>NC_081192.1:56375534-56703034 GCF_902713425.1 Acipenser ruthenus
GTTGGCTACAGTTCCATGGACCTTAAACTTCTTAATAATATTTGCAACTGTTGTCACAGGAACATCAAGCTGCTTGGAGATGGTCTTGTAGCCTTTACCTTTACCATGCTTGTCTATTATTTTCTTTCTGATCTCCTCAGACAACTCTCTGCTTTGCTTTCTCTGGTCCATGTTCAGTGTGGTGCACACAATGATACCAAACAGCACAGTGACTACTTTTCTCCATTTAAATAGGCTGAATGACTGATTACAAGATTGGAGACATGTGTGATACTAATTAAAGAAACTAATTAGTTTGAAATATCACTATAATCCAATTATTTATTATCTTTTCTAAGGGGTACCAACAAATGTGTCCAGGCCATTTTAGAATAGCTTTGTAGAATAAGCAATAATTCATCTCTTTTTACAGCTTCTTTGCTTTATCTTATGACATACCAAAGGCATGCAAGTATACATGATAAAATAGCTTTTAATTTCATCACTTTTCAGGAGGAATGAAGCATTATTTCAATGAGCTGTAAGGGTACCAACAAATTTGAGCACGTCTGTATATCCCGTGCAGCCATCTCTATACACCAACATTAACACACCACACGCAACATACAATACAGAAATGCACACAGGGGCGGGGCACATTGCCACATATACCCCCTTGTGCGCAGCCACCTCCCCCCTTAAAAGCCCAAAAGTCCAGCACAAAGTCCTGGGCCAGGACCGGAGGTTTCAAGGGGCCCACAGGTTGTAAGGCTGTCAGCAGCAATGCTGACAGCGGGGTGGCACACTCCTGCCACTCTTCTGCTCCTGGTGGCAATGCCGGCAGCTTCCCAGCTGACAGCGGAAATGCTGTCAGCAGAGGCATTAATAGTCCCCAGTCTGGCTCCTTGTGGCAAAGTGCCCCGCCCCTGTGTGCATTTGTGTGTTTTGTGTTGTATGTTGCGTGTGTAAATGTTGGTGTATAGATTGGTACACGGGATATAAACGGGTCTGTGTTTCACGTGTATTTAAAAAGTGTATATTTGTATTTAGGCACGAGGAGAGCACAAATCACTTCACGTGCTGGTTAAATGTAATATGTGAGCACGGGGTTGCACAGAATTAATTCACGTGCTGGGATTCAAGTGAATAATTAATTAGTAATTGAATCCCAGCACAACAGTATATATAGATGCACATTTTCACTCAGTCGTGGTTGGTGTTCAGTGAGTGGAGAACGGGATTGGAGACGGAGGTAATAATAATAAGTAGAAGAATAGTTAAGTGTTTTCACTCACCGTGTTTGTTTGTCTCCGTGCACCGTTTGTCTGTGTAGTCCGTTTTGTTTGTATATGTTTCTTTTGGCTACAAGTGCCGTGTCCAGTGTTTTTGTCTGTTCCAACCTTTTATTTTCTGTTCTGTTTATTAAATGCTGAACGCGATCACGCGTTCAGCCTCACCAAAACCCCATCTCTCTGTCGTTTGTGTTCCTGTTTCTGGTCTGACGCCACCCACTCCGGCCGTCTTTGTGACACTCCTCCAGACGGGGTAGTCCTGGCAGCGGAAAAGCTGCTTGGGGGGTGGTCTCCTGACCTCTCCCCTTCTTCGTAGCTGGCAGTTCCCTTTTGTGGGGCTCCGGCCACAGTATTTCCAGCAGCGAAAGTGCTGCAGTGGGAGCAGGTCTCCTGACCTCCCCCACGATCTCCGGCAACGAAACTGCTGCTGGGGTTGGTGGTCTCCAGACCTCCTCCCCCTTCTTCGTGGCCGGCAGCTCCCCTTGGTGGGATTCTGGCCACAGTACTTCCTGCTGTGATGCTGAGCACCAGGCAGCCCCAGGCGATGCGGACCACCAGGCAGCCCCAGGTGATGCGGACCACCAGGCAGCCCCAGGCGATGCAAGGCTGGCATCCTTGGGCGAAGCGAGGCAGGCATCCCTGGGCGGTGCGAGGCAGGCATCCCTGGGCGGTGCGAGGCAGGGCAGGAGCAGTCCTTCCCATGACAGTGGATGTGGAACCAGCAGGTATTCAACCTCTGCTAGTGGAGGTGGGAGGGGAAAGCAGTCCTCCCACAGCGGCTGAGGCGGAACCAGCAGGCATTCACCCTCTGCTGGTGGAGCTGGGAGCGGCAAGCAGTCCTCCCACGGCAGTTGAGGCAGAACCAGCAGGCATTCACCCTCTGCTGGTGGAGGTGGGAGGGGAAAGCAGTCCTTCCACGGCGGTTGAGGCAGAACCAGCAGGCATTCACCCTCTGCTGGTGGAGGTGGCGGAGGCACAGGCAGCTCTTGCTGCTCTGCTCCTGGATATGGTGGAGACAGAAGCAGCTCCTGCTGCTCTGCTCCTGGTGGTGGTGGAGACAGAAGCAGCTCCTGCTGCTCTGCTCCTGGTGGTGTTGGAGACAGAGGCAGCTCCTGCTGCTCTGCTCCTAGTGCTGGAGACGACAGCGATGGCTCCTCTCCCTCTGGCGCTGGAGACGGCAGCGATGGCTCCTCTCCCTCTGGCGCTGGAGACGGCAGCGATGGCTCCTCTCCCTCTGGCGCTGGAGACGGCAGCGATGGCTCCTCTCCCTCTGGCGCTGGAGACGGCAGCGATGGCTCCTCTCCCTCTGGCGCTGGAGACGGCAGCGATGGCTCCTCTCCCTCTGGTGCAGCAGCGGGGCCCCTCCCATATCTGCAGCCAGGTAGTGGAGCACCATGGCTGCGATGTCTGGGAGGGATGCTGGGTGGTGTGTCTGTTCCCAGGCCTCCCAGCGTTCCCCATCTCTCGCCCACAGGAGGTTGATCACAGCAGGGAGGGCCACCATTATATCCCCCTCAGGCTCCGCCAGCCAGTCCCAGATCCCCTCAGAGGAGACAGGATTCTTCCGCCTCGGAGGATGTGGGTCCTCTCTCACCCTTGCTGGGTGCTCAGGCTCCTTCCTCTCCTGCCATGGAGGGGGTTGATCTGGTGCTACGTGCCCGACCTCACCAACCACGAAGCACCACTCCTCACCCTTCAGGCAGTTGAGGCAGATGTCCAGCGTGGCAAGGTAAGGCTGCTGTTGCTGCGCCTCCTGCTGCTGTTGTTGCTGCTGCTGCTTTCTCCTCCGGCTACTTTTCCCCATTTTTATTAATTTATTTATTTTTATTTTTTTTCCAAAAAAAACCCCACACAAAAAATACTTTTTGAAAAAAAAAAAAAAAAAAAGTCCTTATCCTTTCCTGGTCCGGCTGTTGGAGGTGTTGTTTATCCCACTGCTAACACCATATGTGGCAGTCTGGCTCGCAGTGGTGACGTCACGGACCAGGAAGTAGAAACCAAAACAATGGATGGGCGGTTGAAGCTGTGCAACAGCACTCAGCGTATTTATTAATAAACAAAACAAAAATAAAATATTTAAACAA
Source organism: Acipenser ruthenus (assembly GCF_902713425.1). Taxonomy (NCBI): domain Eukaryota; kingdom Metazoa; phylum Chordata; class Actinopteri; order Acipenseriformes; family Acipenseridae; genus Acipenser; species Acipenser ruthenus. The sequence goes on from NC_081192.1 coordinate 56,378,890, forward strand.
ACAACAAAACAAAAAGGCGCGTTGGCCAAACAAATAAACAGCAACAAGTATATTAAATATAGCAATTGTTTTTGCTCGCTCTCCCGTGTTCTCCCGTACTCTCCTCTGTACACTCCGAGTGCAGAGAGCTGCAGGTTTATATACTCTGGCCGAGGGATTAACTAGTTGTTTATTATCTTATTACTCCTCGGACAGAGTCTGCACGCATTTGGTAAGGATGCATGACTGTCAGCTAGTTAAATAATCAGTAGCTGATCAGCCATGCATCCTCACGGGGTTTTTAAATATAATAATAAAAGTGGCAAATAATAATACATAGGGGCGGGACACTCTGCCACACAGCTGTATAGACAAAACCGCCCGTAACACGGCGTTCCGAAGCTTCACAGAGTATGAAAATAATAAACACAATATAACTAAGTGGGAACCACATAACACTGCTGAAAAAACACACCGAACCGACCTTTAACTGCCCATTCCGTGCAATAAACAGCTGTATAGACAAAACCCGCCTCAACACGGAGTTCCGAAGCTGGACAGAGTCTGAAAATGATACACACAATAAAACTAAGTAGAAACAATATAACACTATTGAAAAAAGCCCACCGACCTGACCTTTAACTGCCTATTCCATGCAATAAACAGCTGTGTAGACAAAACCGCCGGAACACTGAGTTCCAAAGCTGGACTGAGTATGAAAATGATACACACAATACAACTAAGAGGGAACCACATAACACTGCTGAAGAAACAGACCGAACCGACCATTAACTGCCCATTCCGTTCAATAAACAGCTGTATAAAAAAAACGCCGGAACACAGCGTTCCGACGCTTCACAGAGTATGAAAATGATACACACAATACAACTAAGTGAGAACAACATAACACTATTGAAAAAACCCACCGAACCGACCTTTCATTTCCCATTCCGTGCAACAAATGGCTTAATTAATAAGCTGCCCAGAAGCTGCACAGGAGACGAAAAAAAAGCTACACATAATACAGTGAGTCACATACTTACAAAAACTGTCCGAAGTGTTAACCGACCTTTAATTGCCCATTCCCTGCATGAAATGGGTTAATATGAATTGATCTACTGCAAATTCAAGAATGGGTATTCAGCCGAGGGGATGTTCGTTGATTTTTACTGTCTATACAAACTACACTTTTCAGCCTTGATAGAAACACCTGCAAAGATCCACTGATTAGTACTTTAATACTGTACTGGATCGGAACACTGCAATTCAGTGACAACAGAGAATATCATTTATTGACCAGATCTTGTTTTTAGTGATTAAGCACAAGAAGCAAATTCCAGCTATGTGTTATACTCTCAGGAAAACAAAATTGAACAAAAACGATTCTATGTCTTAGATGTGGAACCGTTTATCTGGTGCTGTTTGAAACCACGTGGAAGATTTTGTATTTGTACATAATCTGTATTTATAATAATCAGTTTAATAGTCCATGCTGTATGCTGAGAACTCTGTACTCATTTATCCAAAATGTCATGACTTCTGTAAACTGCTGAATGTGCTTTGCGTTGACAACCATTCCAGCTTGTGTTGATAAGTTTGAGGTACACTGGATGTTGTTGTAGACTGCATGCATCCATGCATCACTAATAGAGAGAATCGTCCATATTACTAGATATACATATTTTAAGGGTCATAATATAAGAAAAATGTGTGTACTTTTAAGATGTTGACTGTGTAACCACATAGAAATTGTTGATTGTTCACTTTAACAAGCTAGTGTTGTTGATTAGACTGTTTTTAGAGTGAGATGCAAAAGTGGCAGTATTAAATGTGTGATATTAAGATTGCAATGTAAAACGAGATAGATGTAGGTCGGTGTGACGGGGGACTGCCCAGTCTTTATGATCATGGTTGGGACTGGCAGGGAGGGGGTTAAAATTCCTCCCTGCCAGAAAAACATGTGAGAATGTGGCTGGAGCCCTAATTGACTAATCAGCAATTATTGAATAATTGGGCTCCAGCCACAGGGGATAAAAGCCAGGGGAGAGGCCCTGGCTAGGAGGAGGGAGAGTTGTAAGGAGAGTTCTAGAAGCAAGAGTGTGTTTGTATGTGCTGTTTTTCTGTTCCAGTGAAGGCAACGCCCAGCCTGGAAACTTTATTTTGTAAGTTTTTGTTTTGTGTTTGTATTTTATGTTTAAAACCTTTTTGTTTGGCCCTTGTGCTGGTTTATTTTGTATTTGTGTTTATTAAAAACTTTATTTTTGAACTTCAAACTGTCTCTGAGTCTCAAACCTCGGTCAATCCTGTCACAGTCGGATTGTTAAACTGTATCTCATTTTTAACGTGGTATCTGTTGAGCATGATGAGATTGGGGTTTCATTAGCCTTTAATGTAAGATACAACCCCTGTGGGTACGAATGAGGTGGAGCATGTCAGATTTTTTTTTACAACACATCTCAAGCCAGTGTTTATTAAATTAATAAGAAAAAGGTAACAGGAACTCAGAGGAAATATAAGACTAAAGTTATTCGTAAACCCCAGCAGCCACTACAAAGCCCAATAATAAACCCCCCAGATAACCCCACAATCACACTCCAGGTGTGCTGGGCACTACATTTCTGTTTGATTTCCAGGCCATGGTAGGTAGCTGTGTCCATCCAATAATACACATGTTTCCATCTAATGGTTGATTTTAATATTACAATGTATTCTAAAAAACGATTTAAAGTTGCTTTTGAATACAATAAAGGTTAGCACAGGCTGAATTGTGCGAGCATGGTTTTAGGAAAGGGAGAGACAGCCAGCATGGTTTTAGGAAAGGGACATCGTGTCTAACTAACCTACTTGACTTTTTTGAGGCTGCAACATTGAAAGTGGATAATTGCAAAGCATACAACATGGTTTATTTAGATTTCCAGAAAGCTTTTGACAAAGTCCTGCATAAAAGATTAATTCTCAAACTGAACGCAGTAGGGATTCAAGGAAATGCATGCACATGGATTAGGGAGTGGTTAACATGTAGAAAATAGAAAGTACTGATTTAGAGGAGAAACCTCAAAATGAAGCGAGGTAACCAGTGGAGTACCACAGGGATCAGTATTAGGTCATCTGCTATTCCTAATCTAGATTAATGATTTATTCTGGTGTAGTAAGCAAACTTGTTAAATTTGCAGATGACACAAAAATAGGAGGAGTGGTAAACACTGTTGCAGCAGCAAAGGTTATTCAACGAGCAAGATGGGCTGAATGGCCTCCTCTGGTTTGTAAACTTTTTTATGTTCTTATGTTCTTATTAAAAAAACACGACAGTTAACAACCACTAACAAACACAAGACAAAACTCACGGTTCACGATACTGCAATACACACTCCTTGTAGGTTTAAAACACTAATCATTTACCAAGGAACAGATCACTTACACTACACCCCCCCTATTTATACCCTCTCTCAAGACCCCTAGGTTAACGAGCCAATCCTCGGCTGCCACGCTGTTTCCCGGCCAAGTCATTGAGTTTGGGTACCGTAGCTCCATCCCCTTAATGACCGACTTCCACCTACCCTAAGGAATAAATTAATTAATTAAGGGTACTCTGTTCCTTTTACACAATGCCCCCACAGGTCAGGAGGGAGATCTAACATCAAGAATCATTCGATCTCTGTCACACACCCCCAAACTAGAAACCCCATTCAAAAGCTATATGCCATCAAGCTATATGCCCTCCCCTATCTTCGATAAACCAAAAGAACTTGGCCTGCACTGATTACTTTTGGATTTGTCCCACTGTGTATTTATTTCAGCTTTGTAACGTGTATCTACTGAAATACATGACAATGGTGTTTCCACCCAAAACTAGAAAAGCTTAAGGCCCTGAAATCACTAGTGTGCTCCCCTAAGTTCGAAATCGCAAGAGACCTTGGGCTGCACTGATTGCTTTTGGAGATGTCCGACTGTGTGTTTTATCTATAACAAGAACACTAAATGTAAAAAAACAAGTTAGAAAAATGCAACAGCCGTTTAAAGGGGTGATATCAAACACAAAAGTCCAAGTTAGGAGAAGCATAGGCCAATCTTGTCAAGCATCAAGCAAATAGGCACAATTGGAAAGGTGCTGGGGCCCAAGATTCACACAATTCTTGCTTCTAACTTGGCGCCTGTTTTTGATCACTTCACTCCACTTTATCGCTCCACTTGAAATGCGCAGTGGCGCAGCGGGCTAAGGTCGTGTGCTCTTCAAGAACATCATGTTGCAAGTTGAAACCACTTGAAATGCTCTTTATATGACGAAGTGACTGAGACACACTCTGAGACTGAGACTGTGTGCGTGTTGTAGTGTGTGTGTTTCTCAGTGTATGTGTGTCTCAGTGTGTGTGTTTCAGTGTGTCTGTTGTGTGTGTCTCAGAGTGTTTGTTTCTCAGTGTGTGTGTGTGTGTTTTTCAGTGTGTGTCATTGTGTGTGTGTGTCTCAGTGTATGTGTCTGTCTCAGTGTGTGTCTCAGTGTGTCACAGAGTGTGTGTGTCAGTGTGTGTGTATGTGCCTCAGTGTGTGAGTGTGTGTCTTAGTCACTTCAAGTCATACAAAGAACATTTCAAGTGGAGCGAAAAAGTGGAGCGATAAAGTGGAGCGAAGCGATCAAAAAAAGGCGCCAAGTTAGAAGCAAGAATTGTGTGAATATTGGGCCCCAGCACCTTTCCAATTGTGCCTATTTGCTTGATGCTTGACAAGATTGGCTAACTGCTTCTCCTAACTTGGACATTTGTGTTTGATATCACCTCTTTAAACGGCTGTTGCGTTTTTCTAACTTGTTTTTTTACATTGACAATGTTTTTGTTACTAGATATCACTTCTTTTTTTACTTCATCAAATAATGAATAAAACGAGGGAATTTGAGAATGTGTATGATAAATAGACAGACAGATATTACAAGAGAGTAATAAGCAGAGTAATATAAGAGAAATGAGAAAAGATTTGAACGTAAAATAATGGTAGAAGGGACTTTTGGACAATATTGAAAGTGTAAACATTGTTAGTTGCATGAGTGGTGAAAACAATATGTCTATTTTGGTAGGTATTGATATATTGATATTTATGTAGGTACAAAACTACAATGTTATGAATGGTTCAAAAGGTGCATGTCTGTGCTAAAGGGTAGTATACTAACACATTTTAATGCTGGAAAAACATTATTCTCCTGGATATAGTGGTGTTATGAACTTAGGCTAAGGCATTTGTAAAGCATTAGATCTCTTCATAAAAGGCCATATACATTTTGTTTATGGTTTGACTTCAATAAGTGCATCATTTGCATGCACCCATTTTCCAGTAGCACCCACAGCAAGAACAGACACAGTGTCATGAAGTAACACCCTGTCCTTGGTGTATGATAATGGAAGATAATTGGTATTTCCTGTTGACCACAGTAATTGTGCTCTTCTGCACAGCAGTAAACTTAGCATTGTGTCACTTTGTAACGGTCCCATCTGGTTTGGTTTCCCAAAGCATAAGTTGGACTGCATTCAGTCTCCCTGCTGATTGAATGAATTCACGTTTCATGATTGGAGAAGTTTTGCATTGCCTACATTTGCTACCAGGAATCCTTGCCCATGTCATTTCTATAAATGAGTTCTTCCAAACACATGGAATCTGTACCAGCAGGTACATGTAGAGGATAAACATGCAACACCTCTCAGTTTGATGAGCAGTAGTTACGTCTAGTCCATAGAATGTCATGACTTATTGTGACTGAAACCATGCAAGATACTTCAGGACAAATTTCAGACAATTTGGTGAGAAACTGTAACATGTTGCTGCTCACCTCTATTGAAAGGTTCTCCTAAGAAGTGACAAATATCCACAGTAGTTAGAGACGCAGTGGATTGCAAGTGATCCTATTTGTGAACAAAGCTCCTGATAGCCTCTGTGTTTAATAAATCCTTCAGAGGTTGCAAGTGAAGAAGGCACTGCAATGTTGCATTTGCATAGCATGAGGTGAAATTGGGGTTGCTCAAGCCTCTGAATGGATGTGTAAGTGCAAGTGTTCTCTTAGAAGATTGAGGCTTTTGCTGTTCCTGAACATTAATGATGGCTCGGTGAATGAAATGTGCATGATCTTTTACCTTGTGACCATTGAGCGTGTAGTCTCCTTCAAACTTATCAACTTAAGACAATAAATCCCTCTGAGCCGATGGTACTCTTCAACTGCAGTTTGACATGCATAGATGCAGGTGGGGTCAAAGTTGATAAGGTTGATACCGCTTAAGGAATTAACTGTGGAAAGTGCAACAAAACTTTGCCCATAGGAGAAAATGGAGTTACCACAATCCATCATAACTGCTTTTAGAGTCATCCCCTAGCATTTGTGAATGGTGATTGCATGAGCACCAATGACTGGGAACTGCTCTCGAACAATGTAGACTCTATCCATGATTTCAAACTTTGAGCATAAATGTTAAAAGGTATGGGTGACTCCATTGTTAAATTACATGGTTATGGTTTTGAGGAAATTGATGAGACCAGTGGCAATGTCAATGTTCTTGCCAATTTGCTTAATACAAATGCAAATGTGATACATTTACTACCAAACTAAATACAAATGCAAATATGTGACAAATGTTAAATGGACTTCAAATACTTTCCCATACAACAAATGTTAATTTATTAATTTTGAATTTGGCAGAGGCCTTTATCCAGAGGCCTTTATCCAAGGTGACATACAAGGAAAACAGTTTATATAATAACAACATAAACACAGTAATCACGTAGTTCATAATAATTAACAGGTATGTACCAATATAGGAAGTAAGTTACATAAAACAGTGTTTCCCAATCTTGGTCCTGAGGACCCAATGTTTGCTGATTTGTGTTCCAACTGAGCTTTAAATTACGAATTGAACCCTCAATTGAATGAATAAAATGTCTAATCAGAGCATTTGAATTATTTATAGAAATGGCTGGCTGCACAGGCCTCAATTAACACTAATCTAGGACTACCTAATGTTAACTCAGTCCAAGATTAGTGCTGATCAGGGTTTGTGAAAGCAGCCAAAAGAGTTGGATATTTCAAGTTATTTCTAACATTGCATTAAGTCACTAATTGTTAGTTCAATTCGGGGATCCATTTAATAATTGAGAACTCAGTTGAAACACAAACAGCAGACACAGTGGGCCCGCAGGACCAGGTTTGTGAAAAACTGACATCAATGAGATATATGTATATATTTATATGTGTGTATTGCACAATTGTTATTTTTACTTGTTTTGTTTATTATGTTTAATAAAACATGAAGTTCTCAAAGTGTCCTTTAGTTTGCATCTTTCAGGTTAATCAACTTTACCAGCAATACTGAAAAGTCTCTCTACTTTATTATGAGCATTATTATTGAAAAGTGTTTAAAATTGAAATATTTTTATGCTTTCCCATGATTTGAAATTCAAATGCAAATTCTTTTATTTCAGAATATACAAATACCAAGTCAAATGCAAATAGTTCAGCAGATTGCATTTAAATTATTATTATTTATTTTTTAGTAGACACCCTTATCCAGGGCAACTTACAATTGTCACAATTATACAATTACCAATTTATCCAGTTGTTTACACTGAATCTAGGTAAAATACCTTGCTCAAGGGTACAACAGCAGTATCCCTTACCCGGGATTGAACCCACAACCCTCCGGTAAAGAGTCCAGGTATAATGAGGTATAAACACTGCTGTTTAGGAATAGAGCACTTGCCAGGTACTTGCAGAGAAATTGGCGGCCCAACGTGATTTAACCCGTTAAATACAAGGCTACCTATTCAACATAGATACATAAAGTGATTAAGAAGCTGAGCGATTGGCATATGTAGCAAGTGTACCCGCTGTTCTCCCCTAGTAAACTACGTTGGGCCGGGCTAAATACAGGTGTAGCTTGCAGAGGGGGTGCCACTCGCTGGGTACCTGCAGAGAAATCAGCGTCCCAACGTGATTTAACCAGTTAAATGCAAGGCTATTTATTCAATGTAGATACATAGAGCGAATAGGAAGCTGAGCGGTTGGCATATATGGCATGTTTGCCTGCTGTTCTGCCCGAGTAAACCACATTAGGCCAGCCTAAATACAGGTGTAGCTTACAGAGTGGGTGCCCCTCGCCAGGTACTTGCAGAGAAATCGGCGACCCAACGTGATTTAACCCGTTAAATGCAAGGCTACCTATTCAACATAGATACATAAAGCGAATAAGAAGCTGAGCGATTGGCAAATGTGGCATATTTACCCGCTGTTTCTCTCCAGTAAACCACGTTGGGCCGGGCTAAATATAAGTGGGGCTTGCAGGAGGGTTCCCTCTCTTCAGGTACCTGCAGAGAAATCAGCGGCCTAACGTGATTTAACCCATTAAATGCAAGGCTACCTATTCAACATAGATACATAAAGTGATTAAGAAGCTGAGCGATTGGCATATGTAGCAAGTGTACCCGCTGTTCTGCCCCAGTAAACCACATTGGGCCGGGCTAAATACAGGTGTAGCTTGCAGAGGGGTTGACCCTTGTCAGGTACCGGCAGAGAAATCAACGGCCCAAAGTGATTTAACACTTTAAATGCAAGGCTTTTTCCAGCGAAGAAGCTGTGCAATTGGCATATGTGGCATGTTTGCCCTCTGTTCTGCCCCAGTAAACCACGTTGGGCCGGGCTAAATACAAGTGGGGCTTGTAGGAGGGTTGCCCCTCTTCAGGTACCTGCAGAGAAATCGGCGTCCCAAAGTGATTTAACCCTTTAAATGCAAGGTTACTTCTTCAACGTAGACAAATATATTTATGCACTTAAAAGCTTGCGAATAAGAAGCTGGCGAATAAGAAGCAACTTCAGCCTAATCTACTATTTGTTAATAATACAAGTAACCTTCAAAGAAAAGTTTGAAGTATCTGGTATTGGCAGGCAGTCTCCCATCCCAGTACCAACCAAACACGCATATTATTGTCTGCGTTGTAAAACGCATGCCTTGTTTTCTCTTGGTTTCTTTATTATCTGCATTGTAAAACGCAGACCTTGTTTTCTCGGTTTCTTTATTATCTGCGTTGTAAAACGCAGACATTGTTTTCTCTCGGTTTCTTTATTATTGTCTGCGTTGTAAAACGCAGACTTTGTTTTCTCTCGGTTTCTTTATTATTATTATTATTATTATTCCAGTTTCCAACAAAATTCCGCACGCATCTCCTCCTAGAGCTTTGAACTGATCAACTCAAAACTTTGCACAACTACTGCACTCTATCTCACTTGAGTTGCTATTACTTTTGGTGGCGATCGGACTGGTGGATTTGGGGTAACAGGTCATGACCCCCAAAAATTAAACGGCTTATAACTCCTTTTAAGAGCAAGATAGGGTCATAGTTACAATTGAACATGTATAGAAAACCATTGGTTCCCTAAAAGTCAACGCGGGATTCGTTGACCTTTGACCTTCCCACAGCGAGATATGGATATTTATCTGTTTCAAGAATGACAGCTAAAAACTGGACAGCTCCTACTCCTACAGTTTTCATCCGATCAACTCGATTTCTTCGCTCCACTCTCCAATATCTTTGAATTTAGTTGCTATTAATTTTTGTGGTGATCGGATTTGAAATGTGGACGCAGTGCCCACAAAAATGCCACATTCCAACTTTCTCTGTCTGCACGCATGTCCTCCTAGAGCTTTGAACTGATCAACTTAAAACTTTGCACAACTACTGCACTCTGTCTCACTTGAGAAGCTATTACTTTTGGTGGCGATCGGACTGTTGGATTTGGGGGTAACAGGTCATGACCCCCAAAAATTACACAGCTTATAACTCCTTTTAGGAGCAAAATAGGGTAATTGAACATGTATAGAAATCTATTGGTTCTCTATCACACTATGAGTTTCGTTGACCTACGACCTTCCCAGAGCCCGATATGGACATTTGGCTGTTTGAATAATGACAGCTAAAAACTGGACAGCGCCTACTTCTACAGTTTTCAACCAATCAACTCGATTCTTTTGCTCAGCTCTTCCAATATGTTTGTATTTGGTTGGTATTAGGTAGTGATCGGATTTAAAATGTAGGCGCAGTGCCCAGAAAAATGCCACATTCCAACTTTCTCTGTCTGACCTCTAGTGGCCAAATCTTGTAACTGCAGATTTGACAGTATAGTGCTCCTTAAACACTGCAGATAGTCATAAGAACATAAGAAAGTTTACAAACGAGAGGAGGCCATTCAGCCCATCTTGCTCGTTTGGTTGTTAGTAGTTTATTGATCCCAGAATCTCATCAAGCAGCTTCTTGAAGGATCCCAGGGTGTCAGCTTCAACAACATTACTGGGGAGTTGGTTCCAGACCCTCACAATTTTCTGTGTAAAAAAGTGCCTCCTCTTTTCTGTTCTGAATGCCCCTTTATCTAATCTCCATGTATTACCCCTGGTCCTTGTTTCTTTTTTCAGGTCAAAGAAGTCCCCTGGGTTGACATTGTCTATACCTTTTAGGATTTTGAATGTTTGAATCAGATCGCTGTGTAGTCTTCTTTGTTCAAGACTGAATAGATTCAATTCTTTTAGCCTGTCTGCATACGACATGCCTTTTAAACCCAGGACAATTCTGGTGGCTCTTCTTTGCACTCTTTCTAGAGCAGCAATATCCTTTTTGTAACGAGGTGACCAGAACTGAACACAATATACTGGGTGAGGTCTTACTAATGCATTGTAGTGTTTTAACATTACTTCCCTTGATTTAAATTCAACACTTCTCACAATATATCCGAGCATCTTGTTAGCCTTTTTTATAGCTTCCCCACATTGTCTAGATGAAGACATTTCTGAGTCAACATAAACTCCTAGGTCTTTTTCATAGTTCCCTCCTTCAATTTCAGCATCTCCCATATGATATTTATAATGCACATTTTTATTGCCCGCATGCAATACTTTACACTTTTGTCTGTTAAATTTAATTTGCCATGTGTGTGCCCAGTTCTGAATGCTGTCTGATCATTTTGAATGACCTTTACTGCTTCAACAGTGTTTGCCACTCCTCCTATTTTTGTGTCGTCTGCAAATTTAACGAGTTTGCTTACTATACCAGAATCTAAATCATTAATGTAGATTAAGAATATCAATCATTAATGTAGATTAGGAATAGCAGATGATACTACACCACTGGTTACCTCGCTCCATTTTGAGGTTTCTCCTCTACAGTACTTTCTACAGTACTTTCTCTACAGTACTTTCTCTACAGTACTTTCTATTTTCTACATGTTAACCACTCCCTAATCCATGTGCATGCATTTCCTTGAATCCCTACTGCGTTCAGTTTGAGAATTCATCTTTTATGCGGGACTTTGTCAAAAGTTTTCTGGAAATCTAAATAAACCATGTTGTATGCCAGGGAGAGGAGGGATGCTGTACTCCCATAACAGTTCATCAAATTGATTATGAAACCACTGAAAATTATCATTGCAAATTAATTTGAACATTGAATGTCTTAATGTACCACTTCTAAAAATTCTACTCATTTAAATATTTTTCTTAATTGTGCTCTGTTGTCAAATCAATTTATATTCAGTATCTCATAATATATATGTTTATGATTTTTGTATTATGTATTTTAGCAAGACAGTTATATATTAATGTTTGCTACAATATTAATTATAAGGTCAATTTAAATGCTGTTAGTAACAGTAAAAGGGGTGGGCAGGGTTTTAGACATCAGGCAGAAACAAACACTGGACAATGGTGCATACGTGTCAGCAACAACGCTACACTCAAAAAAGAAGAGCAGCGCCATACACTAAAATGGCAAGTATTACTATCATCATCATCACCATTATTATGTCATAGACATTTGCGATTCTATTTGATATAAAAGCATTTTTCTTACCACCAGACCACGATTTGCTGCTTGATATGGATTGACGAAAGAGAGGACTGTACAAAAGACCCCTCTGTTGATTGTGCAGTTCCTAGAAGAGAACTAAGTAGAGGTGGAATCTGGAAGAAGTAAGCTTTTAATCTTAAAAAAAGAAAAACAAAAAAATGTATAATCGCCTTGAAGATGAGAAACGATATTGAGCTCTGCTTAATTCTATGCATACAAAGTTTTAAAATATATTTCTCCTTTATATGTGTTTAATTTTGCTGAAACAAATTAATATAAGACCCTCAGTTTAAAAAAATATATAAATAAATGTAAATTAATATTTTAATCTGGTTTAGAACCATTTTTGCTTTTTAAAAATGTCTAACGAAATATGTCTTGCTCTGTAAGGTGATGGTTAGGTGTCTTTTAATACAATTTCACTGGACAGGAGCTATGGTTAAGTGGTTTTAGTAAACATCAGGATCCCATTGCTCAAAGAAGGAGCCGCCATCCCGAAGGTGCAGGACCAAGCGATTCGGTCTCCGAGCTGGATAGCTCGGCTCCTTCCCGGGGTAACCTGTAAATTAACCAAATTATATTATTATTATTTGTTTATTTAGCAGACGCCTTTATCCAGCGACTTGGGTTTGTGAACTATGCATCAGCTGCAGAGTCACTTACAACTACGTCTCACCCGAAAGGCGGAGCACAAGGAGGTTAAGTGACATGCTCAGGGTCACACAATGAGTCAGTGGCTGAGGTGGGATTTGAACCGGGGACCTCCTGGTTACAAGCCCTTTTCTTTAACCACTGGACCACACAACTGAGGGAGAGAAGCAGAAAGGAGAGACAGAAGATAACCTGTCCCAATTGGAAAATGAAGAAACTAAAAAGAGACAGGCTAGTACACCCTGCGTGTCATTTGGATCATCGCTAGCATTTCCTCGAACCCAGCCGGTGGCTTCACGTGCCAGAGAGGAGGAACGTCAATCTACGTCATCGATAGTACAGAACACCAGTATGATGGCTGGTAAGCTCCCTATTCGAATGACCTTCCCACAGTTCGGTGAGAAGGCCGAAGAGAAGGATGCGATTGGATACATTGAAAGGTGTGAAGAGTTTTTAGCCCTGTGTCCAGTGTCAGATGTTGAAATAATTGCTACCCTCTCTTCAGTTCTTAAGGGTCCAGCCACCTTGATGAAGAATCAACTCTGGCAGCAGATTCGGAAACCTGGAGAGTCGCTCATACCATGTGAGGAGCAAGCTTTCGTCCTGGCAGATGGGCGCACTTACGGGGCTGTGGGGAAGACCCTTCTATTGTATAATTTCCATGGCGTCAAATGGAAAATTGACACCTATGTCATGAATGACCAACATCTAATTTTTCCTTTGATGTACAAAAAATCATATGGAGTTTGGCAGCGAGACGGCTATAAGTATTGTCCATTCCTTGCGAAGCCAGAGTGGGAGGCAGTCTGGGGTGCACAACGAAGCTCTATACCACCTAAACAGTGCATATACTTTGCAATTTCACGGCCATTATTGAGCAATGGAGTTACACTTCCAACTACGTTGCTGACTGTAAGGGAAGAATCCTTGTGCCAGGAGCCAGTTCAGAAACTGATAGAACATTCTATCATTACTACTGATGAAGTTGCCATACGTAGTAAAGCTTACCGGACATCACCACTCAAGAAAGAATTGATTGAACCGCACTTGTAGAAAATGAAGGAGAAAAACCTCATAGAACCATTGTCTTCAGCATGGGCAGCTCCTGTTGTCCTTGTGCCAAAAAAAGATGGCACTTAGAGGTTTTGTGTGGATTACCGGCGTTTAAATGCAAAAAAACTGTGTTTCATGCTTATCCCATGCCCCAAGTGCATGACATTCTAGAGTCTGTGAGTGGTGCTGAAGTCTTTAGCACACTGGACTTACGCTCTGGTTGTTGGCAAGTTGCTATGGCTGAAAGTAGCAAACAGAAAACCGCATTATTACACCATTTGGATTTTATCAATTCAAGGTTATGCCATTTGGACTTAATAACGCAGCTGCTACTTTCCAGAAGTTAATGGAGCGTGTTTTAGGAGAATCGAAGGGCAATTGCTGTTTTGTATACTTTGACGACATAATCATTTATTCACCAAATAATCGAGAACATGTAAAAGACCTCTGTGGCGGTTGACTAAGCGGTGACGTCACGGCAGAAGCAGGAAAGGGAAAAATTACTGACACCAGGGAGTACTGCAGGTAAAAGAAAGAATCGGCTAGCTGCCATTTTTATGAACAAAAATAAAATAAATATTTAAACAAAAAGAACACGTGCTCACAGACTAAAATAAAAGGTTTAACAAAACAAATCTCTAACACAAAATAACGCGATCAGGCTGGGCAATAGCCTTCACTGATCCTTTTAAATCAAGTTTCTCTCTGCTCAGTTCTCTCCGCTCTCGTTCCTCCTCCGAACTCCCACCTCGAACTGAGAGTGCTGCAGGCTTTTTATATCGTGGCCGAAGGGGTTTAACTAGTTAGTAATTATCCTATTACCCCTCGGCCACAATCTGCACAAGTTTCTAAAATACCATGTGCATGGGGCTTCCCATCCACGTTATTAAATAAAATGACTCCGCCGTCATCTATACATAAATAATAAATCCTGCGGCGCTCGTCGTCATATAAATATACAAAACATTACTAAATCATAATAAACACAAAACAATAATCTGCAAGGGGCGGAGGGGACTCCATTCTAAACTAAAATAAACAAAACAATGCACAGGGCTGCTCGCACTGTTACAACCTCGAAAGTGTTTTTAAAAAATTACTTCAATCCCATCTTACCCTTAACATGGAGAAATGTCAGTTCTTCAAGAAGTCGTTGAAGTTTCTAGGACACATTGTCTCTGAAGCGGGAGTACAGATAGATGCTGACAAGGTCAGTGCCATTCAAGGGTATCCAGCACCAACTAACATCAAAGACGTTCAGTCACAGCAGTCACACAAGTAATACTGTTCTCCCGTCACACAAGTATACGGCTGTACTCCCGTCACACAATTATAACGCTGTTCTCCCGTCACCCAAATATAACGCTGTTCTCCCGTCACAGCAGTCACACAAGTAATACTATACTCTCGTCACCAAGTATACGCTATACTCCTGTCACACAAGTAATACTGTAGTCCAGTCACACAAGTATACCGCTGTTCTCCGGTCACAGCAGACACACCAGTAATGCAATACTCCCGTCACATAAGTATACCGCTGTTCACCCATCACAGCAGTCACACAAGTAATACTGTACTCCAGTCACACAAATATACCGCTGTTTTCCCTTCATGGCAGGCATACAAGTAATGCTGTATTCCCATTACAGAAGTATATCGCTGTTCTCCTATCACACAAGTTTACCGCTGTACTCCCGTCACACGTGTAGCGCTGTTCTCCCATCACCCAAATATACCGCTGTTCTCCCATCACAGTAAACACAGAAGTAATGCTGTACTGCCGTCACACAAGTATACCGCTGTTCTCCCATGACAGTCATACAAGAAATGCTGTACTCCCATCACACAAATATACCGCTGTACTCCCCTCACACGTGTAGCGCTGTTCTCCCGTCACCCAAATATACCACTGTTCTCCCGTCAAAGCAGTAAATCCAGTAATGATATACTCCCGTCACATAAGTATACCGCTGTTCATCCATCACAGCAGTCACACAAGTAATACTGTACTCCAGTCACACAAATATACCGCTGTTTTCCCTTCATAGCAGTCACAAAAATATACCGCTGTTCTCCCGTCACAGCAGTCATACAAGTAATTCCCATTACAGAAGTATACCGCTGTTCTCCCATCACACAAGTATACCGCTTTTCGCCCCTCACAGCATCAAGACAAGTAATGCTGTACTACCGTCACTCAAGTATACCGCTCTGCACCCGTCACACAAGTAATACTGTACTCCCATCACCCAAATATACCGCTCTGCACCCGTCACAGCAGTCATACAAGAAATGTGTACTCCCATCAGAGAAGTATACCGTTGTTCTCTCATCACAGAGGTATTACTGTCGTCACACAAGTATACCGCTGCACTCCCGTCACACAGGTAAACAACTGTACTCCCATCACACACGTATACCGCTGTTCTCCCGTCACATAAGTAATGCTCTATTCCCATCAACCAAGTATACCGCTGCTCCCGTCACAGCAGTCACACAAATAATACTGTTCTCCCGTCACACAATTATACCGCTATACTCCCCTCATACGTGTAGCACTGTTCTCCCATCACCCAAATATAGCGCTGTTGTCCCGTCACAGAAAACACAGAAGTAATGCTGTACTGCCGTCACACAAACATACCGCTGTTCTCCCGTGACACAGGTATACCGCTGTTCCCCGTCACAGCAGTCACACAGGTATTACTGTCGTCACATAAGTATACCGCTGCACTCCCGTCACACAGGTAAACAACTGTACTCCCGTCACACACGTATACCGCTGTTCTCCCGTCACATAAGTAATGCTCTTTTCCCATCAACCAAGTATACCGCTGCACCCGTCACAGCAGTCACATAAATAATACTGTTCTCCCGTCACACAAGTATACGTCTCTAATCCCGTCACACAATTATACCGCTGTACTCCCCTCACATGTGTAGCGCTGTTCTCCCATCACCTAAATATACCGCGTTCTCCCGTCACAGTAAACACAGAAGTAATGCTGTACTGCCGTCACACAAGTATACCGCTGTTCTCCCGTGACAGTCATACAAGAAATGCTGTACTCCCATCACAGAAGTATACCGCTGTACTCCCGTCACATAAGTATACCGTTGTTCTGCGGTCACAGCAGTCACACCAGTAATGCTATACTCCCGACACATAAGTATACCGCTGTTCACCCATCACAGCAGTCACTCAAGTAATGCTGTACTCCCGTCACACAAGTATACCGCGATACCATCACACAAATATACAGCTGTACTCCCGTCGCACAAGTATACAGCTTTACTCCCGTCACACAAGTATACCGCTGTACTCCCTTCACAGCAGTCATACAAGAAATGCTGTACTCCCATCACAGAAGTATACCGCTGTTCTCCCGTCACACAAGTAATGCTCTTTTCCCATCAACCAAGTATACCGCTGCTCCCGTCACAGCAGTAACAGAAATAATAATGTACTCCCGTCACACAAATATACCGCTGTTTTCCCTTCATAGCAGTCACACATATTGCTGTTCACCCGTCACAGCAGTCACTCAAGTAATACTGTACTACCGTCACACAAGTATACCGCTGTACTCCCATCACACAAGTATACCGTTGTTCTGCGGTCACACCAGTAATGCTATACAACCGTTACATAAGTATACCGCTGTTCACCCATCACAGCAGTCACACAAGTAATACTGTACTTCAGTCACACAAATATACCGCTGTTTACCCTTCATAGCAGTCACAAAAATATCCAGCTGTTCTCCCGTCACAGCAGTAATACAAGTAATGCTGTATTCCCATTACAGAAGTATACCGCTGTTCTCCCATCACACAAGTATACCGCTGTTCCCCCGTCACAGCATCAAGACAAGTAATGCTCTACTACCGTCACACAAGTGTACCGCTCTGCACCCGTCACAGCAGCCACTTAAGTAATACTGTACTCCCATCACCCAAATATACCGCTGTTCTCCCGTCACAGAAAACACAGAAGTAATGCTGTACTGCCGTCACACAAACATACCCCGTCCAGCAGTCACACAGGTATTACTGTGTGACTGCTGAAGTAATGCTGTGATACCGTCACACACGTATACCGCTGTTCTCACCTGACAGTCATACAAGAAATGCTGTACTCCCATCACAGAAGTATACCGCTGTTCTCCCATCACACAAGTAATGCTCTATTCCCATCAACCAAGTATACCGCTGCTCCCGTCACAGCAGTAACACAAATAATATTGTACTCTCGTCACACAAGTATACAGCGGTACTCCCGTAACACAAGTATACCGCTGTTTTCCCGCCATAGCAGTCACACAAATATATGCTGTTCACCCGTCACAGCAGTCACACAAGTAATACTGTACTACCGTCACACAAGTATCCGCTGTACTCCCATCACAGAAGTATACCGCTGTTCTCCCATCACACAAGTATACTGCTGCACTCGCGTCTCAGCAGTCACACAAATATATTCCTGTTAACCCGTCACAGCAATCACACAAGTAATACTGTACTACCGTCACACAGGTATACCGCTGTACTCGTCACACTATTTCGCTGTTCCCCGTCACAGCAGTTATACTAGAAATGCTGTACTCCCGTCACACAAATATACCGCTGTTTTCCCTTCATAGCAGTCACACAAGTAATACTGTACTACGTGTTTTCCCGTCACTGTTTTCCCGTCACACAAGTAATGCTCTATTCTCATCAACCAAGTATACCGCTGCTCCCGTCACAGCAGTCACACAAATAATACTGTTGGATGGAAGGTGCCCACTTGAAAACCCCAGAGATGTACCCTACTTAGCTCAATCCAGACGGTTGTCATGCTGATGCGCTGGGGAGGCCGCACTTTGGTTGATCCCCGGAGCCAGCATCGCAGCCGTTGTGTGTGCTGATGCGCCAGGGAGGCAAAATAAGCTGATCCCTGGAGCCAGCATTACACTTCAGCCATTAACACCAGACAGAAGGATATCTACATCATCACATGGAAGGAAACGTAAATGGATGGAGACGCATATGGATCACATTAGTTTACTGTAAAGCTACGTCTTAGTTGGTGCTTATCTTGGCGAGAGCCGAGTTCAAATCAGCATGAAGTTTTAACATCTACTACTGTCGTGTAATGGAAATCATGAAGATCTGGATACGTCCAGTGACTGCTGTGAATAGTGCAGCTGGCAACAAGGGAAAGACCTTGTGACAGCCTGGAGAGACAGCTGACAGGAGGAAAGAGACCCCATTGGGGCTGATAAGGGTTAGCTACCCTTGTCGGAAGTATCCAGCTCTGTGTTTACAGGATGCTGGAGACACCCGCACAAGGCTTCTAAGAAATTAAAGAGAAAAATAACCCTAGAGTCTGCGAGAGCGGGGGCGGAAGATGACTCAACGTTGGACAACACGGTTAACGACTTAGGAACGGAAACGGATATGAGTATGGAGAGTACTTCACAAAAGACTAGTTCAAGATCTGCAGTTAACAAAGACATGGAACTCCAGGTTTGTGTCTGCGGCTGGAGCAAGGCGACAACGGTCAGGGGTTTGAAGATTCATCAAGGGAGAATTGAAATGCTTGAGGGAGAAGGGACAAGGGCCTCGCATTGATCAGTACTTCTTACGAAGTCAGTCAGTCAGTCGAATGAAATCCAGCGACAGGAAGCAAACCACAGTTCGCAGGATATCAGCACCCCTGTCATAGATGTGAGGAGGACTTGCATGGACACAGTTAGTGATGAACCTAATGATCCTTGTGAACCCGGTCAGACAAACCAGTATAAGAGAGAAAAGAACCTCAACGGGCACAAGCCTGGAGTTAAATGGCCAAGAGCTTGTGAGAAAACTGCATGGGACACAGTAAACACAGATCTCTGCGTTGCATTGGAAAGATTAAGTTGAACAGTTGAAAAGAAGCTGGATAAATTTGGGGACATCATCTACGCATATGGAAGTGAGAGGTTTGGAGTTGAAAAAAGGAAGGAAAAAGTACAAACTATTCCTGGAAAGTCTAGACGGCAGCAGGAGATTGAACGCTTAGTTAGAGAAAGGAGACAGCTGAGGAACCAATGGAGAAGAGCAGAACAGTCAGAAGGAGGGACTCAATCTCTTACAAAGGGTCATAAAAGATAAGCTTGCAACATTGCGCAGAGCTGAGCGCCTACGGAAACGCTACAAAAAGAAGGAGCGTGCGAGAGCTAACTTTTATAAAGACCCATTCAAATTTGTAAAGAAGTTATATTCACCAGTGAGAAGAATGGCACACTAAAAGCATCTAAGGTTGAGCTGGAGAGATATTTGGAGGAAACACATACAGATTCAAAAAGGCAGGAGCCTATGTCAATTCCGTCAGACATCCCACCTATCAATCCACCAGAATACCAAATGGAGGACTGTGCACCTAAGTGGAAAGAAATAGAGCAAGCTGTGAAAAAAGCAAGGGCTTCATCATCTCCAGGGCCTAATGGAGTTCCGTACAGAGTACAAGAGTGCTTCAGGAGTTCTACGAATTCTGTGGAAATTCATGAAAGTGGCATGGGAAAAACAGGTTGTACCAAGAGCATGGCGCCGAGCAGGTGGTCTTTATACCTAAAGAAAAAGATTCTACAAGCATCAGTCAGTTTCGTCCCATTTCCCTATTAAACGTAGAAGGCAAGATTTTCTTCAGCATTATTGCTCAGAGATTGTCAGCTTACCTATTAAAGAACTGCTTCATTGACACTTCAATACAAAAAGCGGGCATTCCAGGTTTCCCAGGTTGCTTAGAACACATCAATGTGATCTGGCAACAAATTCAATCAGCTAAAAAGGAGAGGAAGGAGCTCCATGTGACATTCCTGGATTTGGCTAATGCATATGGTTCAGTGCCACATGAACTACTTTGGGCAGCATTTGATTTTTTCAGTGTACCGATGACAATAACAAATTTAGTGAAAGCCTATTTTGGAGATTTGCAATTCAGTTTTTCAACTTCAGAATTCAGCACTACATGGCAATGCCTAGAGGTTGGAATAATGGCAGGATGCACCATTTCTCCACTGGCTTTTACCATGGCAATGGAAGTAATCATTAGGGCATCAAAATGGGTAGTAGGAGGAGAGCGCTTGGCTTCTGGAATGCGACTACCACCAATTCGAGCATACATGGATGACATGACAACCATGACTACAACAGTAGCCTGCACTAATCGATTATTGGGCAAATTAACCAATAACATTGAATGGGCACGAATCAATTCAAGCCCACTAAATCAAGGAGCATCTCTATAATTAAAGGCAAAGTAGTAGATAAAACATTCTTCATTAATGGTGAGGCAATACCAACAGTGTCGGAGAAGCCAGTGAAGAGTCTTGGGAGATGGTACGACGGGGATCTAAAGGACACAGTTCGTGTGGGAGAAGTTAGACAACAAGCAGTGGAAGGGTTGAAGAGCATAGACAGCTGCGCTCTACCAGGTAAACTAAAACTCTGGTGCTTTCAGTTTGGTCTACTGCCGAGGTTGCTGTGGCCACTGACTGTGTACGAGGTTTCTTTGACAACAGTAGAGAAGCTGGAAGCGTTAATCAGTTCATACATCAGGAAATGGTTGGGAGTTCCACGCTGCCTCAGCAGAGTGGGACTTTATGGTAAAGGAATACTGCAGCTACCAGTCTCTGCTCTAACCGAGGAGTTTAAGTGCGCCAAGGTCAGATTGGAAATGACATTAGTAGAGTCACGCGATAAATGCGTAAGGGAGGCAGCACCTGTGTTGAAAACTGGAAGAAAGTGGGCGGCAAAGAAAGCTGTGGAAGATGCAAAGGCTGCCCTTCGAATTGGTGATATCATGGGGCAAGTTCAGCATGGAAGAGGGGGTCTTGGTTTCAGTTCAACTCCTCCTACATGGCACAAGGCGGCCCCAGCTCAAAGAAGGAAGCTGGTAGTCAACGAGGTGCAACAGCAGGAGGAGAGGATGAGGTGTATAAAGGCCATTTCACAGGCCAAACAGGGAGAATGGATGAGATGGGAGAGTGTGGAACAACGCAAGATTGGCTGGCAAGACCTATGGTCAATGGAACAGAGCAGGATCAGTTTCCTCATCAGGTCAACATATGATGTTCTCCCATCACCACAGAACCTAAACCTCTGGGTAGGAGAGGATCCCTCATGTCCTTTGTGTTCATCACCTGCAACATTAAGGCACATTTTGACAGGATGTAAGGTGGCTCTTAGCCAAGGACGGTTTACTTGGCGCCATGACCAGGTGCTGCGATGTTTGGCCTTAGCATTGGAAGACAAGCGTAACATGACCAATAAGTTGCCACCTGTTCCATCAAAACATTACACACAAAAGACAACATTCCTCCGCCCAGGAGAGCAACCACCAAGAAAAGGTGTTAAAACCAATCCTCGCCCAGGACAACTGGAAGCTGCTAGAGACTGGAATATGCTGGCAGATGTTGGTCAACGGCTTATTTTTCCACCTG
This sequence comes from Acipenser ruthenus, assembly GCF_902713425.1. NCBI lineage: Eukaryota > Metazoa > Chordata > Actinopteri > Acipenseriformes > Acipenseridae > Acipenser > Acipenser ruthenus. Next base: position 56,400,900 of record NC_081192.1, read on the forward strand.
AGATTGCCACCACTAACCTTCGACCAGATATTGTCTTGTGGTCTGGATCAGCACGCCTTGTTCACCTGGTAGAGTTAACAGTGCCATGGGAGGATGCTGTAGATGAGGCGTATGAGAGGAAGAGACTGCGGTATGCTCAACTAGCCACTGAAGCGGAACAGCGAGGATGGAGAGTTCGCGTTTACCCAGTGAAAGTGGGTTGTCGAGGATTTGTGGCACACTCTACAACCCGGTTTCTCAGAGACGTCGGATTCAGTGGCCAAGAGTTGCGTCGCACAGTGAAGAACTTATCTGAAGCAGCAGAGAGGAGCAGCAACTGGCTGTGGTTGAGACGGAAAGATTCAGGCTGGGGACAGGTAAGTAAGCTGGGCTGAGTTGAGTGGGGGACGGAGGGGGGTGATGCTGGGACGCCAGAATCACCGTCGAGCCCTCTTGAGGTGTCGTGGGCTAGTCGACGAAACACTGAGGATGGAAGGTGCCCACTTGATAACCCCAGAGATGTACCCTACTTAGCTCAATCCAGACGGTTGTCATGCTGATGCGCTGGGGAGGCCGCACTTTGGTTGATCCCCGGAGCCAGCATCGCAGCCGTTGTGTGTGCTGATGCGCCAGGGAGGCAAAATAAGCTGATCCCTGGAGCCAGCATTACACTTCAGCCATTAACACCAGACAGAAGGATATCTACAGCATCACATGGAAGGAAACGTAAATGGATGGAGACGCATATGGATCACATTAGTTTACTGTAAAGCTACGTCTTAGTTGGTGCTTATCTTGGCGAGAGCCGAGTTCAAATCAGCATGAAGTTTTAACATCTACCAGTAATGCTATACTCCCGTCACACAAATATACCGCTGTTTTCCCTTCATAGCAGTCACACAAGTAATACTGTACTACGTGTTTTCCCGTCACTGTTTTCCCGTCACACAAGTAATGCTCTATTCCCATCAACCAAGTATACCGCTGCTCCCGTCACAGCAGTCACACAAATAATACTGTTCTCCTGTCACACAAGTATACAGCTGTACTCCCGTCACACAGTTATACCGCTGTACTCCCCTCACACGTGTAGCGCTGTTCTCCCGTCACCAAATATACCACTGTTCTCCCGTCAAAGCAGTAAATCCAGTAATGATATACTCCCGTCACATAAGTTTACCGCTGTACTCCCCTCATACGTGTAGCACTGTTCTCCCATCACCCAAATATACCGCTGTTTTCCCGTCACAGAAAACACAGAAGTAATACTGTACTGCCGTCACACAAGCATACCGCTGTTCTCCCGTGACACAGGTATACAGCTGTTCCCCGTCACAGCAGTCACACAGGTATTACTGTCGTCACACAAGTATACCGCAGCAATCCCGTCACACAGGTAAACAACTGTACTCCCGTCACACACGTATACCGCTGGTCTCCCGTCACATAAGTAATGCTCTATTCCCATCAACCAAGTATACCGCTGCTCCCGTCACAGCAGACACAAATAATACTGTTCTCCCGGCACACAAGTATACGTCTCTACTCCCGTCACACAATTATACCGCTGTACTCCCCTCACACGTGTAGCGCTGTTCTCCCGTCACAGTAAACACAGAAGTAATGCTGTACTGCCGTCACACAAGTATACCGCTGTTCTCACCTGACAGTCATACAAGAAATGCTGTACTCCCATCACAGAAGTATAACGCTGTACTCCCGTCACATAAGTATACCTTGTTCTCTCGTCACAGCAGTCACTCAAGTAATGGTGCTCCCGTCACACAAGTATACCGCTGTTCTCCCGTCACACAAGTATACCGCTGCTCCCGTCACAGCAGTCACACAAATAATACTGTGCTCCCGTCACACAAGTATACGTCTCTACTCCCGTCACACAATTATACCGCTGTTCTCCCATCACACAAGTATCGCCCCTCACAGCATCAAGACAAGTAATGCTGTACTACCGTCACTCAATTATACCACTCTGCACCCGTCACACAAGTAATACTGTACTCCCATCACCCAAATATACCGCTCTGCACCCGTCACAGCAGTCATACAAGTAATGTTGTATTCCCATTACAGAAGTATACCGCTGTTCGCCCGTCACAGCTTCAAGACAAGTAATGCTGTACTACCGTCACACAAATATACCGCTGTTCTCACCTGACAGTCATACAAGAAATGCTGTACTCCCATCACAGAAGTATACCTTTGTTCTCTCGTCACAGCAGTCACTCAAGTAATGGTGCTCCCGTCACACAAGTATACCGCTGTTCTCCCTTCACACAAGTCATAATGCTCTATTCCCATCAACCAAGTATACCGCTGCTCCCGTCACAGCAGTCACACAAGTAATACTGTACTACCGTCACACAAGTATCCGCTGTACTCCCATCACAGAAGTATACCGCTGTACTCCAGTCACACCAGTATAACGCTGTATCCCGTCACACAAGTATACCGCTGTTCTCCCATCACACAAGTATACCGCTGCACTCCCGTCTCAGCAGTCACACAAATGTATTGCTGTTCACCCGTCACAGCAATCACACAAGTAATACTGTACTACCGTCACACAGGTATACCGCTGTACTCAAGTCACACAAGTATTTCGCTGTTCCCCGTCACAGCAGTTATACTAGAAATGCTGTACTCCCATCTCAGAAGTATACCGCTGTACTCCAGTCACACAAATATACCGCTGTTTTCCCTTCATAGCAGTCACACAAGTAATACTGTACTACGTGTTTTCCCGTCACTGTTTTCCCGTCACACAAGTAATGCTCTATTCCCATCAACCAAGTATACCCCTGCTCCCGTCACAGCAGTCATACAAATAATACTGTTGTCCTGTCACACAACTATACAGCTGTACTCCGGTCACACAGTTATACCGCTGTACTCCCCTCACACCTGTAGCGCTGTTCTCCCGTCACCCAAATATACCACTGTTCTCGCGTCAAAGCAGTAAAGATATACTCCCGTCACATAAGTTTACCGCTGTTCATCCATCACAGCAGTCACACAAGTAATACTGTACTCCAGTCACACATATATACCGCTGTTTTCGCTTTATAGCAGTCACAAAAATATACCGCTGTTCTCCCGTCACAGCAGTCATACAAGTAATGCTGTATTCCCATTACTGAAGTATACCGCTGTTCTCCCATCACACAAGTATCGCTCCTCACAGCATCAAGACAAGTAATGCTGTACTACCGTCACTCAAGTATACCACTCTGCACCCGTCACACAAGTAATACTGTACTCCCATCACCCAAATATACCGCTCAGCACCCGTCACAGCAGTCATACAAGAAATGCTGTACTCCCATCAGAGAAATATACCGTTGTTCTCTCGTCACAGAGGTATTACTGTCATCAGACAAGTATATCGCTGCATTCCCGTCACACAGGTCAACAACTGTACACCCGTCACACACGTATGCCGCTGTTCTCCCGTCACATAAGTAATGCTCTATTCCCATCAACCAAGTATACCGCTGCTCCCGTCACACAGCAGTCACACAAGCAATACTGTACTACCGTCACACAAGTATCCGCTGTACTCCCATCACAGAAGTATACCGCTGTACTCCAGTCACACAAGTATATCGCTGTTCCCCCGTCACAGCAGTCACAGGTATTACTGTCGTCACACACGTGTACCGCTGTTTTTCCGTCACACAAGTAATGCTCTATTTCCATCAACCAAGTCTACCGTTGCTCCCGTAACGCAGTCACACAAATAATACTGTTCTCCCGTCACACAATTAAACCTCTGTACTCCCCTCATACGTGTAGCACTGTTCTCCCATCACCCAAATATACCACTGTTTTCCCGTCACAGAAAACACAAGTAATGCTGTACTGCCGTCACACAAGCATACCGCTTTTCTCCCGTGACACAGGTATACCGCTGTTCCCCGTCACAGCAGTCACTCAGGTATTACTGTCGTCACACAAGTAAACCGCTGCACTCCCGTCACACAGGTAAACAACTGTACTCCCGTCACACACGTATACCGCTGTTCTCCCGTCACATAAGTAATGCTCTATTCCCATCAACCAAGTATACCGCTGCTCCCGTCACAGCAGTCACACAAATAATACTGTGCTCCCGTCACACAAGTATACGTCTCTACTCCCGTCACACAATTATACCGCTGTTCTCCCATCACACAAGTATCGCCCCTCACAGCATCAAGACAAGTAATGCTGTACTACCGTCACTCAAGTATACCACTCTGCACCCGTCACACAAGTAATACTGTACTCCCATCACCCAAATATACCGCTCTGCACCCGTCACAGCAGTCATACAAGTAATGTTGTATTCCCATTACAGAAGTATACCGCTGTTCGCCCGTCACAGCTTCAAGACAAGTAATGCTGTACTACCGTCACACAAATATACCGCTGTTCTCACCTGACAGTCATACAAGAAATGCTGTACTCCCATCACAGAAGTATACCTTTGTTCTCTCGTCACAGCAGTCACTCAAGTAATGGTGCTCCCGTCACACAACTATACCGCTGTTCTCCCTTCACACAAGTCATAATGCTCTATTCCCATCAACCAAGTATACCGCTGCTCCCGTCACAGCAGTCACACAAGTAATACTGTACTACCGTCACACAAGTATCCGCTGTACTCCCATCACAGAAGTATACCGCTGTACTCCAGTCACACCAGTATAACGCTGTATCCCGTCACACAAGTATACCGCTGTTCTCCCATCACACAAGTATACCGCTGCACTCCCGTCTCAGCAGTCACACAAATGTATTGCTGTTCACCCGTCACAGCAATCACACAAGTAATACTGTACTACCGTCACACAGGTATACCGCTGTACTCAAGTCACACAAGTATTTCGCTGTTCCCCGTCACAGCAGTTATACTAGAAATGCTGTACTCCCATCTCAGAAGTATACCGCTGTACTCCAGTCACACAAATATACCGCTGTTTTCCCTTCATAGCAGTCACACAAGTAATACTGTACTACGTGTTTTCCCGTCACTGTTTTCCCGTCACACAAGTAATGCTCTATTCCCATCAACCAAGTATACCCCTGCTCCCGTCACAGCAGTCATACAAATAATACTGTTCTCCTGTCACACAAGTATACAGCTGTACTTGCGTCACACAGTTATACCGCTGTACTCCCCTCACACGTGTAGCGCTGTTCTCCCGTCACCCAAATATACCACTGTTCTCGCGTCAAAGCAGTAAAGATATACTCCCGTCACATAAGTTTACCGCTGTTCATCCATCACAGCAGTCACACAAGTAATACTGTACTCCAGTCACACATATATACCGCTGTTTTCCCTTTATAGCAGTCACAAAAATATACCGCTGTTCTCCCGTCACAGCAGTCATACAAGTAATGCTGTATTCCCATTACTGAAGTATACCGCTGTTCTCCCATCACACAAGTATCGCCCCTCACAGCATCAAGACAAGTAATGCTGTACTACCGTCACTCAAGTATACCGCTCTGCACCCGTCACACAAGTAATACTGTACTCCCATCACACAAATATACCGCTCTGCACCCGTCACAGCAGTCATACAAGAAATGCTGTACTCCCATCAGAGAAGTATACCGTTGTTCTCTCGTCACAGAGGTATTACTGTCGTCACAGAAGTCTACCGCTGCACTCCCGTCACACAGGTAAACAACTGTACTCCCGTCACACACGTATACCGCTGTTCTCCCGTCACACAAGTAATGTTCTATTCCCATCAACCAAGTATACCGCTGCTCCCGTCACATCAGTCACACAAATAATACTGTTCTCCAGTCACACATTTATACCGCTGTACACCCCTCATACGTGTAGCACTGTTCTCCCATCACCCAAATATACCGCTGTTTTCCCGTCACAGAAAACACAGAAGTAATGCTGTACTGCCGTCACACAAGCATACCGCTGTTCTCCCGTGACACAGGTATACAGCTGTTCCCCGTCACAGCAGTCACACAGGTATTACTGTCGTCACACAAGTATACCGCAGCACTCCCGTCACACAGGTAAACAACTGTACTCCCGTCACACACGTATACCGCTGTTCTCCCGTCACATAAGTAATGCTCTATTCCCATCAACCAAGTATACCGCTGCTCCCGTCACAGCAGTCACACAAATAATACTGTGCTCCCGTCACACAAGTATACGTCTCTACTCCCGTCACACATTTATACCGCTGTACTCCCCTCACACGTGTAGCGCTGTTCTCCCATCACCTAAATATACCGCTGTTCTCCCGTCACAGTAAACACAGAAGTAATGCTGTACTGCCGTCACACAAGTATACCGCTGTTCTCCCGTGACAGTCATACAGAAATGCTGTACTCCCATCACAGTAATACCGCTGTTCTCCCATCACATAAGTATACCGCTGTTCATCCATCCCAGCAGTCACACAAGTATATTGTTCTCCCGTCACACAAGTATACAGCTGTACTCCCGTCACAAAGTTATACCGCTGTACTCCCCTCACACGTGTAGCGCTGTTCTCCCGTCACCCAAATATACCACTGTTCTCCCGTCAAAGCAGTCACACAAGTAATACTGTACTCCAGTCACACAAATATACCGTTGTTTTCCCTTCATAGCAGTCACAAAAATATACCGCTGTTCGCCCGTCACAGCAGTCATACAACTAATGCTGTACTCCCATTACAGAAGTATACCGCTGTTCTCCCATCACACAAGTATACCGCTGTTCGCCCCTCACAGCATCAAGACAAGTAATGCTGTACTCCCATCACCAAATATACCGCTCTGCACCCGTCACAGCAGTCATACAAGAAATGCTGTACTCCCATCAGAGAAGTATACCGTTGTTCTCTCGTCACAGAGGTATTACTGTCGTCACACAAGTCTACCGCTGTTCTCCCGTCACATCAGTCACACAAATAATACTGTTCTCTGAGCTGGAGAGATATTTGGAGGAAACACATACAGATTCAAAAAGGCAGGAGCCTATGTCAATTCCGTCAGACATCCCACCTATCAATCCACCAGAATACCAAATGGAGGACTGTGCACCTAAGTGGAAAGAAATAGAGCAAGCTGTGAAAAAAGCAAGGGCTTCATCATCTCCAGGGCCTAATGGAGTTCCGTACAGAGTACAAGAGTGCTTCAGGAGTTCTACGAATTCTGTGGAAATTCATGAAAGTGGCATGGGAAAAACAGGTTGTACCAAGAGCATGGCGCCGAGCAGGTGGTCTTTATACCTAAAGAAAAAGATTCTACAAGCATCAGTCAGTTTCGTCCCATTTCCCTATTAAACGTAGAAGGCAAGATTTTCTTCAGCATTATTGCTCAGAGATTGTCAGCTTACCTATTAAAGAACTGCTTCATTGACACTTCAATACAAAAAGCGGGCATTCCAGGTTTCCCAGGTTGCTTAGAACACATCAATGTGATCTGGCAACAAATTCAATCAGCTAAAAAGGAGAGGAAGGAGCTCCATGTGACATTCCTGGATTTGGCTAATGCATATGGTTCAGTGCCACATGAACTACTTTGGGCAGCATTTGATTTTTTCAGTGTACCGATGACAATAACAAATTTAGTGAAAGCCTATTTTGGAGATTTGCAATTCAGTTTTTCAACTTCAGAATTCAGCACTACATGGCAATGCCTAGAGGTTGGAATAATGGCAGGATGCACCATTTCTCCACTGGCTTTTACCATGGCAATGGAAGTAATCATTAGGGCATCAAAATGGGTAGTAGGAGGAGAGCGCTTGGCTTCTGGAATGCGACTACCACCAATTCGAGCATACATGGATGACATGACAACCATGACTACAACAGTAGCCTGCACTAATCGATTATTGGGCAAATTAACCAATAACATTGAATGGGCACGAATCAATTCAAGCCCACTAAATCAAGGAGCATCTCTATAATTAAAGGCAAAGTAGTAGATAAAACATTCTTCATTAATGGTGAGGCAATACCAACAGTGTCGGAGAAGCCAGTGAAGAGTCTTGGGAGATGGTACGACGGGGATCTAAAGGACACAGTTCGTGTGGGAGAAGTTAGACAACAAGCAGTGGAAGGGTTGAAGAGCATAGACAGCTGCGCTCTACCAGGTAAACTAAAACTCTGGTGCTTTCAGTTTGGTCTACTGCCGAGGTTGCTGTGGCCACTGACTGTGTACGAGGTTTCTTTGACAACAGTAGAGAAGCTGGAAGCGTTAATCAGTTCATACATCAGGAAATGGTTGGGAGTTCCACGCTGCCTCAGCAGAGTGGGACTTTATGGTAAAGGAATACTGCAGCTACCAGTCTCTGCTCTAACCGAGGAGTTTAAGTGCGCCAAGGTCAGATTGGAAATGACATTAGTAGAGTCACGCGATAAATGCGTAAGGGAGGCAGCACCTGTGTTGAAAACTGGAAGAAAGTGGGCGGCAAAGAAAGCTGTGGAAGATGCAAAGGCTGCCCTTCGAATTGGTGATATCATGGGGCAAGTTCAGCATGGAAGAGGGGGTCTTGGTTTCAGTTCAACTCCTCCTACATGGCACAAGGCGGCCCCAGCTCAAAGAAGGAAGCTGGTAGTCAACGAGGTGCAACAGCAGGAGGAGAGGATGAGGTGTATAAAGGCCATTTCACAGGCCAAACAGGGAGAATGGATGAGATGGGAGAGTGTGGAACAACGCAAGATTGGCTGGCAAGACCTATGGTCAATGGAACAGAGCAGGATCAGTTTCCTCATCAGGTCAACATATGATGTTCTCCCATCACCACAGAACCTAAACCTCTGGGTAGGAGAGGATCCCTCATGTCCTTTGTGTTCATCACCTGCAACATTAAGGCACATTTTGACAGGATGTAAGGTGGCTCTTAGCCAAGGACGGTTTACTTGGCGCCATGACCAGGTGCTGCGATGTTTGGCCTTAGCATTGGAAGACAAGCGTAACATGACCAATAAGTTGCCACCTGTTCCATCAAAACATTACACACAAAAGACAACATTCCTCCGCCCAGGAGAGCAACCACCAAGAAAAGGTGTTAAAACCAATCCTCGCCCAGGACAACTGGAAGCTGCTAGAGACTGGAATATGCTGGCAGATGTTGGTCAACGGCTTATTTTTCCACCTGAGATTGCCACCACTAACCTTCGACCAGATATTGTCTTGTGGTCTGGATCAGCACGCCTTGTTCACCTGGTAGAGTTAACAGTGCCATGGGAGGATGCTGTAGATGAGGCGTATGAGAGGAAGAGACTGCGGTATGCTCAACTAGCCACTGAAGCGGAACAGCGAGGATGGAGAGTTCGCGTTTACCCAGTGAAAGTGGGTTGTCGAGGATTTGTGGCACACTCTACAACCCGGTTTCTCAGAGACGTCGGATTCAGTGGCCAAGAGTTGCGTCGCACAGTGAAGAACTTATCTGAAGCAGCAGAGAGGAGCAGCAACTGGCTGTGGTTGAGACGGAAAGATTCAGGCTGGGGACAGGTAAGTAAGCTGGGCTGAGTTGAGTGGGGGACGGAGGGGGGTGATGCTGGGACGCCAGAATCACCGTCGAGCCCTCTTGAGGTGTCGTGGGCTAGTCGACGAAACACTGAGGATGGAAGGTGCCCACTTGATAACCCCAGAGATGTACCCTACTTAGCTCAATCCAGACGGTTGTCATGCTGATGCGCTGGGGAGGCCGCACTTTGGTTGATCCCCGGAGCCAGCATCGCAGCCGTTGTGTGTGCTGATGCGCCAGGGAGGCAAAATAAGCTGATCCCTGGAGCCAGCATTACACTTCAGCCATTAACACCAGACAGAAGGATATCTACAGCATCACATGGAAGGAAACGTAAATGGATGGAGACGCATATGGATCACATTAGTTTACTGTAAAGCTACGTCTTAGTTGGTGCTTATCTTGGCGAGAGCCGAGTTCAAATCAGCATGAAGTTTTAACATCTACCAGTAATGCTATACTCCCGTCACACAAATATACCGCTGTTTTCCCTTCATAGCAGTCACACAAGTAATACTGTACTACGTGTTTTCCCGTCACTGTTTTCCCGTCACACAAGTAATGCTCTATTCCCATCAACCAAGTATACCGCTGCTCCCGTCACAGCAGTCACACAAATAATACTGTTCTCCTGTCACACAAGTATACAGCTGTACTCCCGTCACACAGTTATACCGCTGTACTCCCCTCACACGTGTAGCGCTGTTCTCCCGTCACCAAATATACCACTGTTCTCCCGTCAAAGCAGTAAATCCAGTAATGATATACTCCCGTCACATAAGTTTACCGCTGTACTCCCCTCATACGTGTAGCACTGTTCTCCCATCACCCAAATATACCGCTGTTTTCCCGTCACAGAAAACACAGAAGTAATACTGTACTGCCGTCACACAAGCATACCGCTGTTCTCCCGTGACACAGGTATACAGCTGTTCCCCGTCACAGCAGTCACACAGGTATTACTGTCGTCACACAAGTATACCGCAGCAATCCCGTCACACAGGTAAACAACTGTACTCCCGTCACACACGTATACCGCTGGTCTCCCGTCACATAAGTAATGCTCTATTCCCATCAACCAAGTATACCGCTGCTCCCGTCACAGCAGACACAAATAATACTGTTCTCCCGGCACACAAGTATACGTCTCTACTCCCGTCACACAATTATACCGCTGTACTCCCCTCACACGTGTAGCGCTGTTCTCCCGTCACAGTAAACACAGAAGTAATGCTGTACTGCCGTCACACAAGTATACCGCTGTTCTCACCTGACAGTCATACAAGAAATGCTGTACTCCCATCACAGAAGTATAACGCTGTACTCCCGTCACATAAGTATACCTTGTTCTCTCGTCACAGCAGTCACTCAAGTAATGGTGCTCCCGTCACACAAGTATACCGCTGTTCTCCCGTCACACAAGTATACCGCTGCTCCCGTCACAGCAGTCACACAAATAATACTGTGCTCCCGTCACACAAGTATACGTCTCTACTCCCGTCACACAATTATACCGCTGTTCTCCCATCACACAAGTATCGCCCCTCACAGCATCAAGACAAGTAATGCTGTACTACCGTCACTCAATTATACCACTCTGCACCCGTCACACAAGTAATACTGTACTCCCATCACCCAAATATACCGCTCTGCACCCGTCACAGCAGTCATACAAGTAATGTTGTATTCCCATTACAGAAGTATACCGCTGTTCGCCCGTCACAGCTTCAAGACAAGTAATGCTGTACTACCGTCACACAAATATACCGCTGTTCTCACCTGACAGTCATACAAGAAATGCTGTACTCCCATCACAGAAGTATACCTTTGTTCTCTCGTCACAGCAGTCACTCAAGTAATGGTGCTCCCGTCACACAAGTATACCGCTGTTCTCCCTTCACACAAGTCATAATGCTCTATTCCCATCAACCAAGTATACCGCTGCTCCCGTCACAGCAGTCACACAAGTAATACTGTACTACCGTCACACAAGTATCCGCTGTACTCCCATCACAGAAGTATACCGCTGTACTCCAGTCACACCAGTATAACGCTGTATCCCGTCACACAAGTATACCGCTGTTCTCCCATCACACAAGTATACCGCTGCACTCCCGTCTCAGCAGTCACACAAATGTATTGCTGTTCACCCGTCACAGCAATCACACAAGTAATACTGTACTACCGTCACACAGGTATACCGCTGTACTCAAGTCACACAAGTATTTCGCTGTTCCCCGTCACAGCAGTTATACTAGAAATGCTGTACTCCCATCTCAGAAGTATACCGCTGTACTCCAGTCACACAAATATACCGCTGTTTTCCCTTCATAGCAGTCACACAAGTAATACTGTACTACGTGTTTTCCCGTCACTGTTTTCCCGTCACACAAGTAATGCTCTATTCCCATCAACCAAGTATACCCCTGCTCCCGTCACAGCAGTCATACAAATAATACTGTTGTCCTGTCACACAACTATACAGCTGTACTCCGGTCACACAGTTATACCGCTGTACTCCCCTCACACCTGTAGCGCTGTTCTCCCGTCACCCAAATATACCACTGTTCTCGCGTCAAAGCAGTAAAGATATACTCCCGTCACATAAGTTTACCGCTGTTCATCCATCACAGCAGTCACACAAGTAATACTGTACTCCAGTCACACATATATACCGCTGTTTTCGCTTTATAGCAGTCACAAAAATATACCGCTGTTCTCCCGTCACAGCAGTCATACAAGTAATGCTGTATTCCCATTACTGAAGTATACCGCTGTTCTCCCATCACACAAGTATCGCTCCTCACAGCATCAAGACAAGTAATGCTGTACTACCGTCACTCAAGTATACCACTCTGCACCCGTCACACAAGTAATACTGTACTCCCATCACCCAAATATACCGCTCAGCACCCGTCACAGCAGTCATACAAGAAATGCTGTACTCCCATCAGAGAAATATACCGTTGTTCTCTCGTCACAGAGGTATTACTGTCATCAGACAAGTATATCGCTGCATTCCCGTCACACAGGTCAACAACTGTACACCCGTCACACACGTATGCCGCTGTTCTCCCGTCACATAAGTAATGCTCTATTCCCATCAACCAAGTATACCGCTGCTCCCGTCACACAGCAGTCACACAAGCAATACTGTACTACCGTCACACAAGTATCCGCTGTACTCCCATCACAGAAGTATACCGCTGTACTCCAGTCACACAAGTATATCGCTGTTCCCCCGTCACAGCAGTCACAGGTATTACTGTCGTCACACACGTGTACCGCTGTTTTTCCGTCACACAAGTAATGCTCTATTTCCATCAACCAAGTCTACCGTTGCTCCCGTAACGCAGTCACACAAATAATACTGTTCTCCCGTCACACAATTAAACCTCTGTACTCCCCTCATACGTGTAGCACTGTTCTCCCATCACCCAAATATACCACTGTTTTCCCGTCACAGAAAACACAAGTAATGCTGTACTGCCGTCACACAAGCATACCGCTTTTCTCCCGTGACACAGGTATACCGCTGTTCCCCGTCACAGCAGTCACTCAGGTATTACTGTCGTCACACAAGTAAACCGCTGCACTCCCGTCACACAGGTAAACAACTGTACTCCCGTCACACACGTATACCGCTGTTCTCCCGTCACATAAGTAATGCTCTATTCCCATCAACCAAGTATACCGCTGCTCCCGTCACAGCAGTCACACAAATAATACTGTGCTCCCGTCACACAAGTATACGTCTCTACTCCCGTCACACAATTATACCGCTGTTCTCCCATCACACAAGTATCGCCCCTCACAGCATCAAGACAAGTAATGCTGTACTACCGTCACTCAAGTATACCACTCTGCACCCGTCACACAAGTAATACTGTACTCCCATCACCCAAATATACCGCTCTGCACCCGTCACAGCAGTCATACAAGTAATGTTGTATTCCCATTACAGAAGTATACCGCTGTTCGCCCGTCACAGCTTCAAGACAAGTAATGCTGTACTACCGTCACACAAATATACCGCTGTTCTCACCTGACAGTCATACAAGAAATGCTGTACTCCCATCACAGAAGTATACCTTTGTTCTCTCGTCACAGCAGTCACTCAAGTAATGGTGCTCCCGTCACACAACTATACCGCTGTTCTCCCTTCACACAAGTCATAATGCTCTATTCCCATCAACCAAGTATACCGCTGCTCCCGTCACAGCAGTCACACAAGTAATACTGTACTACCGTCACACAAGTATCCGCTGTACTCCCATCACAGAAGTATACCGCTGTACTCCAGTCACACCAGTATAACGCTGTATCCCGTCACACAAGTATACCGCTGTTCTCCCATCACACAAGTATACCGCTGCACTCCCGTCTCAGCAGTCACACAAATGTATTGCTGTTCACCCGTCACAGCAATCACACAAGTAATACTGTACTACCGTCACACAGGTATACCGCTGTACTCAAGTCACACAAGTATTTCGCTGTTCCCCGTCACAGCAGTTATACTAGAAATGCTGTACTCCCATCTCAGAAGTATACCGCTGTACTCCAGTCACACAAATATACCGCTGTTTTCCCTTCATAGCAGTCACACAAGTAATACTGTACTACGTGTTTTCCCGTCACTGTTTTCCCGTCACACAAGTAATGCTCTATTCCCATCAACCAAGTATACCCCTGCTCCCGTCACAGCAGTCATACAAATAATACTGTTCTCCTGTCACACAAGTATACAGCTGTACTTGCGTCACACAGTTATACCGCTGTACTCCCCTCACACGTGTAGCGCTGTTCTCCCGTCACCCAAATATACCACTGTTCTCGCGTCAAAGCAGTAAAGATATACTCCCGTCACATAAGTTTACCGCTGTTCATCCATCACAGCAGTCACACAAGTAATACTGTACTCCAGTCACACATATATACCGCTGTTTTCCCTTTATAGCAGTCACAAAAATATACCGCTGTTCTCCCGTCACAGCAGTCATACAAGTAATGCTGTATTCCCATTACTGAAGTATACCGCTGTTCTCCCATCACACAAGTATCGCCCCTCACAGCATCAAGACAAGTAATGCTGTACTACCGTCACTCAAGTATACCGCTCTGCACCCGTCACACAAGTAATACTGTACTCCCATCACACAAATATACCGCTCTGCACCCGTCACAGCAGTCATACAAGAAATGCTGTACTCCCATCAGAGAAGTATACCGTTGTTCTCTCGTCACAGAGGTATTACTGTCGTCACAGAAGTCTACCGCTGCACTCCCGTCACACAGGTAAACAACTGTACTCCCGTCACACACGTATACCGCTGTTCTCCCGTCACACAAGTAATGTTCTATTCCCATCAACCAAGTATACCGCTGCTCCCGTCACATCAGTCACACAAATAATACTGTTCTCCAGTCACACATTTATACCGCTGTACACCCCTCATACGTGTAGCACTGTTCTCCCATCACCCAAATATACCGCTGTTTTCCCGTCACAGAAAACACAGAAGTAATGCTGTACTGCCGTCACACAAGCATACCGCTGTTCTCCCGTGACACAGGTATACAGCTGTTCCCCGTCACAGCAGTCACACAGGTATTACTGTCGTCACACAAGTATACCGCAGCACTCCCGTCACACAGGTAAACAACTGTACTCCCGTCACACACGTATACCGCTGTTCTCCCGTCACATAAGTAATGCTCTATTCCCATCAACCAAGTATACCGCTGCTCCCGTCACAGCAGTCACACAAATAATACTGTGCTCCCGTCACACAAGTATACGTCTCTACTCCCGTCACACATTTATACCGCTGTACTCCCCTCACACGTGTAGCGCTGTTCTCCCATCACCTAAATATACCGCTGTTCTCCCGTCACAGTAAACACAGAAGTAATGCTGTACTGCCGTCACACAAGTATACCGCTGTTCTCCCGTGACAGTCATACAGAAATGCTGTACTCCCATCACAGTAATACCGCTGTTCTCCCATCACATAAGTATACCGCTGTTCATCCATCCCAGCAGTCACACAAGTATATTGTTCTCCCGTCACACAAGTATACAGCTGTACTCCCGTCACAAAGTTATACCGCTGTACTCCCCTCACACGTGTAGCGCTGTTCTCCCGTCACCCAAATATACCACTGTTCTCCCGTCAAAGCAGTCACACAAGTAATACTGTACTCCAGTCACACAAATATACCGTTGTTTTCCCTTCATAGCAGTCACAAAAATATACCGCTGTTCGCCCGTCACAGCAGTCATACAACTAATGCTGTACTCCCATTACAGAAGTATACCGCTGTTCTCCCATCACACAAGTATACCGCTGTTCGCCCCTCACAGCATCAAGACAAGTAATGCTGTACTCCCATCACCAAATATACCGCTCTGCACCCGTCACAGCAGTCATACAAGAAATGCTGTACTCCCATCAGAGAAGTATACCGTTGTTCTCTCGTCACAGAGGTATTACTGTCGTCACACAAGTCTACCGCTGTTCTCCCGTCACATCAGTCACACAAATAATACTGTTCTCCCGTCACACAATTAAACCTCTGTACTCCCCTCATACGTGTAGCACTGTTCTCCCATCACCCAAATATACCGCTGTTTTCCCGTCACAGAAAACACAAGTAATGCTGTACTGCCGTCACACAAGCATACCGCTTTTCTCCCGTGACACAGGTATACCGCTGTTCCCCGTCACAGCAGTCACTCAGGTATTACTGTCGTCACACAAGTAAACCGCTGCACTCCCGTCACACAGGTAAACAACTGTACTCCCGTCACACACGTATACCGCTGTTCTCCCGTCACATAAGTAATGCTCTATTCCCATCAACCAAGTATACCGCTGCTCCCGTCACAGCAGTCACACAAATAATACTGTGCTCCCGTCACACAAGTATACGTCTCTACTCCCGTCACACAATTATACCGCTGTACTCCCCTCACACGTGTAGCGCTGTTCTCCCATCACCTAAATATACCGCTGTTCTCCCGTCACAGTAAACACAGAAGTAATGCTGTACTGCCGTCACACAAGTATACCGCTGTTCTCCCGTGACAGTCATACAGAAATGCTGTACTCCCATCACAGAAGTATACCGCTGTTCTCCCATCACATAAGTATACCGCTGTTCATCCATCCCAGCAGTCACACAAGTATATTGTTCTCCCGTCACACAAGTATACAGCTGTACTCCCGTCACAGAGTTATGCCGCTGTACTCCCCGCACACGTGTAGCGCTGTTCTCCAGTCACCCAAATATACCACTGTTCTCCCGTCAAAGCAGTCACACAAGTAATACTGTACTCCAGTCACACAAATATACCGTTGTTTTCCCTTCATAGCAGTCACAAAAATATACCGCTGTTCTCCCGTCACAGCAGTCATACAACTAATGCTGTATTCCCATTACAGAAGTATACCGCTGTTCTCCCATCACACAAGTATACCGCTGTTCGCCCCTCACAGCATCAAGACAAGTAATGCTGTACTACCGTCACACAAGTATACCGCTCTGCACCCGTCACACAAGTAATACTGTACTCCCATCACCCAAATATACCGCTCTGCACCCGTCACAGCAGTCATACAAGAAATGCTGTACTCCCATCAGAGAAATATACCGTTGTTCTCTCGTCACAGAGGTATTACTGTCATCAGACAAGTATATCGCTGCATTCCCGTCACACAGGTCAACAACTGTACACCCGTCACACACGTATGCCGCTGTTCTCCCGTCACATAAGTAATGCTCTATTCCCATCAACCAAGTATACCGCTGCTCCCGTCACACAGCAGTCACACAAGCAATACTGTACTACCGTCACACAAGTATCCGCTGTACTCCCATCACAGAAGTATACCGCTGTACTCCAGTCACACAAGTATATCGCTGTTCCCCCGTCACAGCAGTCACAGGTATTACTGTCGTCACACACGTGTACCGCTGTTTTTCCGTCACACAAGTAATGCTCTATTTCCATCAACCAAGTATACCGTTGCTCCCGTAACGCAGTCACACAAATAATACTGTTCTCCCGTCACACAAGTATACAGCTGTACTCCCGTCACAGAGTTATGCCGCTGTACTCCCCGCACACGTGTAGCGCTGTTCTCCAGTCACCCAAATATACCACTGTTCTCCCGTCAAAGCAGTCACACAAGTAATACTGTACTCCAGTCACACAAATTACCGTTGTTTGCCCCTCACAGCTTCAAGACAAGTAATGCTGTACTACCGTCACACAAGTATACCGCTCTGCACCCGTCACACAAGTAATACTGTACTCCCATCTCCAAATATACCGCTCTGCACCCGTCACAGCAGTCATACAAGAAATGCTGTACTCCCATCAGAGAAGTATACCGTTGTTCTCTCGTCACAGAGGTATTACTGTCGTCACACAAGTCTACCGCTGTTCTCCCGTCACATCAGTCACACAAATAATACTGTTCTCCCGTCACACAATTAAACCTCTGTACTCCCCTCATACGTGTAGCACTGTTCTCCCATCACCCAAATATACCGCTGTTACTCCCATCTCCAAATATACCGCTCTGCACCCGTCACAGCAGTCATACAAGAAATACTGCACTCCCGTCACACAGGTAAACAACTGTACTCCCGTCACACACGTATACCGCTGTTCTCCTGTCACATAAGTAATGCTCTATTCCCATCAACCAAGTATACCGCTGCTCCCGTCACAGCAGTCACACAAATAATACTGTGCTCCCGTCACACAAGTATACGTCTCTACTCCCGTCACACAATTATACCGCTGTTCTCCCATCACACAAGTATCGCCCCTCACAGCATCAAGACAAGTAATGCTGTACTACCGTCACTCAAGTATACCACTCAGCACCCGTCACACAAGTAATACTGTACACCCATCACAAGTAATGTTGTATTCCCATTACAGAAGTATACCGCTGTTCGCCCGTCACAGCTTCAAGACAAGTAATGCTGTACTACCGTCACACAAATATACCGCTGTTCTCACCTGACAGTCATACAAGAAATGCTGTACTCCCATCACAGAAGTATACCTTTGTTCTCTCGTCACACAAGTCATAATGCTCTATTCCCATCAACCAAGTATACCGCTGCTCCCGTCACAGCAGTCACACAAGTAATACTGTACTACCGTCACACAAGTATCCGCTGTACTCCCATCACAGAAGTATACCGCTGTACTCCAGTCACACCAGTATAACGCTGTATCCCGTCACACAAGTATACCGCTGTTCTCCCATCACACAAGTATACCGCTGCACTCCCGTCTCAGCAGTCACACAAATATATTGCTGTTCACCCGTCACAGCAATCACACAAGTAATACTGTACTACCGTCACACAGGTATACCGCTGTACTCAAGTCACACAAGTATTTCGCTGTTCCCCGTCACAGCAGTTATACTAGAAATGCTGTACTCCCATCTCAGAAGTATACCGCTGTACTCCAGTCACACAAATATACCGCTGTTTTCCCTTCATAGCAGTCACACAAGTAATACTGTACTACGTGTTTTCCCGTCACACAAGTAATGCTCTATTCCCATCAACCAAGTATACCCCTGCTCCCGTCACAGCAGTCATACAAATAATACTGTTGTCCTGTCACACAAGTATACAGCTGTACTCCGGTCACACAGTTATACCGCTGTACTCCCCTCACACCTGTAGCGCTGTTCTCCAGTCACCCAAATATACCACTGTTCTCGCGTCAAAGCAGTAAAGATATACTCCCGTCACATAAGTTTACCGCTGTTCATCCATCACAGCAGTCACACAAGTAATACTGTACTCCAGTCACACATATATACCGCTCTTTTCGCTTTATAGCAGTCACAAAAATATACCGCTGTTCTCCCGTCACAGCAGTCATACAAGTAATGCTGTATTCCCATTACTGAAGTATACCGCTGTTCTCCCATCACACAAGTATCGCTCCTCACAGCATCAAGACAAGTAATGCTGTACTACCGTCACTCAAGTATACCACTCTGCACCCGTCACACAAGTAATACTGTACTCCCATCACCCAAATATACCGCTCAGCACCCGTCACAGCAGTCATACAAGAAATGCTGTACTCCCATCAGAGAAATATACCGTTGTTCTCTCGTCACAGAGGTATTACTGTCATCAGACAAGTATATCGCTGCATTCCCGTCACACAGGTCAACAACTGTACACCCGTCACACACGTATGCCGCTGTTCTCCCGTCACATAAGTAATGCTCTATTCCCATCAACCAAGTATACCGCTGCTCCCGTCACACAGCAGTCACACAAGCAATACTGTACTACCGTCACACAAGTATCCGCTGTACTCCCATCACAGAAGTATACCGCTGTACTCCAGTCACACAAGTATATCGCTGTTCCCCCGTCACAGCAGTCACAGGTATTACTGTCGTCACACACGTGTACCGCTGTTTTTCCGTCACACAAGTAATGCTCTATTTCCATCAACCAAGTCTACCGTTGCTCCCGTAACGCAGTCACACAAATAATACTGTTCTCCCGTCACACAATTAAACCTCTGTACTCCCCTCATACGTGTAGCACTGTTCTCCCATCACCCAAATATACCACTGTTTTCCCGTCACAGAAAACACAAGTAATGCTGTACTGCCGTCACACAAGCATACCGCTTTTCTCCCGTGACACAGGTATACCGCTGTTCCCCGTCACAGCAGTCACTCAGGTATTACTGTCGTCACACAAGTAAACCGCTGCACTCCCGTCACACAGGTAAACAACTGTACTCCCGTCACACACGTATACCGCTGTTCTCCCGTCACATAAGTAATGCTCTATTCCCATCAACCAAGTATACCGCTGCTCCCGTCACAGCAGTCACACAAATAATACTGTGCTCCCGTCACACAAGTATACGTCTCTACTCCCGTCACACAATTATACCGCTGTTCTCCCATCACACAAGTATCGCCCCTCACAGCATCAAGACAAGTAATGCTGTACTACCGTCACTCAAGTATACCACTCTGCACCCGTCACACAAGTAATACTGTACTCCCATCACCCAAATATACCGCTCTGCACCCGTCACAGCAGTCATACAAGTAATGTTGTATTCCCATTACAGAAGTATACCGCTGTTCGCCCGTCACAGCTTCAAGACAAGTAATGCTGTACTACCGTCACACAAATATACCGCTGTTCTCACCTGACAGTCATACAAGAAATGCTGTACTCCCATCACAGAAGTATACCTTTGTTCTCTCGTCACAGCAGTCACTCAAGTAATGGTGCTCCCGTCACACAACTATACCGCTGTTCTCCCTTCACACAAGTCATAATGCTCTATTCCCATCAACCAAGTATACCGCTGCTCCCGTCACAGCAGTCACACAAGTAATACTGTACTACCGTCACACAAGTATCCGCTGTACTCCCATCACAGAAGTATACCGCTGTACTCCAGTCACACCAGTATAACGCTGTATCCCGTCACACAAGTATACCGCTGTTCTCCCATCACACAAGTATACCGCTGCACTCCCGTCTCAGCAGTCACACAAATGTATTGCTGTTCACCCGTCACAGCAATCACACAAGTAATACTGTACTACCGTCACACAGGTATACCGCTGTACTCAAGTCACACAAGTATTTCGCTGTTCCCCGTCACAGCAGTTATACTAGAAATGCTGTACTCCCATCTCAGAAGTATACCGCTGTACTCCAGTCACACAAATATACCGCTGTTTTCCCTTCATAGCAGTCACACAAGTAATACTGTACTACGTGTTTTCCCGTCACTGTTTTCCCGTCACACAAGTAATGCTCTATTCCCATCAACCAAGTATACCCCTGCTCCCGTCACAGCAGTCATACAAATAATACTGTTCTCCTGTCACACAAGTATACAGCTGTACTTGCGTCACACAGTTATACCGCTGTACTCCCCTCACACGTGTAGCGCTGTTCTCCCGTCACCCAAATATACCACTGTTCTCGCGTCAAAGCAGTAAAGATATACTCCCGTCACATAAGTTTACCGCTGTTCATCCATCACAGCAGTCACACAAGTAATACTGTACTCCAGTCACACATATATACCGCTGTTTTCCCTTTATAGCAGTCACAAAAATATACCGCTGTTCTCCCGTCACAGCAGTCATACAAGTAATGCTGTATTCCCATTACTGAAGTATACCGCTGTTCTCCCATCACACAAGTATCGCCCCTCACAGCATCAAGACAAGTAATGCTGTACTACCGTCACTCAAGTATACCGCTCTGCACCCGTCACACAAGTAATACTGTACTCCCATCACACAAATATACCGCTCTGCACCCGTCACAGCAGTCATACAAGAAATGCTGTACTCCCATCAGAGAAGTATACCGTTGTTCTCTCGTCACAGAGGTATTACTGTCGTCACAGAAGTCTACCGCTGCACTCCCGTCACACAGGTAAACAACTGTACTCCCGTCACACACGTATACCGCTGTTCTCCCGTCACACAAGTAATGTTCTATTCCCATCAACCAAGTATACCGCTGCTCCCGTCACATCAGTCACACAAATAATACTGTTCTCCAGTCACACATTTATACCGCTGTACACCCCTCATACGTGTAGCACTGTTCTCCCATCACCCAAATATACCGCTGTTTTCCCGTCACAGAAAACACAGAAGTAATGCTGTACTGCCGTCACACAAGCATACCGCTGTTCTCCCGTGACACAGGTATACAGCTGTTCCCCGTCACAGCAGTCACACAGGTATTACTGTCGTCACACAAGTATACCGCAGCACTCCCGTCACACAGGTAAACAACTGTACTCCCGTCACACACGTATACCGCTGTTCTCCCGTCACATAAGTAATGCTCTATTCCCATCAACCAAGTATACCGCTGCTCCCGTCACAGCAGTCACACAAATAATACTGTGCTCCCGTCACACAAGTATACGTCTCTACTCCCGTCACACATTTATACCGCTGTACTCCCCTCACACGTGTAGCGCTGTTCTCCCATCACCTAAATATACCGCTGTTCTCCCGTCACAGTAAACACAGAAGTAATGCTGTACTGCCGTCACACAAGTATACCGCTGTTCTCCCGTGACAGTCATACAGAAATGCTGTACTCCCATCACAGTAATACCGCTGTTCTCCCATCACATAAGTATACCGCTGTTCATCCATCCCAGCAGTCACACAAGTATATTGTTCTCCCGTCACACAAGTATACAGCTGTACTCCCGTCACAAAGTTATACCGCTGTACTCCCCTCACACGTGTAGCGCTGTTCTCCCGTCACCCAAATATACCACTGTTCTCCCGTCAAAGCAGTCACACAAGTAATACTGTACTCCAGTCACACAAATATACCGTTGTTTTCCCTTCATAGCAGTCACAAAAATATACCGCTGTTCGCCCGTCACAGCAGTCATACAACTAATGCTGTACTCCCATTACAGAAGTATACCGCTGTTCTCCCATCACACAAGTATACCGCTGTTCGCCCCTCACAGCATCAAGACAAGTAATGCTGTACTCCCATCACCAAATATACCGCTCTGCACCCGTCACAGCAGTCATACAAGAAATGCTGTACTCCCATCAGAGAAGTATACCGTTGTTCTCTCGTCACAGAGGTATTACTGTCGTCACACAAGTCTACCGCTGTTCTCCCGTCACATCAGTCACACAAATAATACTGTTCTCCCGTCACACAATTAAACCTCTGTACTCCCCTCATACGTGTAGCACTGTTCTCCCATCACCCAAATATACCGCTGTTTTCCCGTCACAGAAAACACAAGTAATGCTGTACTGCCGTCACACAAGCATACCGCTTTTCTCCCGTGACACAGGTATACCGCTGTTCCCCGTCACAGCAGTCACTCAGGTATTACTGTCGTCACACAAGTAAACCGCTGCACTCCCGTCACACAGGTAAACAACTGTACTCCCGTCACACACGTATACCGCTGTTCTCCCGTCACATAAGTAATGCTCTATTCCCATCAACCAAGTATACCGCTGCTCCCGTCACAGCAGTCACACAAATAATACTGTGCTCCCGTCACACAAGTATACGTCTCTACTCCCGTCACACAATTATACCGCTGTACTCCCCTCACACGTGTAGCGCTGTTCTCCCATCACCTAAATATACCGCTGTTCTCCCGTCACAGTAAACACAGAAGTAATGCTGTACTGCCGTCACACAAGTATACCGCTGTTCTCCCGTGACAGTCATACAGAAATGCTGTACTCCCATCACAGAAGTATACCGCTGTTCTCCCATCACATAAGTATACCGCTGTTCATCCATCCCAGCAGTCACACAAGTATATTGTTCTCCCGTCACACAAGTATACAGCTGTACTCCCGTCACAGAGTTATGCCGCTGTACTCCCCGCACACGTGTAGCGCTGTTCTCCAGTCACCCAAATATACCACTGTTCTCCCGTCAAAGCAGTCACACAAGTAATACTGTACTCCAGTCACACAAATATACCGTTGTTTTCCCTTCATAGCAGTCACAAAAATATACCGCTGTTCTCCCGTCACAGCAGTCATACAACTAATGCTGTATTCCCATTACAGAAGTATACCGCTGTTCTCCCATCACACAAGTATACCGCTGTTCGCCCCTCACAGCATCAAGACAAGTAATGCTGTACTACCGTCACACAAGTATACCGCTCTGCACCCGTCACACAAGTAATACTGTACTCCCATCACCCAAATATACCGCTCTGCACCCGTCACAGCAGTCATACAAGAAATGCTGTACTCCCATCAGAGAAATATACCGTTGTTCTCTCGTCACAGAGGTATTACTGTCATCAGACAAGTATATCGCTGCATTCCCGTCACACAGGTCAACAACTGTACACCCGTCACACACGTATGCCGCTGTTCTCCCGTCACATAAGTAATGCTCTATTCCCATCAACCAAGTATACCGCTGCTCCCGTCACACAGCAGTCACACAAGCAATACTGTACTACCGTCACACAAGTATCCGCTGTACTCCCATCACAGAAGTATACCGCTGTACTCCAGTCACACAAGTATATCGCTGTTCCCCCGTCACAGCAGTCACAGGTATTACTGTCGTCACACACGTGTACCGCTGTTTTTCCGTCACACAAGTAATGCTCTATTTCCATCAACCAAGTATACCGTTGCTCCCGTAACGCAGTCACACAAATAATACTGTTCTCCCGTCACACAAGTATACAGCTGTACTCCCGTCACAGAGTTATGCCGCTGTACTCCCCGCACACGTGTAGCGCTGTTCTCCAGTCACCCAAATATACCACTGTTCTCCCGTCAAAGCAGTCACACAAGTAATACTGTACTCCAGTCACACAAATTACCGTTGTTTGCCCCTCACAGCTTCAAGACAAGTAATGCTGTACTACCGTCACACAAGTATACCGCTCTGCACCCGTCACACAAGTAATACTGTACTCCCATCTCCAAATATACCGCTCTGCACCCGTCACAGCAGTCATACAAGAAATGCTGTACTCCCATCAGAGAAGTATACCGTTGTTCTCTCGTCACAGAGGTATTACTGTCGTCACACAAGTCTACCGCTGTTCTCCCGTCACATCAGTCACACAAATAATACTGTTCTCCCGTCACACAATTAAACCTCTGTACTCCCCTCATACGTGTAGCACTGTTCTCCCATCACCCAAATATACCGCTGTTACTCCCATCTCCAAATATACCGCTCTGCACCCGTCACAGCAGTCATACAAGAAATACTGCACTCCCGTCACACAGGTAAACAACTGTACTCCCGTCACACACGTATACCGCTGTTCTCCTGTCACATAAGTAATGCTCTATTCCCATCAACCAAGTATACCGCTGCTCCCGTCACAGCAGTCACACAAATAATACTGTGCTCCCGTCACACAAGTATACGTCTCTACTCCCGTCACACAATTATACCGCTGTTCTCCCATCACACAAGTATCGCCCCTCACAGCATCAAGACAAGTAATGCTGTACTACCGTCACTCAAGTATACCACTCAGCACCCGTCACACAAGTAATACTGTACACCCATCACAAGTAATGTTGTATTCCCATTACAGAAGTATACCGCTGTTCGCCCGTCACAGCTTCAAGACAAGTAATGCTGTACTACCGTCACACAAATATACCGCTGTTCTCACCTGACAGTCATACAAGAAATGCTGTACTCCCATCACAGAAGTATACCTTTGTTCTCTCGTCACACAAGTCATAATGCTCTATTCCCATCAACCAAGTATACCGCTGCTCCCGTCACAGCAGTCACACAAGTAATACTGTACTACCGTCACACCAGTATAACGCTGTATCCCGTCACACAAGTATACCGCTGTTCTCCCATCACACAAGTATACCGCTGCACTCCCGTCTCAGCAGTCACACAAATATATTGCTGTTCACCCGTCACAGCAATCACACAAGTAATACTGTACTACCGTCACACAGGTATACCGCTGTACTCAAGTCACACAAGTATTTCGCTGTTCCCCGTCACAGCAGTTATACTAGAAATGCTGTACTCCCATCTCAGAAGTATACCGCTGTACTCCAGTCACACAAATATACCGCTGTTTTCCCTTCATAGCAGTCACACAAGTAATACTGTACTACGTGTTTTCCCGTCACACAAGTAATGCTCTATTCCCATCAACCAAGTATACCCCTGCTCCCGTCACAGCAGTCATACAAATAATACTGTTGTCCTGTCACACAAGTATACAGCTGTACTCCCGTCACACAGTTATACCGCTGTTCTCTCCTCACACGTGTAGCGCTGTTCTCCCGTCACCCAAATATACCACTGTTCTCGCGTCAAAGCAGTAAAGATATACTCCCGTCACATGTTTACCGCTGTTCATCCATCACAGCAGTCACACAAGTAATACTGTACTCCAGTCACACATATATACCGCTGTTTTCCCTTTATAGCAGTCACAAAAATATACCGCTGTTCTCCCGTCACAGCAGTCATACAAGTAATGCTGTATTCCCATTACTGAAGTATACCGCTGTTCTCCCATCACACAAGTATCGCCCCTCACAGCATCAAGACAAGTAATGCTGTACTACCGTCACTCAAGTATACCGCTCTGCACCCGTCACACAAGTAATACTGTACTCCCATCACACAAATATACCGCTCTGCACCCGTCACAGCAGTCATACAAGAAATGCTGTACTCCCATCAGAGAAGTATACCCTTGTTCTCTCGTCACAGAGGTATTACTGTTCACACAAGTCTACCGCTGCACTCCCGTCACACAGGTAAACAACTGTACTCCCGTCACACACGTATACCGCTGTTCTCCCGTCACACAACTAATACTGTACTCCCATCACCCAAATATACCGCTCTGCACCCGTCACAGCAGTCATACAAGAAATGCTGTACTCCCATCAGAGAAATATACCGTTGTTCTCTCGTCACAGAGGTATTACTGTCATCAGACAAGTATATCGCTGCATTCCCGTCACACAGGTCAACAACTGTACACCCGTCACACACGTATGCCGCTGTTCTCCCGTCACATAAGTAATGCTCTATTCCCATCAACCAAGTATACCGCTGCTCCCGTCACAGCAGTCACACAAGCAATACTGTACTACCGTCACACAAGTATCCGCTGTACTCCCATCACAGAAGTATACCGCTGTACTCCAGTCACACCAGTATAACGCTGTATCCCGTCACACAAGTATACCGCTGTTCTCCCATCACACAAGTATACCGCTGCACTCCCGTCTCAGCAGTCACACAAATATATTGCTGTTCACCCGTCACAGCAATCACACAAGTAATACTGTACTACCGTCACACAGGTATACCGCTGTACTCAAGTCACACAAGTATTTCGCTGTTCCCCGTCACAGCAGTTATACTAGAAATGCTTTACTCCCATCTCAGAAGTATACCGCTGTACTCCAGTCACACAAATATACCGCTGTTTTCCCTTCATAGCAGTCACACAAATAATACTGTACTACGTGTTTTCCCGTCACTGTTTTCCCGTCACACAAGTAATGCTCTATTCCCATCAACCAAGTATACCCCTGCTCCCGTCACAGCAGTCATACAAATAATACTGTTGTCCTGTCACACAAGTATACAGCTGTACTCCCGTCACACAGTTATACCGCTGTTCTCCCCTCACACGTGTAGCGCTGTTCTCCCGTCACCCAAATATACCACTGTTCTCGCGTCAAAGCAGTAAAGATATACTCCCGTCACATAAGTTTACCGCTGTTCATCCATCACAGCAGTCACACAAGTAATACTGTACTCCAGTCACACATATATACCGCTGTTTTCCCTTTATAGCAGTCACAAAAATATACCGCTGTTCTCCCGTCACAGCAGTCATACAAGTAATGCTGTATTCCCATTACTGAAGTATACCGCTGTTCTCCCATCACACAAGTATCGCCCCTCACAGCATCAAGACAAGTAATGCTGTACTACCGTCACTCAAGTATACCGCTCTGCACACGTCACACAAGTAATACTGTACTCCCATCACACAAATATACCGCTCTGCACCCGTCACAGCAGTCATACAAGAAATGCTGTACTCCCATCAGAGAAGTATACCCTTGTTCTCTCGTCACAGAGGTATTACTGTTCACACAAGTCTACCGCTGCACTCCCGTCACACAGGTAAACAACTGTACTCCCGTCACACACGTATACCGCTGTTCTCCCATCACACAAGTAATGTTCTATTCCCATCAACCAAGTATACCGCTGCTCCCGTCACATCAGTCACACAAATAATACTGTTCTCCCGTCACACATTTATACCGCTGTACTCCCCTCATATGTGTAGCACTGTTCTCCCATCACCCAAATATACCGCTGTTTTCCCGTCACAGAAAACACAGAAGTAATGCTGTACTGCCGTCACACAAGTATACCGCTGTTCTCCCGTGACAGTCATACAGAAATGCTGTACTCCCATCACAGAAGTATACCGCTGTTCTCCCATCACATAAGTATACCGCTGTTCATCCATCCCAGCAGTCACACAAATAATACTGTTCTCCCGTCACACAAGTATACAGCTGTACTCCCGTCACAGAGTTATGCCGCTGTACTCCCCGCACACGTGTAGCGCTGTTCTCCAGTCACCCAAATATACCACTGTTCTCCCGTCAAAGCAGTCACACAAGTAATACTGTACTCCAGTCACACAAATTACCGTTGTTTTCCCTTCATAGCAGTCACAAAAATACCGCTGTTCTCCCGTCACAGCAGTCATACAACTAATGCTGTATTCCCATTACAGAAGTATACCGCTGTTCTCCCATCACACAAGTATACCGCTGTTCGCCCCTCACAGCTTCAAGACAAGTAATGCTGTACTACCGTCACACAAGTATACCGCTCTGCACCCGTCACACAAGTAATACTGTACTCCCATCACCCAAATATACCGCTCTGCACCCGTCACAGCAGTCATACAAGAAATGCTGTACTCCCATCAGAGAAATATACCGTTGTTCTCTCGTCACAGAGGTATTACTGTCATCAGACAAGTATATCGCTGCATTCCCGTCACACAGGTCAACAACTGTACACCCGTCACACACGTATGCCGCTGTTCTCCCGCCACATAAGTAATGCTCTATTCCCATCAACCAAGTATACCGCTGCTCCCGTCACACAGCAGTCACACAAGCAATACTGTACTACCGTCACACAAGTATCCGCTGTACTCCCATCACAGAAGTATACCGCTGTACTCCAGTCACACAAGTATATCGCTGTTCCCCCGTCACAGCAGTCACAGGTATTACTGTCGTCACACACGTGTACCGCTGTTTTTCCGTCACACAAGTAATGCTCTATTTCCATCAACCAAGTATACCGTTGCTCCCGTAACGCAGTCACACAAATAATACTGTTCTCCCGTCACACAAGTATACAGCTGTACTCCCGTCACAGAGTTATGCCGCTGTACTCCCCGCACACGTGTAGCGCTGTTCTCCAGTCACCCAAATATACCACTGTTCTCCCGTCAAAGCAGTCACACAAGTAATACTGTACTCCAGTCACACAAATTACCGTTGTTTTCCCTTCATAGCAGTCACACAAGTATACCGCTGTTCTCCCGTGACAGTCATACAGAAATGCTGTACTCCCATCACAGAAGTATACCGCTGTTCTCCCATCACATAAGTATACAGCTGTTCATCCATCCCAGCAGTCACACAAGTATATTGTTCTCCCGTCACACAAGTATACAGCTGTACTCCCGTCACAGAGTTATGCCGCTGTACTCCCCGCACACGTGTAGCGCTGTTCTCCAGTCACCCAAATATACTACTGTTCTCCCGTCAAAGCAGTCACACAAGTAATACTGTACTCCAGTCACACAAATATACCGTTGTTTTCCCTTCATAGCAGTCACAAAAATATACCGCTGTTCTCCCGTCACAGCAGTCATACAACTAATGCTGTATTCCCATTACAGAAGTATACCGCTGTTCTCCCATCACACAAGTATACCGCTGTTCGCCCCTCACAGCATCAAGACAAGTAATGCTGTACTACCGTCACACAAGTA
Source organism: Acipenser ruthenus (assembly GCF_902713425.1). NCBI lineage: Eukaryota > Metazoa > Chordata > Actinopteri > Acipenseriformes > Acipenseridae > Acipenser > Acipenser ruthenus. Next base: position 56,431,035 of record NC_081192.1, read on the forward strand.
TACCGCTCTGCACCCGTCACACAAGTAATACTGTACTCCCATCACCCAAATATACCGCTCTGCACCCGTCACAGCAGTCATACAAGAAATGCTGTACTCCCATCAGAGAAATATACCGTTGTTCTCTCGTCACAGAGGTATTACTGTCATCAGACAAGTATATCGCTGCATTCCCGTCACACAGGTCAACAACTGTACACCCGTCACACACGTATGCCGCTGTTCTCCCGTCACATAAGTAATGCTCTATTCCCATCAACCAAGTATACCGCTGCTCCCGTCACACAGCAGTCACACAAGCAATACTGTACTACCGTCACACAAGTATCCGCTGTACTCCCATCACAGAAGTATACCGCTGTACTCCAGTCACACAAGTATATCGCTGTTCCCCCGTCACAGCAGTCACAGGTATTACTGTCGTCACACACGTGTACCGCTGTTTTTCCGTCACACAAGTAATGCTCTATTTCCATCAACCAAGTATACCGTTGCTCCCGTAACGCAGTCACACAAATAATACTGTTCTCCCGTCACACAAGTATACAGCTGTACTCCCGTTACAGAGTTATGCCGCTGTACTCCCCGCACACGTGTAGCGCTGTTCTCCAGTCACCCAAATATACCACTGTTCTCCCGTCAAAGCAGTCACACAAGTAATACTGTACTCCAGTCACACAAATTACCGTTGTTTTCCCTTCATAGCAGTCACACAAGTATACCGCTGTTCTCCCGTGACAGTCATACAGAAATGCTGTACTCCCATCACAGAAGTATACCGCTGTTCTCCCATCACATAAGTATACAGCTGTTCATCCATCCCAGCAGTCACACAAGTATATTGTTCTCCCGTCACACAAGTATACAGCTGTACTCCCGTCACAGAGTTATGCCGCTGTACTCCCCGCACACGTGTAGCGCTGTTCTCCAGTCACCCAAATATACCACTGTTCTCCCGTCAAAGCAGTCACACAAGTAATACTGTACTCCAGTCACACAAATTACCGTTGTTTTCCCTTCATAGCAGTCACAAAAATATACCGCTGTTCTCCCGTCACAGCAGTCATACAACTAATGCTGTATTCCCATTACAGAAGTATACCGCTGTTCTCCCATCACACAAGTATACCGCTGTTCGCCCCTCACAGCTTCAAGACAAGTAATGCTGTACTACCGTCACACAAGTATACCGCTCTGCACCCGTCACACAAGTAATACTGTACTCCCATCTCCAAATATACCGCTCTGCACCCGTCACAGCAGTCATACAAGAAATGCTGTACTCCCATCAGAGAAGTATACCGTTGTTCTCTCGTCACAGAGGTATTACTGTCGTCACACAAGTCTACCGCTGTTCTCCCGTCACATCAGTCACACAAATAATACTGTTCTCCCGTCACACAATTAAACCTCTGTACTCCCCTCATACGTGTAGCACTGTTCTCCCATCACCCAAATATACCGCTGTTTTCCCGTCACAGAAAACACAAGTAATGCTGTACTGCCGTCACACAAGCATACCGCTTTTCTCCCGTGACACAGGTATACCGCTGTTCCCCGTCACAGCAGTCACTCAGGTATTACTGTCGTCACACAAGTAAACCGCTGCACTCCCGTCACACAGGTAAACAACTGTACTCCCGTCACACACGTATACCGCTGTTCTCCTGTCACATAAGTAATGCTCTATTCCCATCAACCAAGTATACCGCTGCTCCCGTCACAGCAGTCACACAAATAATACTGTGCTCCCGTCACACAAGTATACGTCTCTACTCCCGTCACACAATTATACCGCTGTTCTCCCATCACACAAGTATCGCCCCTCACAGCATCAAGACAATTAATGCTGTACTACCGTCACTCAAGTATACCACTCTGCACCCGTCACACAAGTAATACTGTACTCCCATCACCCAAATATACCGCTCTGCACCCGTCACAGCAGTCATACAAGTAATGTTGTATTCCCATTACAGAAGTATACCGCTGTTCGCCCGTCACAGACAAGTAATGCTGTACTACCGTCACACAAATATACCGCTGTTCTCACCTGACAGTCATACAAGAAATGCTGTACTCCCATCACAGAAGTATACCTTTGTTCTCTCGTCACACAAGTCATAATGCTCTATTCCCATCAACCAAGTATACCGCTGCTCCCGTCACAGCAGTCACACAAGTAATACTGTACTACCGTCACACAAGTATCCGCTGTACTCCCATCACAGAAGTATACCGCTGTACTCCAGTCACACCAGTATAACGCTGTATCCCGTCACACAAGTATACAGCTGTACTCCCGTCACACAGTTATACCGCTGTTCTCCCCTCACACGTGTAGCGCTGTTCTCCCGTCACCCAAATATACCACTGTTCTCGCGTCAAAGCAGTAAAGATATACTCCCGTCACACAATTATACCACTGTTCTCCCATCACACAAGTATCGCCCCTCACAGCATCAAGACAAGTAATGCTGTACTACCGTCACTCAAGTATACCGCTCTGCACCCGTCACACAAGTAATACTGTACTCCCATCACACAAATATACCGCTCTGCACCCGTCACAGCAGTCATACAAGAAATGCTGTATTCCCATTACTGAAGTATACCGCTGTTCTCCCATCACACAAGTATCGCCCCTCACAGCATCAAGACAAGTAATGCTGTACTACCGTCACTCAAGTATACCGCTCTGCACCCGTCACACAAGTAATACTGTACTCCCATCACACAAATATACCGCTCTGCACCCGTCACAGCAGTCATACAAGAAATGCTGTACTCCCATCAGAGAAGTATACCGTTGTTCTCTCGTCACAGAGGTATTACTGTCGTCACAGAAGTCTACCGCTGCACTCCCGTCACACAGGTAAACAACTGTACTCCCGTCACACACGTATACCGCTGTTCTCCCGTCACACAAGTAATGTTCTATTCCCATCAACCAAGTATACCGCTGCTCCCGTCACATCAGTCACACAAATAATACTGTTCTCCAGTCACACATTTATACCGCTGTACACCCCTCATACGTGTAGCACTGTTCTCCCATCACCCAAATATACCGCTGTTTTCCCGTCACAGAAAACACAGAAGTAATGCTGTACTGCCGTCACACAAGCATACCGCTGTTCTCCCGTGACACAGGTATACAGCTGTTCCCCGTCACAGCAGTCACACAGGTATTACTGTCGTCACACAAGTATACCGCAGCACTCCCGTCACACAGGTAAACAACTGTACTCCCGTCACACACGTATACCGCTGTTCTCCCGTCACATAAGTAATGCTCTATTCCCATCAACCAAGTATACCGCTGCTCCCGTCACAGCAGTCACACAAATAATACTGTGCTCCCGTCACACAAGTATACGTCTCTACTCCCGTCACACATTTATACCGCTGTACTCCCCTCACACGTGTAGCGCTGTTCTCCCATCACCTAAATATACCGCTGTTCTCCCGTCACAGTAAACACAGAAGTAATGCTGTACTGCCGTCACACAAGTATACCGCTGTTCTCCCGTGACAGTCATACAGAAATGCTGTACTCCCATCACAGTAATACCGCTGTTCTCCCATCACATAAGTATACCGCTGTTCATCCATCCCAGCAGTCACACAAGTATATTGTTCTCCCGTCACACAAGTATACAGCTGTACTCCCGTCACAAAGTTATACCGCTGTACTCCCCTCACACGTGTAGCGCTGTTCTCCCGTCACCCAAATATACCACTGTTCTCCCGTCAAAGCAGTCACACAAGTAATACTGTACTCCAGTCACACAAATATACCGTTGTTTTCCCTTCATAGCAGTCACAAAAATATACCGCTGTTCGCCCGTCACAGCAGTCATACAACTAATGCTGTACTCCCATTACAGAAGTATACCGCTGTTCTCCCATCACACAAGTATACCGCTGTTCGCCCCTCACAGCATCAAGACAAGTAATGCTGTACTCCCATCACCAAATATACCGCTCTGCACCCGTCACAGCAGTCATACAAGAAATGCTGTACTCCCATCAGAGAAGTATACCGTTGTTCTCTCGTCACAGAGGTATTACTGTCGTCACACAAGTCTACCGCTGTTCTCCCGTCACATCAGTCACACAAATAATACTGTTCTCCCGTCACACAATTAAACCTCTGTACTCCCCTCATACGTGTAGCACTGTTCTCCCATCACCCAAATATACCGCTGTTTTCCCGTCACAGAAAACACAAGTAATGCTGTACTGCCGTCACACAAGCATACCGCTTTTCTCCCGTGACACAGGTATACCGCTGTTCCCCGTCACAGCAGTCACTCAGGTATTACTGTCGTCACACAAGTAAACCGCTGCACTCCCGTCACACAGGTAAACAACTGTACTCCCGTCACACACGTATACCGCTGTTCTCCCGTCACATAAGTAATGCTCTATTCCCATCAACCAAGTATACCGCTGCTCCCGTCACAGCAGTCACACAAATAATACTGTGCTCCCGTCACACAAGTATACGTCTCTACTCCCGTCACACAATTATACCGCTGTACTCCCCTCACACGTGTAGCGCTGTTCTCCCATCACCTAAATATACCGCTGTTCTCCCGTCACAGTAAACACAGAAGTAATGCTGTACTGCCGTCACACAAGTATACCGCTGTTCTCCCGTGACAGTCATACAGAAATGCTGTACTCCCATCACAGAAGTATACCGCTGTTCTCCCATCACATAAGTATACCGCTGTTCATCCATCCCAGCAGTCACACAAGTATATTGTTCTCCCGTCACACAAGTATACAGCTGTACTCCCGTCACAGAGTTATGCCGCTGTACTCCCCGCACACGTGTAGCGCTGTTCTCCAGTCACCCAAATATACCACTGTTCTCCCGTCAAAGCAGTCACACAAGTAATACTGTACTCCAGTCACACAAATATACCGTTGTTTTCCCTTCATAGCAGTCACAAAAATATACCGCTGTTCTCCCGTCACAGCAGTCATACAACTAATGCTGTATTCCCATTACAGAAGTATACCGCTGTTCTCCCATCACACAAGTATACCGCTGTTCGCCCCTCACAGCATCAAGACAAGTAATGCTGTACTACCGTCACACAAGTATACCGCTCTGCACCCGTCACACAAGTAATACTGTACTCCCATCACCCAAATATACCGCTCTGCACCCGTCACAGCAGTCATACAAGAAATGCTGTACTCCCATCAGAGAAATATACCGTTGTTCTCTCGTCACAGAGGTATTACTGTCATCAGACAAGTATATCGCTGCATTCCCGTCACACAGGTCAACAACTGTACACCCGTCACACACGTATGCCGCTGTTCTCCCGTCACATAAGTAATGCTCTATTCCCATCAACCAAGTATACCGCTGCTCCCGTCACACAGCAGTCACACAAGCAATACTGTACTACCGTCACACAAGTATCCGCTGTACTCCCATCACAGAAGTATACCGCTGTACTCCAGTCACACAAGTATATCGCTGTTCCCCCGTCACAGCAGTCACAGGTATTACTGTCGTCACACACGTGTACCGCTGTTTTTCCGTCACACAAGTAATGCTCTATTTCCATCAACCAAGTATACCGTTGCTCCCGTAACGCAGTCACACAAATAATACTGTTCTCCCGTCACACAAGTATACAGCTGTACTCCCGTCACAGAGTTATGCCGCTGTACTCCCCGCACACGTGTAGCGCTGTTCTCCAGTCACCCAAATATACCACTGTTCTCCCGTCAAAGCAGTCACACAAGTAATACTGTACTCCAGTCACACAAATTACCGTTGTTTGCCCCTCACAGCTTCAAGACAAGTAATGCTGTACTACCGTCACACAAGTATACCGCTCTGCACCCGTCACACAAGTAATACTGTACTCCCATCTCCAAATATACCGCTCTGCACCCGTCACAGCAGTCATACAAGAAATGCTGTACTCCCATCAGAGAAGTATACCGTTGTTCTCTCGTCACAGAGGTATTACTGTCGTCACACAAGTCTACCGCTGTTCTCCCGTCACATCAGTCACACAAATAATACTGTTCTCCCGTCACACAATTAAACCTCTGTACTCCCCTCATACGTGTAGCACTGTTCTCCCATCACCCAAATATACCGCTGTTACTCCCATCTCCAAATATACCGCTCTGCACCCGTCACAGCAGTCATACAAGAAATACTGCACTCCCGTCACACAGGTAAACAACTGTACTCCCGTCACACACGTATACCGCTGTTCTCCTGTCACATAAGTAATGCTCTATTCCCATCAACCAAGTATACCGCTGCTCCCGTCACAGCAGTCACACAAATAATACTGTGCTCCCGTCACACAAGTATACGTCTCTACTCCCGTCACACAATTATACCGCTGTTCTCCCATCACACAAGTATCGCCCCTCACAGCATCAAGACAAGTAATGCTGTACTACCGTCACTCAAGTATACCACTCAGCACCCGTCACACAAGTAATACTGTACACCCATCACAAGTAATGTTGTATTCCCATTACAGAAGTATACCGCTGTTCGCCCGTCACAGCTTCAAGACAAGTAATGCTGTACTACCGTCACACAAATATACCGCTGTTCTCACCTGACAGTCATACAAGAAATGCTGTACTCCCATCACAGAAGTATACCTTTGTTCTCTCGTCACACAAGTCATAATGCTCTATTCCCATCAACCAAGTATACCGCTGCTCCCGTCACAGCAGTCACACAAGTAATACTGTACTACCGTCACACCAGTATAACGCTGTATCCCGTCACACAAGTATACCGCTGTTCTCCCATCACACAAGTATACCGCTGCACTCCCGTCTCAGCAGTCACACAAATATATTGCTGTTCACCCGTCACAGCAATCACACAAGTAATACTGTACTACCGTCACACAGGTATACCGCTGTACTCAAGTCACACAAGTATTTCGCTGTTCCCCGTCACAGCAGTTATACTAGAAATGCTGTACTCCCATCTCAGAAGTATACCGCTGTACTCCAGTCACACAAATATACCGCTGTTTTCCCTTCATAGCAGTCACACAAGTAATACTGTACTACGTGTTTTCCCGTCACACAAGTAATGCTCTATTCCCATCAACCAAGTATACCCCTGCTCCCGTCACAGCAGTCATACAAATAATACTGTTGTCCTGTCACACAAGTATACAGCTGTACTCCCGTCACACAGTTATACCGCTGTTCTCTCCTCACACGTGTAGCGCTGTTCTCCCGTCACCCAAATATACCACTGTTCTCGCGTCAAAGCAGTAAAGATATACTCCCGTCACATGTTTACCGCTGTTCATCCATCACAGCAGTCACACAAGTAATACTGTACTCCAGTCACACATATATACCGCTGTTTTCCCTTTATAGCAGTCACAAAAATATACCGCTGTTCTCCCGTCACAGCAGTCATACAAGTAATGCTGTATTCCCATTACTGAAGTATACCGCTGTTCTCCCATCACACAAGTATCGCCCCTCACAGCATCAAGACAAGTAATGCTGTACTACCGTCACTCAAGTATACCGCTCTGCACCCGTCACACAAGTAATACTGTACTCCCATCACACAAATATACCGCTCTGCACCCGTCACAGCAGTCATACAAGAAATGCTGTACTCCCATCAGAGAAGTATACCCTTGTTCTCTCGTCACAGAGGTATTACTGTTCACACAAGTCTACCGCTGCACTCCCGTCACACAGGTAAACAACTGTACTCCCGTCACACACGTATACCGCTGTTCTCCCGTCACACAACTAATACTGTACTCCCATCACCCAAATATACCGCTCTGCACCCGTCACAGCAGTCATACAAGAAATGCTGTACTCCCATCAGAGAAATATACCGTTGTTCTCTCGTCACAGAGGTATTACTGTCATCAGACAAGTATATCGCTGCATTCCCGTCACACAGGTCAACAACTGTACACCCGTCACACACGTATGCCGCTGTTCTCCCGTCACATAAGTAATGCTCTATTCCCATCAACCAAGTATACCGCTGCTCCCGTCACAGCAGTCACACAAGCAATACTGTACTACCGTCACACAAGTATCCGCTGTACTCCCATCACAGAAGTATACCGCTGTACTCCAGTCACACCAGTATAACGCTGTATCCCGTCACACAAGTATACCGCTGTTCTCCCATCACACAAGTATACCGCTGCACTCCCGTCTCAGCAGTCACACAAATATATTGCTGTTCACCCGTCACAGCAATCACACAAGTAATACTGTACTACCGTCACACAGGTATACCGCTGTACTCAAGTCACACAAGTATTTCGCTGTTCCCCGTCACAGCAGTTATACTAGAAATGCTTTACTCCCATCTCAGAAGTATACCGCTGTACTCCAGTCACACAAATATACCGCTGTTTTCCCTTCATAGCAGTCACACAAATAATACTGTACTACGTGTTTTCCCGTCACTGTTTTCCCGTCACACAAGTAATGCTCTATTCCCATCAACCAAGTATACCCCTGCTCCCGTCACAGCAGTCATACAAATAATACTGTTGTCCTGTCACACAAGTATACAGCTGTACTCCCGTCACACAGTTATACCGCTGTTCTCCCCTCACACGTGTAGCGCTGTTCTCCCGTCACCCAAATATACCACTGTTCTCGCGTCAAAGCAGTAAAGATATACTCCCGTCACATAAGTTTACCGCTGTTCATCCATCACAGCAGTCACACAAGTAATACTGTACTCCAGTCACACATATATACCGCTGTTTTCCCTTTATAGCAGTCACAAAAATATACCGCTGTTCTCCCGTCACAGCAGTCATACAAGTAATGCTGTATTCCCATTACTGAAGTATACCGCTGTTCTCCCATCACACAAGTATCGCCCCTCACAGCATCAAGACAAGTAATGCTGTACTACCGTCACTCAAGTATACCGCTCTGCACACGTCACACAAGTAATACTGTACTCCCATCACACAAATATACCGCTCTGCACCCGTCACAGCAGTCATACAAGAAATGCTGTACTCCCATCAGAGAAGTATACCCTTGTTCTCTCGTCACAGAGGTATTACTGTTCACACAAGTCTACCGCTGCACTCCCGTCACACAGGTAAACAACTGTACTCCCGTCACACACGTATACCGCTGTTCTCCCATCACACAAGTAATGTTCTATTCCCATCAACCAAGTATACCGCTGCTCCCGTCACATCAGTCACACAAATAATACTGTTCTCCCGTCACACATTTATACCGCTGTACTCCCCTCATATGTGTAGCACTGTTCTCCCATCACCCAAATATACCGCTGTTTTCCCGTCACAGAAAACACAGAAGTAATGCTGTACTGCCGTCACACAAGTATACCGCTGTTCTCCCGTGACAGTCATACAGAAATGCTGTACTCCCATCACAGAAGTATACCGCTGTTCTCCCATCACATAAGTATACCGCTGTTCATCCATCCCAGCAGTCACACAAATAATACTGTTCTCCCGTCACACAAGTATACAGCTGTACTCCCGTCACAGAGTTATGCCGCTGTACTCCCCGCACACGTGTAGCGCTGTTCTCCAGTCACCCAAATATACCACTGTTCTCCCGTCAAAGCAGTCACACAAGTAATACTGTACTCCAGTCACACAAATTACCGTTGTTTTCCCTTCATAGCAGTCACAAAAATACCGCTGTTCTCCCGTCACAGCAGTCATACAACTAATGCTGTATTCCCATTACAGAAGTATACCGCTGTTCTCCCATCACACAAGTATACCGCTGTTCGCCCCTCACAGCTTCAAGACAAGTAATGCTGTACTACCGTCACACAAGTATACCGCTCTGCACCCGTCACACAAGTAATACTGTACTCCCATCACCCAAATATACCGCTCTGCACCCGTCACAGCAGTCATACAAGAAATGCTGTACTCCCATCAGAGAAATATACCGTTGTTCTCTCGTCACAGAGGTATTACTGTCATCAGACAAGTATATCGCTGCATTCCCGTCACACAGGTCAACAACTGTACACCCGTCACACACGTATGCCGCTGTTCTCCCGCCACATAAGTAATGCTCTATTCCCATCAACCAAGTATACCGCTGCTCCCGTCACACAGCAGTCACACAAGCAATACTGTACTACCGTCACACAAGTATCCGCTGTACTCCCATCACAGAAGTATACCGCTGTACTCCAGTCACACAAGTATATCGCTGTTCCCCCGTCACAGCAGTCACAGGTATTACTGTCGTCACACACGTGTACCGCTGTTTTTCCGTCACACAAGTAATGCTCTATTTCCATCAACCAAGTATACCGTTGCTCCCGTAACGCAGTCACACAAATAATACTGTTCTCCCGTCACACAAGTATACAGCTGTACTCCCGTCACAGAGTTATGCCGCTGTACTCCCCGCACACGTGTAGCGCTGTTCTCCAGTCACCCAAATATACCACTGTTCTCCCGTCAAAGCAGTCACACAAGTAATACTGTACTCCAGTCACACAAATTACCGTTGTTTTCCCTTCATAGCAGTCACACAAGTATACCGCTGTTCTCCCGTGACAGTCATACAGAAATGCTGTACTCCCATCACAGAAGTATACCGCTGTTCTCCCATCACATAAGTATACAGCTGTTCATCCATCCCAGCAGTCACACAAGTATATTGTTCTCCCGTCACACAAGTATACAGCTGTACTCCCGTCACAGAGTTATGCCGCTGTACTCCCCGCACACGTGTAGCGCTGTTCTCCAGTCACCCAAATATACTACTGTTCTCCCGTCAAAGCAGTCACACAAGTAATACTGTACTCCAGTCACACAAATATACCGTTGTTTTCCCTTCATAGCAGTCACAAAAATATACCGCTGTTCTCCCGTCACAGCAGTCATACAACTAATGCTGTATTCCCATTACAGAAGTATACCGCTGTTCTCCCATCACACAAGTATACCGCTGTTCGCCCCTCACAGCATCAAGACAAGTAATGCTGTACTACCGTCACACAAGTATACCGCTCTGCACCCGTCACACAAGTAATACTGTACTCCCATCACCCAAATATACCGCTCTGCACCCGTCACAGCAGTCATACAAGAAATGCTGTACTCCCATCAGAGAAATATACCGTTGTTCTCTCGTCACAGAGGTATTACTGTCATCAGACAAGTATATCGCTGCATTCCCGTCACACAGGTCAACAACTGTACACCCGTCACACACGTATGCCGCTGTTCTCCCGTCACATAAGTAATGCTCTATTCCCATCAACCAAGTATACCGCTGCTCCCGTCACACAGCAGTCACACAAGCAATACTGTACTACCGTCACACAAGTATCCGCTGTACTCCCATCACAGAAGTATACCGCTGTACTCCAGTCACACAAGTATATCGCTGTTCCCCCGTCACAGCAGTCACAGGTATTACTGTCGTCACACACGTGTACCGCTGTTTTTCCGTCACACAAGTAATGCTCTATTTCCATCAACCAAGTATACCGTTGCTCCCGTAACGCAGTCACACAAATAATACTGTTCTCCCGTCACACAAGTATACAGCTGTACTCCCGTTACAGAGTTATGCCGCTGTACTCCCCGCACACGTGTAGCGCTGTTCTCCAGTCACCCAAATATACCACTGTTCTCCCGTCAAAGCAGTCACACAAGTAATACTGTACTCCAGTCACACAAATTACCGTTGTTTTCCCTTCATAGCAGTCACACAAGTATACCGCTGTTCTCCCGTGACAGTCATACAGAAATGCTGTACTCCCATCACAGAAGTATACCGCTGTTCTCCCATCACATAAGTATACAGCTGTTCATCCATCCCAGCAGTCACACAAGTATATTGTTCTCCCGTCACACAAGTATACAGCTGTACTCCCGTCACAGAGTTATGCCGCTGTACTCCCCGCACACGTGTAGCGCTGTTCTCCAGTCACCCAAATATACCACTGTTCTCCCGTCAAAGCAGTCACACAAGTAATACTGTACTCCAGTCACACAAATTACCGTTGTTTTCCCTTCATAGCAGTCACAAAAATATACCGCTGTTCTCCCGTCACAGCAGTCATACAACTAATGCTGTATTCCCATTACAGAAGTATACCGCTGTTCTCCCATCACACAAGTATACCGCTGTTCGCCCCTCACAGCTTCAAGACAAGTAATGCTGTACTACCGTCACACAAGTATACCGCTCTGCACCCGTCACACAAGTAATACTGTACTCCCATCTCCAAATATACCGCTCTGCACCCGTCACAGCAGTCATACAAGAAATGCTGTACTCCCATCAGAGAAGTATACCGTTGTTCTCTCGTCACAGAGGTATTACTGTCGTCACACAAGTCTACCGCTGTTCTCCCGTCACATCAGTCACACAAATAATACTGTTCTCCCGTCACACAATTAAACCTCTGTACTCCCCTCATACGTGTAGCACTGTTCTCCCATCACCCAAATATACCGCTGTTTTCCCGTCACAGAAAACACAAGTAATGCTGTACTGCCGTCACACAAGCATACCGCTTTTCTCCCGTGACACAGGTATACCGCTGTTCCCCGTCACAGCAGTCACTCAGGTATTACTGTCGTCACACAAGTAAACCGCTGCACTCCCGTCACACAGGTAAACAACTGTACTCCCGTCACACACGTATACCGCTGTTCTCCTGTCACATAAGTAATGCTCTATTCCCATCAACCAAGTATACCGCTGCTCCCGTCACAGCAGTCACACAAATAATACTGTGCTCCCGTCACACAAGTATACGTCTCTACTCCCGTCACACAATTATACCGCTGTTCTCCCATCACACAAGTATCGCCCCTCACAGCATCAAGACAATTAATGCTGTACTACCGTCACTCAAGTATACCACTCTGCACCCGTCACACAAGTAATACTGTACTCCCATCACCCAAATATACCGCTCTGCACCCGTCACAGCAGTCATACAAGTAATGTTGTATTCCCATTACAGAAGTATACCGCTGTTCGCCCGTCACAGACAAGTAATGCTGTACTACCGTCACACAAATATACCGCTGTTCTCACCTGACAGTCATACAAGAAATGCTGTACTCCCATCACAGAAGTATACCTTTGTTCTCTCGTCACACAAGTCATAATGCTCTATTCCCATCAACCAAGTATACCGCTGCTCCCGTCACAGCAGTCACACAAGTAATACTGTACTACCGTCACACAAGTATCCGCTGTACTCCCATCACAGAAGTATACCGCTGTACTCCAGTCACACCAGTATAACGCTGTATCCCGTCACACAAGTATACAGCTGTACTCCCGTCACACAGTTATACCGCTGTTCTCCCCTCACACGTGTAGCGCTGTTCTCCCGTCACCCAAATATACCACTGTTCTCGCGTCAAAGCAGTAAAGATATACTCCCGTCACACAATTATACCACTGTTCTCCCATCACACAAGTATCGCCCCTCACAGCATCAAGACAAGTAATGCTGTACTACCGTCACTCAAGTATACCGCTCTGCACCCGTCACACAAGTAATACTGTACTCCCATCACACAAATATACCGCTCTGCACCCGTCACAGCAGTCATACAAGAAATGCTGTACTCCCATCAGAGAAATATACCGTTGTTCTCTCGTCACAGAGGTATTACTGTCATCAGACAAGTATATCGCTGCATTCCCGTCACACAGGTCAACAACTGTACACCCGTCACACACGTATGCCGCTGTTCTCCCGTCACATAAGTAATGCTCTATTCCCATCAACCAAGTATACCGCTGCTCCCGTCACACAGCAGTCACACAAGCAATACTGTACTACCGTCACACAAGTATCCGCTGTACTCCCATCACAGAAGTATACCGCTGTACTCCAGTCACACAAGTATATCGCTGTTCCCCCGTCACAGCAGTCACAGGTATTACTGTCGTCACACACGTGTACCGCTGTTTTTCCGTCACACAAGTAATGCTCTATTTCCATCAACCAAGTATACCGTTGCTCCCGTAACGCAGTCACACAAATAATACTGTTCTCCCGTCACACAAGTATACAGCTGTACTCCCGTTACAGAGTTATGCCGCTGTACTCCCCGCACACGTGTAGCGCTGTTCTCCAGTCACCCAAATATACCACTGTTCTCCCGTCAAAGCAGTCACACAAGTAATACTGTACTCCAGTCACACAAATTACCGTTGTTTTCCCTTCATAGCAGTCACACAAGTATACCGCTGTTCTCCCGTGACAGTCATACAGAAATGCTGTACTCCCATCACAGAAGTATACCGCTGTTCTCCCATCACATAAGTATACAGCTGTTCATCCATCCCAGCAGTCACACAAGTATATTGTTCTCCCGTCACACAAGTATACAGCTGTACTCCCGTCACAGAGTTATGCCGCTGTACTCCCCGCACACGTGTAGCGCTGTTCGCCAGTCACCCAAATATACCACTGTTCTCCCGTCAAAGCAGTCACACAAGTAATACTGTACTCCAGTCACACAAATATACCGTTGTTTTCCCTTCATAGCAGTCACAAAAATATACCGCTGTTCGCCCCTCACAGCTTCAAGACAAGTAATGCTGTACTACCGTCACACAAGTATACCGCTCTGCACCCGTCACACAAGTAATACTGTACTCCCATCTCCAAATATACCGCTCTGCACCCGTCACAGCAGTCATACAAGAAATGCTGTACTCCCATCAGAGAAGTATACCGTTGTTCTCTCGTCACAGAGGTATTACTGTCGTCACACAAGTCTACCGCTGTTCTCCCGTCACATCAGTCACACAAATAATACTGTTCTCCCGTCACACAATTAAACCTCTGTACTCCCCTCATACGTGTAGCACTGTTCTCCCATCACCCAAATATACCGCTGTTTTCCCGTCACAGAAAACACAAGTAATGCTGTACTGCCGTCACACAAGCATACCGCTTTTCTCCCGTGACACAGGTATACCGCTGTTCCCCGTCACAGCAGTCACTCAGGTATTACTGTCGTCACACAAGTAAACCGCTGCACTCCCGTCACACAGGTAAACAACTGTACTCCCGTCACACACGTATACCGCTGTTCTCCTGTCACATAAGTAATGCTCTATTCCCATCAACCAAGTATACCGCTGCTCCCGTCACAGCAGTCACACAAATAATACTGTGCTCCCGTCACACAAGTATACGTCTCTACTCCCGTCACACAATTATACCGCTGTTCTCCCATCACACAAGTATCGCCCCTCACAGCATCAAGACAATTAATGCTGTACTACCGTCACTCAAGTATACCACTCTGCACCCGTCACACAAGTAATACTGTACTCCCATCACCCAAATATACCGCTCTGCACCCGTCACAGCAGTCATACAAGTAATGTTGTATTCCCATTACAGAAGTATACCGCTGTTCGCCCGTCACAGACAAGTAATGCTGTACTACCGTCACACAAATATACCGCTGTTCTCACCTGACAGTCATACAAGAAATGCTGTACTCCCATCACAGAAGTATACCTTTGTTCTCTCGTCACACAAGTCATAATGCTCTATTCCCATCAACCAAGTATACCGCTGCTCCCGTCACAGCAGTCACACAAGTAATACTGTACTACCGTCACACAAGTATCCGCTGTACTCCCATCACAGAAGTATACCGCTGTACTCCAGTCACACCAGTATAACGCTGTATCCCGTCACACAAGTATACAGCTGTACTCCCGTCACACAGTTATACCGCTGTTCTCCCCTCACACGTGTAGCGCTGTTCTCCCGTCACCCAAATATACCACTGTTCTCGCGTCAAAGCAGTAAAGATATACTCCCGTCACACAATTATACCACTGTTCTCCCATCACACAAGTATCGCCCCTCACAGCATCAAGACAAGTAATGCTGTACTACCGTCACTCAAGTATACCGCTCTGCACCCGTCACACAAGTAATACTGTACTCCCATCACACAAATATACCGCTCTGCACCCGTCACAGCAGTCATACAAGAAATGCTGTACTCCCATCAGAGAAATATACCGTTGTTCTCTCGTCACAGAGGTATTACTGTCATCAGACAAGTATATCGCTGCATTCCCGTCACACAGGTCAACAACTGTACACCCGTCACACACGTATGCCGCTGTTCTCCCGTCACATAAGTAATGCTCTATTCCCATCAACCAAGTATACCGCTGCTCCCGTCACACAGCAGTCACACAAGCAATACTGTACTACCGTCACACAAGTATCCGCTGTACTCCCATCACAGAAGTATACCGCTGTACTCCAGTCACACAAGTATATCGCTGTTCCCCCGTCACAGCAGTCACAGGTATTACTGTCGTCACACACGTGTACCGCTGTTTTTCCGTCACACAAGTAATGCTCTATTTCCATCAACCAAGTATACCGTTGCTCCCGTAACGCAGTCACACAAATAATACTGTTCTCCCGTCACACAAGTATACAGCTGTACTCCCGTTACAGAGTTATGCCGCTGTACTCCCCGCACACGTGTAGCGCTGTTCTCCAGTCACCCAAATATACCACTGTTCTCCCGTCAAAGCAGTCACACAAGTAATACTGTACTCCAGTCACACAAATTACCGTTGTTTTCCCTTCATAGCAGTCACACAAGTATACCGCTGTTCTCCCGTGACAGTCATACAGAAATGCTGTACTCCCATCACAGAAGTATACCGCTGTTCTCCCATCACATAAGTATACAGCTGTTCATCCATCCCAGCAGTCACACAAGTATATTGTTCTCCCGTCACACAAGTATACAGCTGTACTCCCGTCACAGAGTTATGCCGCTGTACTCCCCGCACACGTGTAGCGCTGTTCGCCAGTCACCCAAATATACCACTGTTCTCCCGTCAAAGCAGTCACACAAGTAATACTGTACTCCAGTCACACAAATATACCGTTGTTTTCCCTTCATAGCAGTCACAAAAATATACCGCTGTTCTCCCGTCACAGCAGTCATACAACTAATGCTGTATTCCCATTACAGAAGTATACCGCTGTTCTCCCATCACACAAGTATACCGCTGTTCGCCCCTCACAGCATCAAGACAAGTAATGCTGTACTACCGTCACACAAGTATACCGCTCTGCACCCGTCACACAAGTAATACTGTACTCCCATCACCCAAATATACCGCTCTGCACCCGTCACAGCAGTCATACAAGAAATGCTGTACTCCCATCAGAGAAATATACCGTTGTTCTCTCGTCACAGAGGTATTACTGTCATCAGACAAGTATATCGCTGCATTCCCGTCACACAGGTCAACAACTGTACACCCGTCACACACGTATGCCGCTGTTCTCCCGTCACATAAGTAATGCTCTATTCCCATCAACCAAGTATACCGCTGCTCCCGTCACACAGCAGTCACACAAGCAATACTGTACTACCGTCACACAAGTATCCGCTGTACTCCCATCACAGAAGTATACCGCTGTACTCCAGTCACACAAGTATATCGCTGTTCCCCCGTCACAGCAGTCACAGGTATTACTGTCGTCACACACGTGTACCGCTGTTTTTCCGTCACACAAGTAATGCTCTATTTCCATCAACCAAGTATACCGTTGCTCCCGTAACGCAGTCACACAAATAATACTGTTCTCCCGTCACACAAGTATACAGCTGTACTCCCGTCACAGAGTTATGCCGCTGTACTCCCCGCACACGTGTAGCGCTGTTCTCCAGTCACCCAAATATACCACTGTTCTCCCGTCAAAGCAGTCACACAAGTAATACTGTACTCCAGTCACACAAATTACCGTTGTTTTCCCTTCATAGCAGTCACAAAAATATACCGCTGTTCTCCCGTCACAGCAGTCATACAACTAATGCTGTATTCCCATTACAGAAGTATACCGCTGTTCTCCCATCACACAAGTATACCGCTGTTCGCCCCTCACAGCTTCAAGACAAGTAATGCTGTACTACCGTCACACAAGTATACCGCTCTGCACCCGTCACACAAGTAATACTGTACTCCCATCTCCAAATATACCGCTCTGCACCCGTCACAGCAGTCATACAAGAAATGCTGTACTCCCATCAGAGAAGTATACCGTTGTTCTCTCGTCACAGAGGTATTACTGTCGTCACACAAGTCTACCGCTGTTCTCCCGTCACATCAGTCACACAAATAATACTGTTCTCCCGTCACACAATTAAACCTCTGTACTCCCCTCATACGTGTAGCACTGTTCTCCCATCACCCAAATATACCGCTGTTTTCCCGTCACAGAAAACACAAGTAATGCTGTACTGCCGTCACACAAGCATACCGCTTTTCTCCCGTCACACAATTATACCGCTGTTCTCCCATCACACAAGTATCGCCCCTCACAGCATCAAGACAATTAATGCTGTACTACCGTCACTCAAGTATACCACTCTGCACCCGTCACACAAGTAATACTGTACTCCCATCACCCAAATATACCGCTCTGCACCCGTCACAGCAGTCATACAAGTAATGTTGTATTCCCATTACAGAAGTATACCGCTGTTCGCCCGTCACAGCTTCAAGACAAGTAATGCTGTACTACCGTCACACAAATATACCGCTGTTCTCACCTGACAGTCATACAAGAAATGCTGTACTCCCATCACAGAAGTATACCTTTGTTCTCTCGTCACACAAGTCATAATGCTCTATTCCCATCAACCAAGTATACCGCTGCTCCCGTCACAGCAGTCACACAAGTAATACTGTACTACCGTCACACAAGTATCCGCTGTACTCCCATCACAGAAGTATACCGCTGTACTCCAGTCACACCAGTATAACGCTGTATCCCGTCACACAAGTATACCGCTGTTCTCCCATCACACAAGTATACCGCTGCACTCCCGTCACAGCAGTCATACAAATAATACTGTTGTCCTGTCACACAAGTATACAGCTGTACTCCCGTCACACAGTTATACCGCTGTTCTCCCCTCACACGTGTAGCGCTGTTCTCCCGTCACCCAAATATACCACTGTTCTCGCGTCAAAGCAGTAAAGATATACTCCCGTCACACAATTATACCATTGTTCTCCCATCACACAAGTATCGCCCCTCACAGCATCAAGACAAGTAATGCTGTACTACCGTCACTCAAGTATACCGCTCTGCACCCGTCACACAAGTAATACTGTACTCCCATCACACAAATATACCGCTCTGCACCCGTCACAGCAGTCATACAAGAAATGCTGTACTCCCATCAGAGAAATATACCGTTGTTCTCTCGTCACAGAGGTATTACTGTCATCAGACAACTATATCGCTGCATTCCCGTCACACAGGTCAACAACTGTACACCCGTCACACACGTATGCCGCTGTTCTCCCGTCACATAAGTAATGCTCTATTCCCATCAACCAAGTATACCGCTGCTCCCGTCACACAGCAGTCACACAAGCAATACTGTACTACCGTCACACAAGTATCCGCTGTACTCCCATCACAGAAGTATACCGCTGTACTCCAGTCACACAAGTATATCGCTGTTCCCCCGTCACAGCAGTCACAGGTATTACTGTCGTCACACACGTGTACCGCTGTTTTTCCGTCACACAAGTAATGCTCTATTTCCATCAACCAAGTATACCGTTGCTCCCGTAACGCAGTCACACAAATAATACTGTTCTCCCGTCACACAAGTATACAGCTGTACTCCCGTCACAGAGTTATGCCGCTGTACTCCCCGCACACGTGTAGCGCTGTTCTCCAGTCAACCAAATATACCACTGTTCTCCCGTCAAAGCAGTCACACAAATAATACTGTTCTCCCATCACACAAGTATACCGCTGTTCGCCCCTCACAGCTTCAAGACAAGTAATGCTGTACTACCGTCACACAAGTATACCGCTCTGCACCCGTCACACAAGTAATACTGTACTCCCATCTCCAAATATACCGCTCTGCACCCGTCACAGCAGTCATACAAGAAATGCTGTACTCCCATCAGAGAAGTATACCGTTGTTCTCTCGTCACAGAGGTATTACTGTCGTCACACAAGTCTACCGCTGTTCTCCCGTCACATCAGTCACACAAATAATACTGTTCTCCCGTCACACAATTAAACCTCTGTACTCCCCTCATACGTGTAGCACTGTTCTCCCATCACCCAAATATACCGCTGTTACTCCCATCTCCAAATATACCGCTCTGCACCCGTCACAGCAGTCATACAAGAAATACTGCACTCCCGTCACACAGGTAAACAACTGTACTCCCGTCACACACGTATACCGCTGTTCTCCTGTCACATAAGTAATGCTCTATTCCCATCAACCAAGTATACCGCTGCTCCCGTCACAGCAGTCACACAAATAATACTGTGCTCCCGTCACACAAGTATACGTCTCTACTCCCGTCACACAATTATACCGCTGTTCTCCCATCACACAAGTATCGCCCCTCACAGCATCAAGACAAGTAATGCTGTACTACCGTCACTCAAGTATACCACTCAGCACCCGTCACACAAGTAATACTGTACACCCATCACAAGTAATGTTGTATTCCCATTACAGAAGTATACCGCTGTTCGCCCGTCACAGCTTCAAGACAAGTAATGCTGTACTACCGTCACACAAATATACCGCTGTTCTCACCTGACAGTCATACAAGAAATGCTGTACTCCCATCACAGAAGTATACCTTTGTTCTCTCGTCACACAAGTCATAATGCTCTATTCCCATCAACCAAGTATACCGCTGCTCCCGTCACAGCAGTCACACAAGTAATACTGTACTACCGTCACACAAGTATCCGCTGTACTCCCATCACAGAAGTATACCGCTGTACTCCAGTCACACCAGTATAACGCTGTATCCCGTCACACAAGTATACCGCTGTTCTCCCATCACACAAGTATACCGCTGCACTCCCGTCTCAGCAGTCACACAAATATATTGCTGTTCACCCGTCACAGCAATCACACAAGTAATACTGTACTACCGTCACACAGGTATACCGCTGTACTCAAGTCACACAAGTATTTCGCTGTTCCCCGTCACAGCAGTTATACTAGAAATGCTGTACTCCCATCTCAGAAGTATACCGCTGTACTCCAGTCACACAAATATACCGCTGTTTTCCCTTCATAGCAGTCACACAAGTAATACTGTACTACGTGTTTTCCCGTCACACAAGTAATGCTCTATTCCCATCAACCAAGTATACCCCTGCTCCCGTCACAGCAGTCATACAAATAATACTGTTGTCCTGTCACACAAGTATACAGCTGTACTCCCGTCACACAGTTATACCGCTGTTCTCCCCTCACACGTGTAGCGCTGTTCTCCCGTCACCCAAATATACCACTGTTCTCGCGTCAAAGCAGTAAAGATATACTCCCGTCACATGTTTACCGCTGTTCATCCATCACAGCAGTCACACAAGTAATACTGTACTCCAGTCACACATATATACCGCTGTTTTCCCTTTATAGCAGTCACAAAAATATACCGCTGTTCTCCCGTCACAGCAGTCATACAAGTAATGCTGTATTCCCATTACTGAAGTATACCGCTGTTCTCCCATCACACAAGTATCGCCCCTCACAGCATCAAGACAAGTAATGCTGTACTACCGTCACTCAAGTATACCGCTCTGCACCCGTCACACAAGTAATACTGTACTCCCATCACACAAATATACCGCTCTGCACCCGTCACAGCAGTCATACAAGAAATGCTGTACTCCCATCAGAGAAGTATACCCTTGTTCTCTCGTCACAGAGGTATTACTGTTCACACAAGTCTACCGCTGCACTCCCGTCACACAGGTAAACAACTGTACTCCCGTCACACACGTATACCGCTGTTCTCCCATCACACAAGTAATGTTCTATTCCCATCAACCAAGTATACCGCTGCTCCCGTCACATCAGTCACACAAATAATACTGTTCTCCCGTCACACATTTATACCGCTGTACTCCCCTCATATGTGTAGCACTGTTCTCCCATCACCCAAATATACCGCTGTTTTCCCGTCACAGAAAACACAGAAGTAATGCTGTACTGCCGTCACACAAGTATACCGCTGTTCTCCCGTGACAGTCATACAGAAATGCTGTACTCCCATCACAGAAGTATACCGCTGTTCTCCCATCACATAAGTATACCGCTGTTCATCCATCCCAGCAGTCACACAAATAATACTGTTCTCCCGTCACACAAGTATACAGCTGTACTCCCGTCACAGAGTTATGCCGCTGTACTCCCCGCACACGTGTAGCGCTGTTCTCCAGTCACCCAAATATACCACTGTTCTCCCGTCAAAGCAGTCACACAAGTAATACTGTACTCCAGTCACACAAATTACCGTTGTTTTCCCTTCATAGCAGTCACAAAAATACCGCTGTTCTCCCGTCACAGCAGTCATACAACTAATGCTGTATTCCCATTACAGAAGTATACCGCTGTTCTCCCATCACACAAGTATACCGCTGTTCGCCCCTCACAGCTTCAAGACAAGTAATGCTGTACTACCGTCACACAAGTATACCGCTCTGCACCCGTCACACAAGTAATACTGTACTCCCATCACCCAAATATACCGCTCTGCACCCGTCACAGCAGTCATACAAGAAATGCTGTACTCCCATCAGAGAAATATACCGTTGTTCTCTCGTCACAGAGGTATTACTGTCATCAGACAAGTATATCGCTGCATTCCCGTCACACAGGTCAACAACTGTACACCCGTCACACACGTATGCCGCTGTTCTCCCGTCACATAAGTAATGCTCTATTCCCATCAACCAAGTATACCGCTGCTCCCGTCACAGCAGTCACACAAGCAATACTGTACTACCGTCACACAAGTATCCGCTGTACTCCCATCACAGAAGTATACCGCTGTACTCCAGTCACACCAGTATAACGCTGTATCCCGTCACACAAGTATACCGCTGTTCTCCCATCACACAAGTATACCGCTGCACTCCCGTCTCAGCAGTCACACAAATATATTGCTGTTCACCCGTCACAGCAATCACACAAGTAATACTGTACTACCGTCACACAGGTATACCGCTGTACTCAAGTCACACAAGTATTTCGCTGTTCCCCGTCACAGCAGTTATATTAGAAATGCTTTACTCCCATCTCAGAAGTATACCGCTGTACTCCAGTCACACAAATATACCGCTGTTTTCCCTTCATAGCAGTCACACAAATAATACTGTACTACGTGTTTTCCCGTTTTCCCGTCACACAAGTAATGCTCTATTCCCATCAACCAAGTATACCCCTGCTCCCGTCACAGCAGTCATACAAATAATACTGTTGTCCTGTCACACAAGTATACAGCTGTACTCCCGTCACACAGTTATACCGCTGTTCTCCCCTCACACGTGTAGCGCTGTTCTCCCGTCACCCAAATATACCACTGTTCTCGCGTCAAAGCAGTAAAGATATACTCCCGTCACATAAGTTTACCGCTGTTCATCCATCACAGCAGTCACACAAGTAATACTGTACTCCAGTCACACATATATACCGCTGTTTTCCCTTTATAGCAGTCACAAAAATATACCGCTGTTCTCCCGTCACAGCAGTCATACAAGTAATGCTGTATTCCCATTACTGAAGTATACCGCTGTTCTCCCATCACACAAGTATCGCCCCTCACAGCATCAAGACAAGTAATGCTGTACTACCGTCACTCAAGTATATCGCTCTGCACCCGTCACACAAGTAATACTGTACTCCCATCACACAAATATACCGCTCTGCACCCGTCACAGCAGTCATACAAGAAATGCTGTACTCCCATCAGAGAAGTATACCCTTGTTCTCTCGTCACAGAGGTATTACTGTTCACACAAGTCTACCGCTGCACTCCCGTCACACAGGTAAACAACTGTACTCCCGTCACACACGTATACCGCTGTTCTCCCATCACACAAGTAATGTTCTATTCCCATCAACCAAGTATACCGCTGCTCCCGTCACATCAGTCACACAAATAATACTGTTCTCCCGTCACACATTTATACCGCTGTACTCCCCTCATATGTGTAGCACTGTTCTCCCATCACCCAAATATACCGCTGTTTTCCCGTCACAGAAAACACAGAAGTAATGCTGTACTGCCGTCACACAAGTATACCGCTGTTCTCCCGTGACAGTCATACAGAAATGCTGTACTCCCATCACAGAAGTATACCGCTGTTCTCCCATCACATAAGTATACCGCTGTTCATCCATCCCAGCAGTCACACAAATAATACTGTTCTCCCGTCACACAAGTATACAGCTGTACTCCCGTCACAGAGTTATGCCGCTGTACTCCCCGCACACGTGTAGCGCTGTTCTCCAGTCACCCAAATATACCACTGTTCTCCCGTCAAAGCAGTCACACAAGTAATACTGTACTCCAGTCACACAAATTACCGTTGTTTTCCCTTCATAGCAGTCACAAAAATATACCGCTGTTCTCCCGTCACAGCAGTCATACAACTAATGCTGTATTCCCATTACAGAAGTATACCGCTGTTCTCCCATCACACAAGTATACCGCTGTTCGCCCCTCACAGCTTCAAGACAAGTAATGCTGTACTACCGTCACACAAGTATACCGCTCTGCACCCGTCACACAAGTAATACTGTACTCCCATCACCCAAATATACCGCTCTGCACCCGTCACAGCAGTCATACAAGAAATGCTGTACTCCCATCAGAGAAATATACCGTTGTTCTCTCGTCACAGAGGTATTACTGTCATCAGACAAGTATATCGCTGCATTCCCGTCACACAGGTCAACAACTGTACACCCGTCACACACGTATGCCGCTGTTCTCCCGTCACATAAGTAATGCTCTATTCCCATCAACCAAGTATACCGCTGCTCCCGTCACACAGCAGTCACACAAGCAATACTGTACTACCGTCACACAAGTATCCGCTGTACTCCCATCACAGAAGTATACCGCTGTACTCCAGTCACACAAGTATATCGCTGTTCCCCCGTCACAGCAGTCACAGGTATTACTGTCGTCACACACGTGTACCGCTGTTTTTCCGTCACACAAGTAATGCTCTATTTCCATCAACCAAGTATACCGTTGCTCCCGTAACGCAGTCACACAAATAATACTGTTCTCCCGTCACACAAGTATACAGCTGTACTCCCGTCACAGAGTTATGCCGCTGTACTCCCCGCACACGTGTAGCGCTGTTCTCCAGTCACCCAAATATACCACTGTTCTCCCGTCAAAGCAGTCACACAAGTAATACTGTACTCCAGTCACACAAATTACCGTTGTTTTCCCTTCATAGCAGTCACACAAGTATACCGCTGTTGTCCCGTGACAGTCATACAGAAATGCTGTACTCCCATCACAGAAGTATACCGCTGTTCTCCCATCACATAAGTATACAGCTGTTCATCCATCCCAGCAGTCACACAAGTATATTGTTCTCCCGTCACACAAGTATACAGCTGTACTCCCGTCACAGAGTTATGCCGCTGTACTCCCCGCACACGTGTAGCGCTGTTCTCCAGTCACCCAAATATACCACTGTTCTCCCGTCAAAGCAGTCACACAAGTAATACTGTACTCCAGTCACACAAATATACCGTTGTTTTCCCTTCATAGCAGTCACAAAAATATACCGCTGTTCTCCCGTCACAGCAGTCATACAACTAATGCTGTATTCCCATTACAGAAGTATACCGCTGTTCTCCCATCACACAAGTATACCGCTGTTCGCCCCTCACAGCATCAAGACAAGTAATGCTGTACTACCGTCACACAAGTATACCGCTCTGCACCCGTCACACAAGTAATACTGTACTCCCATCACCCAAATATACCGCTCTGCACCCGTCACAGCAGTCATACAAGAAATGCTGTACTCCCATCAGAGAAATATACCGTTGTTCTCTCGTCACAGAGGTATTACTGTCATCAGACAAGTATATCGCTGCATTCCCGTCACACAGGTCAACAACTGTACACCCGTCACACACGTATGCCGCTGTTCTCCCGTCACATAAGTAATGCTCTATTCCCATCAACCAAGTATACCGCTGCTCCCGTCACACAGCAGTCACACAAGCAATACTGTACTACCGTCACACAAGTATCCGCTGTACTCCCATCACAGAAGTATACCGCTGTACTCCAGTCACACAAGTATATCGCTGTTCCCCCGTCACAGCAGTCACAGGTATTACTGTCGTCACACACGTGTACCGCTGTTTTTCCGTCACACAAGTAATGCTCTATTTCCATCAACCAAGTATACCGTTGCTCCCGTAACGCAGTCACACAAATAATACTGTTCTCCCGTCACACAAGTATACAGCTGTACTCCCGTCACAGAGTTATGCCGCTGTACTCCCCGCACACGTGTAGCGCTGTTCTCCAGTCACCCAAATATACCACTGTTCTCCCGTCAAAGCAGTCACACAAGTAATACTGTACTCCAGTCACACAAATTACCGTTGTTTTCCCTTCATAGCAGTCACAAAAATATACCGCTGTTCTCCCGTCACAGCAGTCATACAACTAATGCTGTATTCCCATTACAGAAGTATACCGCTGTTCTCCCATCACACAAGTATACCGCTGTTCGCCCCTCACAGCTTCAAGACAAGTAATGCTGTACTACCGTCACACAAGTATACCGCTCTGCACCCGTCACACAAGTAATACTGTACTCCCATCTCCAAATATACCGCTCTGCACCCGTCACAGCAGTCATACAAGAAATGCTGTACTCCCATCAGAGAAGTATACCGTTGTTCTCTCGTCACAGAGGTATTACTGTCGTCACACAAGTCTACCGCTGTTCTCCCGTCACATCAGTCACACAAATAATACTGTTCTCCCGTAACACAATTAAACCTCTGTACTCCCCTCATACGTGTAGCACTGTTCTCCCATCACCCAACTATACCGCTGTTTTCCCGTCACAGAAAACACAAGTAATGCTGTACTGCCGTCACACAAGCATACCGCTTTTCTCCCGTGACACAGGTATACCGCTGTTCCCCGTCACAGCAGTCACTCAGGTATTACTGTCGTCACACAAGTAAACCGCTGCACTCCCGTCACACAGGTAAACAACTGTACTCCCGTCACACACGTATACCGCTGTTCTCCTGTCACATAAGTAATGCTCTATTCCCATCAACCAAGTATACCGCTGCTCCCGTCACAGCAGTCACACAAATAATACTGTGCTCCCGTCACACAAGTATACGTCTCTACTCCCGTCACACAATTATACCGCTGTTCTCCCATCACACAAGTATCGCCCCTCACAGCATCAAGACAATTAATGCTGTACTACCGTCACTCAAGTATACCACTCTGCACCCGTCACACAAGTAATACTGTACTCCCATCACCCAAATATACCGCT
Organism: Acipenser ruthenus; assembly: GCF_902713425.1. Classification (NCBI taxonomy): domain Eukaryota; kingdom Metazoa; phylum Chordata; class Actinopteri; order Acipenseriformes; family Acipenseridae; genus Acipenser; species Acipenser ruthenus. Next base: position 56,458,474 of record NC_081192.1, read on the forward strand.
CTGCACCCGTCACAGCAGTCATACAAGTAATGTTGTATTCCCATTACAGAAGTATACCGCTGTTCGCCCGTCACAGCTTCAAGACAAGTAATGCTGTACTACCGTCACACAAATATACCGCTGTTCTCACCTGACAGTCATACAAGAAATGCTGTACTCCCATCACAGAAGTATACCTTTGTTCTCTCGTCACACAAGTCATAATGCTCTATTCCCATCAACCAAGTATACCGCTGCTCCCGTCACAGCAGTCACACAAGTAATACTGTACTACCGTCACACAAGTATCCGCTGTACTCCCATCACAGAAGTATACCGCTGTACTCCAGTCACACCAGTATAACGCTGTATCCCGTCACACAAGTATACAGCTGTACTCCCGTCACACAGTTATACCGCTGTTCTCCCCTCACACGTGTAGCGCTGTTCTCCCGTCACCCAAATATACCACTGTTCTCGCGTCAAAGCAGTAAAGATATACTCCCGTCACACAATTATACCACTGTTCTCCCATCACACAAGTATCGCCCCTCACAGCATCAAGACAAGTAATGCTGTACTACCGTCACTCAAGTATACCGCTCTGCACCCGTCACACAAGTAATACTGTACTCCCATCACACAAATATACCGCTCTGCACCCGTCACAGCAGTCATACAAGAAATGCTGTACTCCCATCAGAGAAATATACCGTTGTTCTCTCGTCACAGAGGTATTACTGTCATCAGACAAGTATATCGCTGCATTCCCGTCACACAGGTCAACAACTGTACACCCGTCACACACGTATGCCGCTGTTCTCCCGTCACATAAGTAATGCTCTATTCCCATCAACCAAGTATACCGCTGCTCCCGTCACACAGCAGTCACACAAGCAATACTGTACTACCGTCACACAAGTATCCGCTGTACTCCCATCACAGAAGTATACCGCTGTACTCCAGTCACACAAGTATATCGCTGTTCCCCCGTCACAGGTATTACTGTCGTCACACACGTGTACCGCTGTTTTTCCGTCACACAAGTAATGCTCTATTTCCATCAACCAAGTATACCGTTGCTCCCGTAACGGCAGTCACACAAATAATACTGTTCTCCCGTCACACAAGTATACAGCTGTACTCCCGTTACAGAGTTATGCCGCTGTACTCCCCGCACACGTGTAGCGCTGTTCTCCAGTCACCCAAATATACCACTGTTCTCCCGTCAAAGCAGTCACACAAGTAATACTGTACTCCAGTCACACAAATTACCGTTGTTTTCCCTTCATAGCAGTCACACAAGTATACCGCTGTTCTCCCGTGACAGTCATACAGAAATGCTGTACTCCCATCACAGAAGTATACCGCTGTTCTCCCATCACATAAGTATACAGCTGTTCATCCATCCCAGCAGTCACACAAGTATATTGTTCTCCCGTCACACAAGTATACCGCTGTTCGCCCCTCACAGCATCAAGACAAGTAATGCTGTACTACCGTCACACAAGTATACCGCTCTGCACCCGTCACACAAGTAATACTGTACTCCCATCACCCAAATATACCGCTCTGCACCCGTCACAGCAGTCATACAAGAAATGCTGTACTCCCATCAGAGAAATATACCGTTGTTCTCTCGTCACAGAGGTATTACTGTCATCAGACAAGTATATCGCTGCATTCCCGTCACACAGGTCAACAACTGTACACCCGTCACACACGTATGCCGCTGTTCTCCCGTCACATAAGTAATGCTCTATTCCCATCAACCAAGTATACCGCTGCTCCCGTCACACAGCAGTCACACAAGCAATACTGTACTACCGTCACACAAGTATCCGCTGTACTCCCATCACAGAAGTATACCGCTGTACTCCAGTCACACAAGTATATCGCTGTTCCCCCGTCACAGCAGTCACAGGTATTACTGTCGTCACACACGTGTACCGCTGTTTTTCCGTCACACAAGTAATGCTCTATTTCCATCAACCAAGTATACCGTTGCTCCCGTAACGCAGTCACACAAATAATACTGTTCTCCCGTCACACAAGTATACAGCTGTACTCCCGTTACAGAGTTATGCCGCTGTACTCCCCGCACACGTGTAGCGCTGTTCTCCAGTCACCCAAATATACCACTGTTCTCCCGTCAAAGCAGTCACACAAGTAATACTGTACTCCAGTCACACAAATTACCGTTGTTTTCCCTTCATAGCAGTCACACAAGTATACCGCTGTTCTCCCGTGACAGTCATACAGAAATGCTGTACTCCCATCACAGAAGTATACCGCTGTTCTCCCATCACATAAGTATACAGCTGTTCATCCATCCCAGCAGTCACACAAGTATATTGTTCTCCCGTCACACAAGTATACAGCTGTACTCCCGTCACAGAGTTATGCCGCTGTACTCCCCGCACACGTGTAGCGCTGTTCTCCAGTCACCCAAATATACCACTGTTCTCCCGTCAAAGCAGTCACACAAGTAATACTGTACTCCAGCACACAAATATACCGTTGTTTTCCCTTCATAGCAGTCACAAAAATATACCGCTGTTCTCCCGTCACAGCAGTCATACAACTAATGCTGTATTCCCATTACAGAAGTATACCGCTGTTCTCCCATCACACAAGTATACCGCTGTTCGCCCCTCACAGCATCAAGACAAGTAATGCTGTACTACCGTCACACAAGTATACCGCTCTGCACCCGTCACACAAGTAATACTGTACTCCCATCACCCAAATATACCGCTCTGCACCCGTCACAGCAGTCATACAAGAAATGCTGTACTCCCATCAGAGAAATATACCGTTGTTCTCTCGTCACAGAGGTATTACTGTCATCAGACAAGTATATCGCTGCATTCCCGTCACACAGGTCAACAACTGTACACCCGTCACACACGTATGCCGCTGTTCTCCCGTCACATAAGTAATGCTCTATTCCCATCAACCAAGTATACCGCTGCTCCCGTCACACAGCAGTCACACAAGCAATACTGTACTACCGTCACACAAGTATCCGCTGTACTCCCATCACAGAAGTATACCGCTGTACTCCAGTCACACAAGTATATCGCTGTTCCCCCGTCACAGCAGTCACAGGTATTACTGTCGTCACACACGTGTACCGCTGTTTTTCCGTCACACAAGTAATGCTCTATTTCCATCAACCAAGTATACCGTTGCTCCCGTAACGCAGTCACACAAATAATACTGTTCTCCCGTCACACAAGTATACAGCTGTACTCCCGTTACAGAGTTATGCCGCTGTACTCCCCGCACACGTGTAGCGCTGTTCTCCAGTCACCCAAATATACCACTGTTCTCCCGTCAAAGCAGTCACACAAGTAATACTGTACTCCAGTCACACAAATTACCGTTGTTTTCCCTTCATAGCAGTCACACAAGTATACCGCTGTTCTCCCGTGACAGTCATACAGAAATGCTGTACTCCCATCACAGAAGTATACCGCTGTTCTCCCATCACATAAGTATACAGCTGTTCATCCATCCCAGCAGTCACACAAGTATATTGTTCTCCCGTCACACAAGTATACAGCTGTACTCCCGTCACAGAGTTATGCCGCTGTACTCCCCGCACACGTGTAGCGCTGTTCTCCAGTCACCCAAATATACCACTGTTCTCCCGTCAAAGCAGTCACACAAGTAATACTGTACTCCAGCACACAAATATACCGTTGTTTTCCCTTCATAGCAGTCACAAAAATATACCGCTGTTCTCCCGTCACAGCAGTCATACAACTAATGCTGTATTCCCATTACAGAAGTATACCGCTGTTCTCCCATCACACAAGTATACCGCTGTTCGCCCCTCACAGCATCAAGACAAGTAATGCTGTACTACCGTCACACAAGTATACCGCTCTGCACCCGTCACACAAGTAATACTGTACTCCCATCACCCAAATATACCGCTCTGCACCCGTCACAGCAGTCATACAAGAAATGCTGTACTCCCATCAGAGAAATATACCGTTGTTCTCTCGTCACAGAGGTATTACTGTCATCAGACAAGTATATCGCTGCATTCCCGTCACACAGGTCAACAACTGTACACCCGTCACACACGTATGCCGCTGTTCTCCCGTCACATAAGTAATGCTCTATTCCCATCAACCAAGTATACCGCTGCTCCCGTCACACAGCAGTCACACAAGCAATACTGTACTACCGTCACACAAGTATCCGCTGTACTCCCATCACAGAAGTATACCGCTGTACTCCAGTCACACAAGTATATCGCTGTTCCCCCGTCACAGCAGTCACAGGTATTACTGTCGTCACACACGTGTACCGCTGTTTTTCCGTCACACAAGTAATGCTCTATTTCCATCAACCAAGTATACCGTTGCTCCCGTAACGCAGTCACACAAATAATACTGTTCTCCCGTCACACAAGTATACAGCTGTACTCCCGTCACAGAGTTATGCCGCTGTACTCCCCGCACACGTGTAGCGCTGTTCTCCAGTCACCCAAATATACCACTGTTCTCCCGTCAAAGCAGTCACACAAGTAATACTGTACTCCAGTCACACAAATTACCGTTGTTTTCCCTTCATAGCAGTCACAAAAATATACCGCTGTTCTCCCGTCACAGCAGTCATACAACTAATGCTGTATTTCCATTACAGAAGTATACCGCTGTTCTCCCATCACACAAGTATACCGCTGTTCGCCCCTCACAGCTTCAAGACAAGTAATGCTGTACTACCGTCACACAAGTATACCGCTCTGCACCCGTCACACAAGTAATACTGTACTCCCATCTCCAAATATACCGCTCTGCACCCGTCACAGCAGTCATACAAGAAATGCTGTACTCCCATCAGAGAAGTATACCGTTGTTCTCTCGTCACAGAGGTATTACTGTCGTCACACAAGTCTACCGCTGTTCTCCCGTCACATCAGTCACACAAATAATACTGTTCTCCCGTCACACAATTAAACCTCTGTACTCCCCTCATACGTGTAGCACTGTTCTCCCATCACCCAAATATACCGCTGTTTTCCCGTCACAGAAAACACAAGTAAACCGCTGCACTCCCGTCACACAGGTAAACAACTGTACTCCCGTCACACACGTATACCGCTGTTCTCCTGTCACATAAGTAATGCTCTATTCCCATCAACCAAGTATACCGCTGCTCCCGTCACAGCAGTCACACAAATAATACTGTGCTCCCGTCACACAAGTATACGTCTCTCCGTCACACAATTATACCGCTGTTCTCCCATCACACAAGTATCGCCCCTCACAGCATCAAGACAATTAATGCTGTACTACCGTCACTCAAGTATACCACTCTGCACCCGTCACACAAGTAATACTGTACTCCCATCACCCAAATATACCGCTCTGCACCCGTCACAGCAGTCATACAAGTAATGTTGTATTCCCATTACAGAAGTATACCGCTGTTCGCCCGTCACAGCTTCAAGACAAGTAATGCTGTACTACCGTCACACAAATATACCGCTGTTCTCACCTGACAGTCATACAAGAAATGCTGTACTCCCATCACAGAAGTATACCTTTGTTCTCTCGTCACACAAGTCATAATGCTCTATTCCCATCAACCAAGTATACCGCTGCTCCCGTCACAGCAGTCACACAAGTAATACTGTACTACCGTCACACAAGTATCCGCTGTACTCCCATCACAGAAGTATACCGCTGTACTCCAGTCACACCAGTATAACGCTGTATCCCGTCACACAAGTATACAGCTGTACTCCCGTCACACAGTTATACCGCTGTTCTCCCCTCACACGTGTAGCGCTGTTCTCCCGTCACCCAAATATACCACTGTTCTCGCGTCAAAGCAGTAAAGATATACTCCCGTCACACAATTATACCACTGTTCTCCCATCACACAAGTATCGCCCCTCACAGCATCAAGACAAGTAATGCTGTACTACCGTCACTCAAGTATACCGCTCTGCACCCGTCACACAAGTAATACTGTACTCCCATCACCCAAATATACCGCTCTGCACCCGTCACAGCAGTCATATAAGAAATGCTGTACTCCCATCAGAGAAATATACCGTTGTTCTCTCGTCACAGAGGTATTACTGTCATCAGACAAGTATATCGCTGCATTCCCGTCACACAGGTCAACAACTGTACACCCGTCACACACGTATGCCGCTGTTCTCCCGTCACATAAGTAATGCTCTATTCCCATCAACCAAGTATACCGCTGCTCCCGTCACACAGCAGTCACACAAGCAATACTGTACTACCGTCACACAAGTATCCGCTGTACTCCCATCACAGAAGTATACCGCTGTACTCCAGTCACACAAGTATATCGCTGTTCCCCCGTCACAGCAGTCACAGGTATTACTGTCGTCACACACGTGTACCGCTGTTTTTCCGTCACACAAGTAATGCTCTATTTCCATCAACCAAGTATACCGTTGCTCCCGTAACGCAGTCACACAAATAATACTGTTCTCCCGTCACACAAGTATACAGCTGTACTCCCGTTACAGAGTTATGCCGCTGTACTCCCCGCACACGTGTAGCGCTGTTCTCCAGTCACCCAAATATACCACTGTTCTCCCGTCAAAGCAGTCACACAAGTAATACTGTACTCCAGTCACACAAATTACCGTTGTTTTCCCTTCATAGCAGTCACACAAGTATACCGCTGTTCTCCCGTGACAGTCATACAGAAATGCTGTACTCCCATCACAGAAGTATACCGCTGTTCTCCCATCACATAAGTATACAGCTGTTCATCCATCCCAGCAGTCACACAAGTATATTGTTCTCCCGTCACACAAGTATACAGCTGTACTCCCGTCACAGAGTTATGCCGCTGTACTCCCCGCACACGTGTAGCGCTGTTCTCCAGTCACCCAAATATACCACTGTTCTCCCGTCAAAGCAGTCACACAAGTAATACTGTACTCCAGTCACACAAATATACCGTTGTTTTCCCTTCATAGCAGTCACAAAAATATACCGCTGTTCTCCCGTCACAGCAGTCATACAACTAATGCTGTATTCCCATTACAGAAGTATACCGCTGTTCTCCCATCACACAAGTATACCGCTGTTCGCCCCTCACAGCATCAAGACAAGTAATGCTGTACTACCGTCACACAAGTATACCGCTCTGCACCCGTCACACAAGTAATACTGTACTCCCATCACCCAAATATACCGCTCTGCACCCGTCACAGCAGTCATACAAGAAATGCTGTACTCCCATCAGAGAAATATACCGTTGTTCTCTCGTCACAGAGGTATTACTGTCATCAGACAAGTATATCGCTGCATTCCCGTCACACAGGTCAACAACTGTACACCCGTCACACACGTATGCCGCTGTTCTCCCGTCACATAAGTAATGCTCTATTCCCATCAACCAAGTATACCGCTGCTCCCGTCACACAGCAGTCACACAAGCAATACTGTACTACCGTCACACAAGTATCCGCTGTACTCCCATCACAGAAGTATACCGCTGTACTCCAGTCACACAAGTATATCGCTGTTCCCCCGTCACAGCAGTCACAGGTATTACTGTCGTCACACACGTGTACCGCTGTTTTTCCGTCACACAAGTAATGCTCTATTTCCATCAACCAAGTATACCGTTGCTCCCGTAACGCAGTCACACAAATAATACTGTTCTCCCGTCACACAAGTATACAGCTGTACTCCCGTCACAGAGTTATGCCGCTGTACTCCCCGCACACGTGTAGCGCTGTTCTCCAGTCACCCAAATATACCACTGTTCTCCCGTCAAAGCAGTCACACAAGTAATACTGTACTCCAGTCACACAAATTACCGTTGTTTTCCCTTCATAGCAGTCACAAAAATATACCGCTGTTCTCCCGTCACAGCAGTCATACAACTAATGCTGTATTCCCATTACAGAAGTATACCGCTGTTCTCCCATCACACAAGTATACCGCTGTTCGCCCCTCACAGCTTCAAGACAAGTAATGCTGTACTACCGTCACACAAGTATACCGCTCTGCACCCGTCACACAAGTAATACTGTACTCCCATCTCCAAATATACCGCTCTGCACCCGTCACAGCAGTCATACAAGAAATGCTGTACTCCCATCAGAGAAGTATACCGTTGTTCTCTCGTCACAGAGGTATTACTGTCGTCACACAAGTCTACCGCTGTTCTCCCGTCACATCAGTCACACAAATAATACTGTTCTCCCGTCACACAATTAAACCTCTGTACTCCCCTCATACGTGTAGCACTGTTCTCCCATCACCCAAATATACCGCTGTTTTCCCGTCACAGAAAACACAAGTAATGCTGTACTGCCGTCACACAAGCATACCGCTTTTCTCCCGTGACACAGGTATACCGCTGTTCCCCGTCACAGCAGTCACTCAGGTATTACTGTCGTCACACAAGTAAACCGCTGCACTCCCGTCACACAGGTAAACAACTGTACTCCCGTCACACACGTATACCGCTGTTCTCCTGTCACATAAGTAATGCTCTATTCCCATCAACCAAGTATACCGCTGCTCCCGTCACAGCAGTCACACAAATAATACTGTGCTCCCGTCACACAAGTATACGTCTCTACTCCCGTCACACAATTATACCGCTGTTCTCCCATCACACAAGTATCGCCCCTCACAGCATCAAGACAATTAATGCTGTACTACCGTCACTCAAGTATACCACTCTGCACCCGTCACACAAGTAATACTGTACTCCCATCACCCAAATATACCGCTCTGCACCCGTCACAGCAGTCATACAAGTAATGTTGTATTCCCATTACAGAAGTATACCGCTGTTCGCCCGTCACAGCTTCAAGACAAGTAATGCTGTACTACCGTCACACAAATATACCGCTGTTCTCACCTGACAGTCATACAAGAAATGCTGTACCATCACAGAAGTATACCTTTGTTCTCTCGTCACACAAGTCATAATGCTCTATTCCCATCAACCAAGTATACCGCTGCTCCCGTCACAGCAGTCACACAAGTAATACTGTACTACCGTCACACAAGTATCCGCTGTACTCCCATCACAGAAGTATACCGCTGTACTCCAGTCACACCAGTATAACGCTGTATCCCGTCACACAAGTATACCGCTGTTCTCCCATCACACAAGTATACCGCTGCACTCCCGTCACAGCAGTCATACAAATAATACTGTTGTCCTGTCACACAAGTATACAGCTGTACTCCCGTCACACAGTTATACCGCTGTTCTCCCCTCACACGTGTAGCGCTGTTCTCCCGTCACCCAAATATACCACTGTTCTCGCGTCAAAGCAGTAAAGATATACTCCCGTCACACAATTATACCACTGTTCTCCCATCACACAAGTATCGCCCCTCACAGCATCAAGACAAGTAATGCTGTACTACCGTCACTCAAGTATACCGCTCTGCACCCGTCACACAAGTAATACTGTACTCCCATCACACAAATATACCGCTCTGCACCCGTCACAGCAGTCATACAAGAAATGCTGTACTCCTATCAGAGAAGTATACCCTTGTTCTCTCGTCACAGAGGTATTACTGTTCACACAAGTCTACCGCTGCACTCCCGTCACACAGGTAAACAACTGTACTCCCGTCACACACATATACCGCTGTTCTCCCGTCACACACGTAATGTTCTATTCCCATCAACCAAGTATACCGCTGCTCCCGTCACATCAGTCACACAAATAATACTGTTCTCCCGTCACACATTTATACCGCTGTACTCCCCTCATACGTGTAGCACTGTTCTCCCATCACCCAAATATACCGCTGTTTTCCCGTCACAGAAAACACAGAAGTAATGCTGTACTGCCGTCACACAAGTATACCGCTGTTCTCCCGTGACAGTCATACAGAAATGCTGTACTCCCATCACAGAAGTATACCGCTGTTCTCCCATCACATAAGTATACCGCTGTTCATCCATCCCAGCAGTCACACAAGTATATTGTTCTCCCGTCACACAAGTATACAGCTGTACTCCCGTCACAAAGTTATACCGCTGTACTCCCCTCACACGTGTAGCGCTGTTCTCCCGTCACCCAAATATACCACTGTTCTCCCGTCAAAGCAGTCACACAATTAATACTGTACTCCAGTCACACAAATATACCGTTGTTTTCCCTTCATAGCAGTCACAAAAATATACCGCTGTTCTCCCGTCACAGCAGTCATACAACTAATGCTGTACTCCCATTACAGAAGTATACCGCTGTTCTCCCATCACACAAGTATACCGCTGTTCGCCCCTCACAGCATCAAGACAAGTAATGCTGTACTACCGTCACACAAGTATACCGCTCTGCACCCGTCACACAAGTAATACTGTACTCCCATCACCAAATATACCACTCTGCACCCGTCACAGCAGTCATACAAGAAATGCTGTACTCCCATCAGAGAAGTATACCGTTGTTCTCTCGTCACAGAGGTATTACTGTCGTCACACAAGTCTACCGCTGTTCTCCCGTCACATCAGTCACACAAATAATACTGTTCTCCCGTCACACAATTAAACCTCTGTACTCCCCTCATACGTGTAGCACTGTTCTCCCATCACCCAAATATACCGCTGTTTTCCCGTCACAGAAAACACAAGTAATGCTGTACTGCCGTCACACAAGCATACCGCTTTTCTCCCGTGACACAGGTATACCGCTGTTCCCCGTCACAGCAGTCACTCAGGTATTACTGTCGTCACACAAGTAAACCGCTGCACTCCCGTCACACAGGTAAAGAACTGTACTCCCGTCACACACGTATACCGCTGTTCTCCCGTCACATAAGTAATGCTCTATTCCCATCAACCAAGTATACCGCTGCTCCCGTCACAGCAGTCACACAAATAATACTGTGCTCCCGTCACACAAGTATACGTCTCTACTCCCGTCACAGAGTTATGCCGCTGTACTCCCCGCACACGTGTAGCGCTGTTCTCCAGTCACCCAAATATACCACTGTTCTCCCGTCAAAGCAGTCACACAAGTAATACTGTACTCCAGCACACAAATATACCGTTGTTTTCCCTTCTAGCAGTCACAAAAATATACCGCTGTTCTCCCGTCACAGCAGTCATACAACTAATGCTGTATTGCCATTACAGAAGTATACCGCTGTTCTCCCATCACACAAGTATACCGCTGTTCGCCCCTCCAGCATCAAGACAAGTAATGCTGTACTACCGTCACACAAGTATACCGCTCTGCACCCGTCACACAAGTAATACTGTACTCCCATCACCCAAATATACCGCTCTGCACCCGTCACAGCAGTCATACAAGAAATGCTGTACTCCCATCAGAGAAATATACCGTTGTTCTCTCTTCACAGAGGTATTACTGTCATCAGACAAGTATATCGCTGCATTCCCGTCACACAGATCAACAACTGTACACCCGTCACACACGTATGCCGCTGTTCTCCCGTCACATAAGTAATGCTCTATTCTCATCAACCAAGTATACAGCTGCTCCCGTCCCACAGCAGTCACACAAGCAATACTGTACTACCGTCACACAAGTATCCGCTGTACTCCCATCACAGAATATACCGCTGTACTCCAGTCACACAAGTATATCGCTGTTCCCCCGTCACAGCAGTCACAGGTATTACTGTCGTCACACACGTGTACCGCTGTTTTTCCGTCACACAAGTAATGCTCTATTTCCATCAACCAAGTATACCGTTGCTCCCGTAACGCAGTCACACAAATAATACTGTTCTCCCGTCACACAAGTATACAGCTGTACTCCCGTCACAGAGTTATGCCGCTGTACTCCCCGCACACGTGTAGCGCTGTTCTCCAGTCACCCAAATATACCACTGTTCTCCCGTCAAAGCAGTCACACAAGTAATACTGTACTCCAGTCACACAAATTACCGTTGTTTTCCCTTCATAGCAGTCACACAAGTATACCGCTGTTCTCCCGTGACAGTCATACAGAAATGCTGTACTCCCATCACAGAAGTATACCGCTGTTCTCCCATCACATAAGTATACAGCTGTTCATCCATCCCAGCAGTCACACAAGTATATTGTTCTCCCGTCACACAAGTATACAGCTGTACTCCCGTCACAGAGTTATGCCGCTGTACTCCCCGCACACGTGTAGCGCTGTTCTCCAGTCACCCAAATATACCACTGTTCTCCCGTCAAAGCAGTCACACAAGTAATACTGTACTCCAGTCACACAAATATACCGTTGTTTTCCCTTCATAGCAGTCACAAAAATATACCGCTGTTCTCCCGTCACAGCAGTCATACAACTAATGCTGTATTCCCATTACAGAAGTATACCGCTGTTCTCCCATCACACAAGTATACCGCTGTTCGCCCCTCACAGCATCAAGACAAGTAATGCTGTACTACCGTCACACAAGTATACCGCTCTGCACCCGTCACACAATACTGTACTCCCATCACCCAAATATACCGCTCTGCACCCGTCACAGCAGTCATACAAGAAATGCTGTACTCCCATCAGAGAAATATACCGTTGTTCTCTCGTCACAGAGGTATTACTGTCATCAGACAAGTATATCGCTGCATTCCCGTCACACAGGTCAACAACTGTACACCCGTCACACACGTATGCCGCTGTTCTCCCGTCACATAAGTAATGCTCTATTCCCATCAACCAAGTATACCGCTGCTCCCGTCACACAGCAGTCACACAAGCAATACTGTACTACCGTCACACAAGTATCCGCTGTACTCCCATCACAGAAGTATACCGCTGTACTCCAGTCACACAAGTATATCGCTGTTCCCCCGTCACAGCAGTCACAGGTATTACTGTCGTCACACACGTGTACCGCTGTTTTTCCGTCACACAAGTAATGCTCTATTTCCATCAACCAAGTATACCGTTGCTCCCGTAACGCAGTCACACAAATAATACTGTTCTCCCGTCACACAAGTATACAGCTGTACTCCCGTCACAGAGTTATGCCGCTGTACTCCCCGCACACGTGTAGCGCTGTTCTCCAGTCACCCAAATATACCACTGTTCTCCCGTCAAAGCAGTCACACAAGTAATACTGTACTCCAGTCACACAAATTACCGTTGTTTTCCCTTCATAGCAGTCACAAAAATATACCGCTGTTCTCCCGTCACAGCAGTCATACAACTAATGCTGTATTCCCATTACAGAAGTATACCGCTGTTCTCCCATCACACAAGTATACCGCTGTTCGCCCCTCACAGCTTCAAGACAAGTAATGCTGTACTACCGTCACACAAGTATACCGCTCTGCACCCGTCACACAAGTAATACTGTACTCCCATCTCCAAATATACCGCTCTGCACCCGTCACAGCAGTCATACAAGAAATGCTGTACTCCCATCAGAGAAGTATACCGTTGTTCTCTCGTCACAGAGGTATTACTGTCGTCACACAAGTCTACCGCTGTTCTCCCGTCACATCAGTCACACAAATAATACTGTTCTCCCGTCACACAATTAAACCTCTGTACTCCCCTCATACGTGTAGCACTGTTCTCCCATCACCCAACTATACCGCTGTTTTCCCGTCACAGAAAACACAAGTAATGCTGTACTGCCATCACACAAGCATACCGCTTTTCTCCCGTGACACAGGTATACCGCTGTTCCCCGTCACAGCAGTCACTCAGGTATTACTGTCGTCACACAAGTAAACCGCTGCACTCCCGTCACACAGGTAAACAACTGTACTCCCGTCACACACGTATACCGCTGTTCTCCTGTCACATAAGTAATGCTCTATTCCCATCAACCAAGTATACCGCTGCTCCCGTCACAGCAGTCACACAAATAATACTGTGCTCCCGTCACACAAGTATACGTCTCTACTCCCGTCACACAATTATACCGCTGTTCTCCCATCACACAAGTATCGCCCCTCACAGCATCAAGACAATTAATGCTGTACTACCGTCACTCAAGTATACCACTCTGCACCCGTCACACAAGTAATACTGTACTCCCATCACCCAAATATACCGCTCTGCACCCGTCACAGCAGTCATACAAGTAATGTTGTATTCCCATTACAGAAGTATACCGCTGTTCGCCCGTCACAGCTTCAAGACAAGTAATGCTGTACTACCGTCACACAAATATACCGCTGTTCTCACCTGACAGTCATACAAGAAATGCTGTACTCCCATCACAGAAGTATACCTTTGTTCTCTCGTCACACAAGTCATAATGCTCTATTCCCATCAACCAAGTATACCGCTGCTCCCGTCACAGCAGTCACACAAGTAATACTGTACTACCGTCACACAAGTATCCGCTGTACTCCCATCACAGAAGTATACCGCTGTACTCCAGTCACACCAGTATAACGCTGTATCCCGTCACACAAGTATACAGCTGTACTCCCGTCACACAGTTATACCGCTGTTCTCCCCTCACACGTGTAGCGCTGTTCTCCCGTCACCCAAATATACCACTGTTCTCGCGTCAAAGCAGTAAAGATATACTCCCGTCACACAATTATACCACTGTTCTCCCATCACACAAGTATCGCCCCTCACAGCATCAAGACAAGTAATGCTGTACTACCGTCACTCAAGTATACCGCTCTGCACCCGTCACACAAGTAATACTGTACTCCCATCACACAAATATACCGCTCTGCACCCGTCACAGCAGTCATACAAGAAATGCTGTACTCCCATCAGAGAAATATACCGTTGTTCTCTCGTCACAGAGGTATTACTGTCATCAGACAAGTATATCGCTGCATTCCCGTCACACAGGTCAACAACTGTACACCCGTCACACACGTATGCCGCTGTTCTCCCGTCACATAAGTAATGCTCTATTCCCATCAACCAAGTATACCGCTGCTCCCGTCACACAGCAGTCACACAAGCAATACTGTACTACCGTCACACAAGTATCCGCTGTACTCCCATCACAGAAGTATACCGCTGTACTCCAGTCACACAAGTATATCGCTGTTCCCCCGTCACAGCAGTCACAGGTATTACTGTCGTCACACACGTGTACCGCTGTTTTTCCGTCACACAAGTAATGCTCTATTTCCATCAACCAAGTATACCGTTGCTCCCGTAACGCAGTCACACAAATAATACTGTTCTCCCGTCACACAAGTATACAGCTGTACTCCCGTTACAGAGTTATGCCGCTGTACTCCCCGCACACGTGTAGCGCTGTTCTCCAGTCACCCAAATATACCACTGTTCTCCCGTCAAAGCAGTCACACAAGTAATACTGTACTCCAGTCACACAAATTACCGTTGTTTTCCCTTCATAGCAGTCACACAAGTATACCGCTGTTCTCCCGTGACAGTCATACAGAAATGCTGTACTCCCATCACAGAAGTATACCGCTGTTCTCCCATCACATAAGTATACAGCTGTTCATCCATCCCAGCAGTCACACAAGTATATTGTTCTCCCGTCACACAAGTATACAGCTGTACTCCCGTCACAGAGTTATGCCGCTGTACTCCCCGCACACGTGTAGCGCTGTTCTCCAGTCACCCAAATATACCACTGTTCTCCCGTCAAAGCAGTCACACAAGTAATACTGTACTCCAGTCACACAAATATACCGTTGTTTTCCCTTCATAGCAGTCACAAAAATATACCGCTGTTCTCCCGTCACAGCAGTCATACAACTAATGCTGTATTCCCATTACAGAAGTATACCGCTGTTCTCCCATCACACAAGTATACCGCTGTTCGCCCCTCACAGCATCAAGACAAGTAATGCTGTACTACCGTCACACAAGTATACCGCTCTGCACCCGTCACACAAGTAATACTGTACTCCCATCACCCAAATATACCGCTCTGCACCCGTCACAGCAGTCATACAAGAAATGCTGTACTCCCATCAGAGAAATATACCGTTGTTCTCTCGTCACAGAGGTATTACTGTCATCAGACAAGTATATCGCTGCATTCCCGTCACACAGGTCAACAACTGTACACCCGTCACACACGTATGCCGCTGTTCTCCCGTCACATAAGTAATGCTCTATTCCCATCAACCAAGTATACCGCTGCTCCCGTCACACAGCAGTCACACAAGCAATACTGTACTACCGTCACACAAGTATCCGCTGTACTCCCATCACAGAAGTATACCGCTGTACTCCAGTCACACAAGTATATCGCTGTTCCCCCGTCACAGCAGTCACAGGTATTACTGTCGTCACACACGTGTACCGCTGTTTTTCCGTCACACAAGTAATGCTCTATTTCCATCAACCAAGTATACCGTTGCTCCCGTAACGCAGTCACACAAATAATACTGTTCTCCCGTCACACAAGTATACAGCTGTACTCCCGTCACAGAGTTATGCCGCTGTACTCCCCGCACACGTGTAGCGCTGTTCTCCAGTCACCCAAATATACCACTGTTCTCCCGTCAAAGCAGTCACACAAGTAATACTGTACTCCAGCACACAAATATACCGTTGTTTTCCCTTCATAGCAGTCACAAAAATATACCGCTGTTCTCCCGTCACAGCAGTCATACAACTAATGCTGTATTCCCATTACAGAAGTATACCGCTGTTCTCCCATCACACAAGTATACCGCTGTTCGCCCCTCACAGCATCAAGACAAGTAATGCTGTACTACCGTCACACAAGTATACCGCTCTGCACCCGTCACACAAGTAATACTGTACTCCCATCACCCAAATATACCGCTCTGCACCCGTCACAGCAGTCATACAAGAAATGCTGTACTCCCATCAGAGAAATATACCGTTGTTCTCTCGTCACAGAGGTATTACTGTCATCAGACAAGTATATCGCTGCATTCCCGTCACACAGGTCAACAACTGTACACCCGTCACACACGTATGCCGCTGTTCTCCCGTCACATAAGTAATGCTCTATTCCCATCAACCAAGTATACCGCTGCTCCCGTCACACAGCAGTCACACAAGCAATACTGTACTACCGTCACACAAGTATCCGCTGTACTCCCATCACAGAAGTATACCGCTGTACTCCAGTCACACAAGTATATCGCTGTTCCCCCGTCACAGCAGTCACAGGTATTACTGTCGTCACACACGTGTACCGCTGTTTTTCCGTCACACAAGTAATGCTCTATTTCCATCAACCAAGTATACCGTTGCTCCCGTAACGCAGTCACACAAATAATACTGTTCTCCCGTCACACAAGTATACAGCTGTACTCCCGTCACAGAGTTATGCCGCTGTACTCCCCGCACACGTGTAGCGCTGTTCTCCAGTCACCCAAATATACCACTGTTCTCCCGTCAAAGCAGTCACACAAGTAATACTGTACTCCAGTCACACAAATTACCGTTGTTTTCCCTTCATAGCAGTCACAAAAATATACCGCTGTTCTCCCGTCACAGCAGTCATACAACTAATGCTGTATTCCCATTACAGAAGTATACCGCTGTTCTCCCATCACACAAGTATACCGCTGTTCGCCCCTCACAGCTTCAAGACAAGTAATGCTGTACTACCGTCACACAAGTATACCGCTCTGCACCCGTCACACAAGTAATACTGTACTCCCATCTCCAAATATACCGCTCTGCACCCGTCACAGCAGTCATACAAGAAATGCTGTACTCCCATCAGAGAAGTATACCGTTGTTCTCTCGTCACAGAGGTATTACTGTCGTCACACAAGTCTACCGCTGTTCTCCCGTCACATCAGTCACACAAATAATACTGTTCTCCCGTCACACAATTAAACCTCTGTACTCCCCTCATACGTGTAGCACTGTTCTCCCATCACCCAAATATACCGCTGTTTTCCCGTCACAGAAAACACAAGTAATGCTGTACTGCCGTCACACAAGCATACCGCTTTTCTCCCGTGACACAGGTATACCGCTGTTCCCCGTCACAGCAGTCACTCAGGTATTACTGTCGTCACACAAGTAAACCGCTGCACTCCCGTCACACAGGTAAACAACTGTACTCCCGTCACACACGTATACCGCTGTTCTCCTGTCACATAAGTAATGCTCTATTCCCATCAACCAAGTATACCGCTGCTCCCGTCACAGCAGTCACACAAATAATACTGTGCTCCCGTCACACAAGTATACGTCTCTACTCCCGTCACACAATTATACCGCTGTTCTCCCATCACACAAGTATCGCCCCTCACAGCATCAAGACAATTAATGCTGTACTACCGTCACTCAAGTATACCACTCTGCACCCGTCACACAAGTAATACTGTACTCCCATCACCCAAATATACCGCTCTGCACCCGTCACAGCAGTCATACAAGTAATGTTGTATTCCCATTACAGAAGTATACCGCTGTTCGCCCGTCACAGCTTCAAGACAAGTAATGCTGTACTACCGTCACACAAATATACCGCTGTTCTCACCTGACAGTCATACAAGAAATGCTGTACTCCCATCACAGAAGTATACCTTTGTTCTCTCGTCACACAAGTCATAATGCTCTATTCCCATCAACCAAGTATACCGCTGCTCCCGTCACAGCAGTCACACAAGTAATACTGTACTACCGTCACACAAGTATCCGCTGTACTCCCATCACAGAAGTATACCGCTGTACTCCAGTCACACCAGTATAACGCTGTATCCCGTCACACAAGTATACAGCTGTACTCCCGTCACACAGTTATACCGCTGTTCTCCCCTCACACGTGTAGCGCTGTTCTCCCGTCACCCAAATATACCACTGTTCTCGCGTCAAAGCAGTAAAGATATACTCCCGTCACACAATTATACCACTGTTCTCCCATCACACAAGTATCGCCCCTCACAGCATCAAGACAAGTAATGCTGTACTACCGTCACTCAAGTATACCGCTCTGCACCCGTCACACAAGTAATACTGTACTCCCATCATACAAATATACCGCTCTGCACCCGTCACAGCAGTCATACAAGAAATGCTGTACTCCCATCAGAGAAATATACCGTTGTTCTCTCGTCACAGAGGTATTACTGTCATCAGACAAGTATATCGCTGCATTCCCGTCACACAGGTCAACAACTGTACACCCGTCACACACGTATGCCGCTGTTCTCCCGTCACATAAGTAATGCTCTATTCCCATCAACCAAGTATACCGCTGCTCCCGTCACACAGCAGTCACACAAGCAATACTGTACTACCGTCACACAAGTATCCGCTGTACTCCCATCACAGAAGTATACCGCTGTACTCCAGTCACACAAGTATATCGCTGTTCCCCCGTCACAGCAGTCACAGGTATTACTGTCGTCACACACGTGTACCGCTGTTTTTCCGTCACACAAGTAATGCTCTATTTCCATCAACCAAGTATACCGTTGCTCCCGTAACGCAGTCACACAAATAATACTGTTCTCCCGTCACACAAGTATACAGCTGTACTCCCGTTACAGAGTTATGCCGCTGTACTCCCCGCACACGTGTAGCGCTGTTCTCCAGTCACCCAAATATACCACTGTTCTCCCGTCAAAGCAGTCACACAAGTAATACTGTACTCCAGTCACACAAATTACCGTTGTTTTCCCTTCATAGCAGTCACACAAGTATACCGCTGTTCTCCCGTGACAGTCATACAGAAATGCTGTACTCCCATCACAGAAGTATACCGCTGTTCTCCCATCACATAAGTATACAGCTGTTCATCCATCCCAGCAGTCACACAAGTATATTGTTCTCCCGTCACACAAGTATACAGCTGTACTCCCGTCACAGAGTTATGCCGCTGTACTCCC
This sequence comes from Acipenser ruthenus, assembly GCF_902713425.1. Taxonomy (NCBI): domain Eukaryota; kingdom Metazoa; phylum Chordata; class Actinopteri; order Acipenseriformes; family Acipenseridae; genus Acipenser; species Acipenser ruthenus. The sequence continues at coordinate 56,478,199 of NC_081192.1, forward strand.
CGCACACGTGTAGCGCTGTTCTCCAGTCACCCAAATATACCACTGTTCTCCCGTCAAAGCAGTCACACAAGTAATACTGTACTCCAGTCACACAAATATACCGTTGTTTTCCCTTCATAGCAGTCACAAAAATATACCGCTGTTCTCCCGTCACAGCAGTCATACAACTAATGCTGTATTCCCATTACAGAAGTATACCGCTGTTCTCCCATCACACAAGTATACCGCTGTTCGCCCCTCACAGCATCAAGACAAGTAATGCTGTACTACCGTCACACAAGTATACCGCTCTGCACCCGTCACACAAGTAATACTGTACTCCCATCACCCAAATATACCGCTCTGCACCCGTCACAGCAGTCATACAAGAAATGCTGTACTCCCATCAGAGAAATATACCGTTGTTCTCTCGTCACAGAGGTATTACTGTCATCAGACAAGTATATCGCTGCATTCCCGTCACACAGGTCAACAACTGTACACCCGTCACACACGTATGCCGCTGTTCTCCCGTCACATAAGTAATGCTCTATTCCCATCAACCAAGTATACCGCTGCTCCCGTCACACAGCAGTCACACAAGCAATACTGTACTACCGTCACACAAGTATCCGCTGTACTCCCATCACAGAAGTATACCGCTGTACTCCAGTCACACAAGTATATCGCTGTTCCCCCGTCACAGCAGTCACAGGTATTACTGTCGTCACACACGTGTACCGCTGTTTTTCCGTCACACAAGTAATGCTCTATTTCCATCAACCAAGTATACCGTTGCTCCCGTAACGCAGTCACACAAATAATACTGTTCTCCCGTCACACAAGTATACAGCTGTACTCCCGTCACAGAGTTATGCCGCTGTACTCCCCGCACACGTGTAGCGCTGTTCTCCAGTCACCCAAATATACCACTGTTCTCCCGTCAAAGCAGTCACACAAGTAATACTGTACTCCAGTCACACAAATTACCGTTGTTTTCCCTTCATAGCAGTCACAAAAATATACCGCTGTTCTCCCGTCACAGCAGTCATACAACTAATGCTGTATTCCCATTACAGAAGTATACCGCTGTTCTCCCATCACACAAGTATACCGCTGTTCGCCCCTCACAGCTTCAAGACAAGTAATGCTGTACTACCGTCACACAAGTATACCGCTCTGCACCCGTCACACAAGTAATACTGTACTCCCATCTCCAAATATACCGCTCTGCACCCGTCACAGCAGTCATACAAGAAATGCTGTACTCCCATCAGAGAAGTATACCGTTGTTCTCTCGTCACAGAGGTATTACTGTCGTCACACAAGTCTACCGCTGTTCTCCCGTCACATCAGTCACACAAATAATACTGTTCTCCCGTCACACAATTAAACCTCTGTACTCCCCTCATACGTGTAGCACTGTTCTCCCATCACCCAAATATACCGCTGTTTTCCCGTCACAGAAAACACAAGTAATGCTGTACTGCCGTCACACAAGCATACCGCTTTTCTCCCGTGACACAGGTATACCGCTGTTCCCCGTCACAGCAGTCACTCAGGTATTACTGTCGTCACACAAGTAAACCGCTGCACTCCCGTCACACAGGTAAACAACTGTACTCCCGTCACACACGTATACCGCTGTTCTCCTGTCACATAAGTAATGCTCTATTCCCATCAACCAAGTATACCGCTGCTCCCGTCACAGCAGTCACACAAATAATACTGTGCTCCCGTCACACAAGTATACGTCTCTACTCCCGTCACACAATTATACCGCTGTTCTCCCATCACACAAGTATCGCCCCTCACAGCATCAAGACAATTAATGCTGTACTACCGTCACTCAAGTATACCACTCTGCACCCGTCACACAAGTAATACTGTACTCCCATCACCCAAATATACCGCTCTGCACCCGTCACAGCAGTCATACAAGTAATGTTGTATTCCCATTACAGAAGTATACCGCTGTTCGCCCGTCACAGCTTCAAGACAAGTAATGCTGTACTACCGTCACACAAATATACCGCTGTTCTCACCTGACAGTCATACAAGAATTGCTGTACTCCCATCACAGAAGTATACCTTTGTTCTCTCGTCACACAAGTCATAATGCTCTATTCCCATCAACCAAGTATACCGCTGCTCCCGTCACAGCAGTCACACAAGTAATACTGTACTACCGTCACACAAGTATCCGCTGTACTCCCATCACAGAAGTATACCGCTGTACTCCAGTCACACCAGTATAACGCTGTATCCCGTCACACAAGTATACCGCTGTTCTCCCATCACACAAGTATACCGCTGCACTCCCGTCACAGCAGTCATACAAATAATACTGTTGTCCTGTCACACAAGTATACAGCTGTACTCCCGTCACACAGTTATACCGCTGTTCTCCCCTCACACGTGTAGCGCTGTTCTCCCGTCACCCAAATATACCACTGTTCTCGCGTCAAAGCAGTAAAGATATACTCCCGTCACACAATTATACCACTGTTCTCCCATCACACAAGTATCGCCCCTCACAGCATCAAGACAAGTAATGCTGTACTACCGTCACTCAAGTATACCGCTCTGCACCCGTCACACAAGTAATACTGTACTCCCATCACACAAATATACCGCTCTGCACCCGTCACAGCAGTCATACAAGAAATGCTGTACTCCTATCAGAGAAGTATACCCTTGTTCTCTCGTCACAGAGGTATTACTGTTCACACAAGTCTACCGCTGCACTCCCGTCACACAGGTAAACAACTGTACTCCCGTCACACACATATACCGCTGTTCTCCCGTCACACACGTAATGTTCTATTCCCATCAACCAAGTATACCGCTGCTCCCGTCACATCAGTCACACAAATAATACTGTTCTCCCGTCACACATTTATACCGCTGTACTCCCCTCATACGTGTAGCACTGTTCTCCCATCACCCAAATATACCGCTGTTTTCCCGTCACAGAAAACACAGAAGTAATGCTGTACTGCCGTCACACAAGTATACCGCTGTTCTCCCGTGACAGTCATACAGAAATGCTGTACTCCCATCACAGAAGTATACCGCTGTTCTCCCATCACATAAGTATACCGCTGTTCATCCATCCCAGCAGTCACACAAGTATATTGTTCTCCCGTCACACAAGTATACAGCTGTACTCCCGTCACAAAGTTATACCGCTGTACTCCCCTCACACGTGTAGCGCTGTTCTCCCGTCACCCAAATATACCACTGTTCTCCCGTCAAAGCAGTCACACAATTAATACTGTACTCCAGTCACACAAATATACCGTTGTTTTCCCTTCATAGCAGTCACAAAAATATACCGCTGTTCTCCCGTCACAGCAGTCATACAACTAATGCTGTACTCCCATTACAGAAGTATACCGCTGTTCTCCCATCACACAAGTATACCGCTGTTCGCCCCTCACAGCATCAAGACAAGTAATGCTGTACTACCGTCACACAAGTATACCGCTCTGCACCCGTCACACAAGTAATACTGTACTCCCATCACCAAATATACCGCTCTGCACCCGTCACAGCAGTCATACAAGAAATGCTGTACTCCCATCAGAGAAGTATACCGTTGTTCTCTCGTCACAGAGGTATTACTGTCGTCACACAAGTCTACCGCTGTTCTCCCGTCACATCAGTCACACAAATAATACTGTTCTCCCGTCACACAATTAAACCTCTGTACTCCCCTCATACGTGTAGCACTGTTCTCCCATCACCCAAATATACCGCTGTTTTCCCGTCACAGAAAACACAAGTAATGCTGTACTGCCGTCACACAAGCATACCGCTTTTCTCCCGTGACACAGGTATACCGCTGTTCCCCGTCACAGCAGTCACTCAGGTATTACTGTCGTCACACAAGTAAACCGCTGCACTCCCGTCACACAGGTAAAGAACTGTACTCCCGTCACACACGTATACCGCTGTTCTCCCGTCACATAAGTAATGCTCTATTCCCATCAACCAAGTATACCGCTGCTCCCGTCACAGCAGTCACACAAATAATACTGTGCTCCCGTCACACAAGTATACGTCTCTACTCCCGTCACACAATTATACCGCTGTACTCCCCTCACACGTGTAGCGCTGTTCTCCCATCACCTAAATATAACGCTGTTCTCCCGTCACAGTAAACACAGAAGTAATGCTGTACTGCCGTCACACAAGTATACCGCTGTTCTCCCGTGACAGTCATACAGAAATGCTGTACTCCCATCACAGAAGTATACCGCTGTTCTCCCATCACATAAGTATACCGCTGTTCATCCATCCCAGCAGTCACACAAGTATATTGTTCTCCCGTCACACAAGTATACAGCTGTACTCCCGTCACAAAGTTATACCACTGTACTCCCCTCACACGTGTAGCGCTGTTCTCCCGTCACCCAAATATACCACTGTTCTCCCGTCAAAGCTGTCACACAATTAATACTGTACTCCAGTCACACAAATATACCGTTGTTTTCCCTTCATAGCAGTCACAAAAATATACCGCTGTTCTCCCGTCACAGCAGTCATACAACTAATGCTGTACTCCCATTACAGAAGTATACCGCTGTTCTCCCATCACACAAGTATACCGCTGTTCGCCCCTCACAGCATCAAGACAAGTAATGCTGTACTACCGTCACACAAGTATACCGCTCTGCACCCGTCACACAAGTAATACTGTACTCCCATCACCAAATATACCGCTCTGCACCTGTCACAGCAGTCATACAAGAAATGCTGTACTCCCATCAGAGAAGTATACCGTTGTTCTCTCGTCACAGAGGTATTACTGTCGTCACACAAGTCTACCGCTGTTCTCCCGTCACATCAGTCACACAAATAATACTGTTCTCCCGTCACACAATTAAACCTCTGTACTCCCCTCATACGTGTAGCACTGTTCTCCCATCACCCAAATATACCGCTGTTTTCCCGTCACAGAAAACACAAGTAATGCTGTACTGCCGTCACACAAGCATACCGCTTTTCTCCCGTGACACAGGTATACCGCTGTTCCCCGTCACAGCAGTCACTCAGGTATTACTGTCGTCACACAAGTAAACCGCTGCACTCCCGTCACACAGGTAAAGAACTGTACTCCCGTCACACACGTATACCGCTGTTCTCCCGTCACATAAGTAATGCTCTATTCCCATCAACCAAGTATACCGCTGCTCCCGTCACAGCAGTCACACAAATAATACTGTGCTCCCGTCACACAAGTATACGTCTCTACTCCCGTCACACAATTATACCGCTGTACTCCCCTCACACGTGTAGCGCTGTTCTCCCATCACCTAAATATAACGCTGTTCTCCCGTCACAGTAAACACAGAAGTAATGCTGTACTGCCGTCACACAAGTATACCGCTGTTCTCCCGTGACAGTCATACAGAAATGCTGTACTCCCATCACAGAAGTATACCGCTGTTCTCCCATCACATAAGTATACCGCTGTTCATCCATCCCAGCAGTCACACAAGTATATTGTTCTCCCGTCACACAAGTATACAGCTGTACTCCCGTCACAGAGTTATGCCGCTGTACTCCCCGCACACGTGTAGCGCTGTTCTCCAGTCACCCAAATATACCACTGTTCTCCCGTCAAAGCAGTCACACAAGTAATACTGTACTCCAGCACACAAATACCGTTGTTTTCCCTTCTAGCAGTCACAAAAATATACCGCTGTTCTCCCGTCACAGCAGTCATACAACTAATGCTGTATTGCCATTACAGAAGTATACCGCTGTTCTCCCATCACACAAGTATACCGCTGTTCGCCCCTCCAGCATCAAGACAAGTAATGCTGTACTACCGTCACACAAGTATACCGCTCTGCACCCGTCACACAAGTAATACTGTACTCCCATCACCCAAATATACCGCTCTGCACCCGTCACAGCAGTCATACAAGAAATGCTGTACTCCCATCAGAGAAATATACCGTTGTTCTCTCTTCACAGAGGTATTACTGTCATCAGACAAGTATATCGCTGCATTCCCGTCACACAGGTCAACAACTGTACACCCGTCACACACGTATGCCGCTGTTCTCCCGTCACATAAGTAATGCTCTATTCTCATCAACCAAGTATACAGCTGCTCCCGTCACACAGCAGTCACACAAGCAATACTGTACTACCGTCACACAAGTATCCGCTGTACTCCCATCACAGAAGTATACCGCTGTACTCCAGTCACACAAGTATATCGCTGTTCCCCCGTCACAGCAGTCACAGGTATTACTGTCGTCACACACGTGTACCGCTGTTTTTCCGTCACACAAGTAATGCTCTATTTCCATCAACCAAGTATACCGTTGCTCCCGTAACGCAGTCACACAAATAATACTGTTCTCCCGTCACACAAGTATACAGCTGTACTCCCGTCACAGAGTTATGCCGCTGTACTCCCCGCACACGTGTAGCGCTGTTCTCCAGTCACCCAAATATACCACTGTTCTCCCGTCAAAGCAGTCACACAAGTAATACTGTACTCCAGTCACACAAATTACCGTTGTTTTCCCTTCATAGCAGTCACAAAAATATACCGCTGTTCTCCCGTCACAGCAGTCATACAACTAATGCTGTATTCCCATTACAGAAGTATACCGCTGTTCTCCCATCACACAAGTATACCGCTGTTCACCCCTCACAGCTTCAAGACAAGTAATGCTGTACTACCGTCACACAAGTATACCGCTCTGCACCCGTCACACAAGTAATACTGTACTCCCATCTCCAAATATACCGCTCTGCACCCGTCACAGCAGTCATACAAGAAATGCTGTACTCCCATCAGAGAAGTATACCGTTGTTCTCTCGTCACAGAGGTATTACTGTCGTCACACAAGTCTACCGCTGTTCTCCCGTCACATCAGTCACACAAATAATACTGTTCTCCCGTCACACAATTAAACCTCTGTACTCCCCTCATACGTGTAGCACTGTTCTCCCATCACCCAAATATACCGCTGTTTTCCCGTCACAGAAAACACAAGTAATGCTGTACTGCCGTCACACAAGCATACCGCTTTTCTCCCGTGACACAGGTATACCGCTGTTCCCCGTCACAGCAGTCACTCAGGTATTACTGTCGTCACACAAGTAAACCGCTGCACTCCCGTCACACAGGTAAACAACTGTACTCCCGTCACACACGTATACCGCTGTTCTCCTGTCACATAAGTAATGCTCTATTCCCATCAACCAAGTATACCGCTGCTCCCCTCACAGCATCAAGACAAGTAATGCTGTACTACCGTCACTCAAGTATACCACTCTGCACCCGTCACACAAGTAATACTGTACTCCCATCACCCAAATATACCGCTCAGCACCCGTCACAGCAGTCATACAAGTAATGTTGTATTCCCATTACAGAAGTATACCGCTGTTCGCCCGTCACAGCTTCAAGACAAGTAATGCTGTACTACCGTCACACAAATATACCGCTGTTCTCACCTGACAGTCATACAAGAAATGCTGTACTCCCATCACAGAAGTATACCTTTGTTCTCTCGTCACACAAGTCATAATGCTCTATTCCCATCAACCAAGTATACCGCTGCTCCCGTCACAGCAGTCACACAAGTAATACTGTACTACCGTCACACAAGTATCCGCTGTACTCCCATCACAGAAGTATACCGCTGTACTCCAGTCACACCAGTATAACGCTGTATCCCGTCACACAAGTATACCGCTGTTCTCCCATCACACAAGTATACCGCTGCACTCCCGTCTCAGCAGTCACACAAATATATTGCTGTTCACCCGTCACAGCAATCACACAAGTAATACTGTACTACCGTCACAGGTATACCGCTGTACTCAAGTCACACAAGTATTTCGCTGTTCCCCGTCACAGCAGTTATACTAGAAATGCTTTACTCCCATCTCAGAAGTATACCGCTGTACTCCAGTCACACAAATATACCGCTGTTTTCCCTTCATAGCAGTCACACAAATAATACTGTACTACGTGTTTTCCCGTCACTGTTTTCCCGTCACACAAGTAATGCTCTATTCCCATCAACCAAGTATACCCCTGCTCCCGTCACAGCAGTCATACAAATAATACTGTTGTCCTGTCACACAAGTATACAGCTGTACTCCCGTCACACCGCTGTACTCCCCTCCACGTGTAGCGCTGTTCTCCCGTCACCCAAATATACCGCTGTTCTCCCGTCACAGTAAACACAGAAGTAATGCTGTACTGCCGTCACACAAGTATACCGCTGTTCTCCCGTGACAGTCATACAGAAATGCTGTACTCCCATCACAGAAGTATACCGCTGTTCTCCCATCACATAAGTATACCGCTGTTCATCCATCCCAGCAGTCACACAAGTATATTGTTCTCCCGTCACACAAGTATACAGCTGTACTCCCGTCACAAAGTTATACCGCTGTACTCCCCTCACACGTGTAGCGCTGTTCTCCCGTCACCCAAATATACCACTGTTCTCCCGTCAAAGCAGTCACACAAGTAATACTGTACTCCAGTCACACAAATATACCGTTGTTTTCCCTTCATAGCAGTCACAAAAATATACCGCTGTTCTCCCGTCACAGCAGTCATACAACTAATGCTGTATTCCCATTACAGAAGTATACCGCTGTTCTCCCATCAACCAAGTATACCGCTGCTCCCGTCACAGCAGTCACACAAATAATACTGTGCTCCCGTCACACAAGTATACGTCTCTACTCCCGTCACACAATTATACCGCTGTTCTCCCATCACACAAGTATCGCTCCTCACAGCATCAAGACAAGTAATGCTGTACTACCGTCACTCAAGTATACCACTCTGCACCCGTCACACAAGTAATACTGTACTCCCATCACCCAAATATACCGCTCAGCACCCGTCACAGCAGTCATACAAGAAATGCTGTACTCCCATCAGAGAAATATACCGTTGTTCTCTCGTCACAGAGGTATTACTGTCATCAGACAAGTATATCGCTGCATTCCCGTCACACAGGTCAACAACTGTACACCCGTCACACACGTATGCCGCTGTTCTCCCGTCACATAAGTAATGCTCTATTCCCATCAACCAAGTATACCGCTGCTCCCGTCACACAGCAGTCACACAAGCAATACTGTACTACCGTCACACAAGTATCCGCTGTACTCCCATCACAGAAGTATACCGCTGTACTCCAGTCACACAAGTATATCGCTGTTCCCCCGTCACAGCAGTCACAGGTATTACTGTCGTCACACACGTGTACCGCTGTTTTTCCGTCACACAAGTAATGCTCTATTTCCATCAACCAAGTATACCGTTGCTCCCGTAACGCAGTCACACAAATAATACTGTTCTCCCGTCACACAAGTATACAGCTGTACTCCCGTCACAGAGTTATGCCGCTGTACTCCCCGCACACGTGTAGCGCTGTTCTCCAGTCACCCAAATATACCACTGTTATCCCGTCAAAGCAGTCACACAAGTAATACTGTACTCCAGTCACACAAATTACCGTTGTTTTCCCTTCATAGCAGTCACAAAAATATACCGCTGTTCTCCCGTCACAGCAGTCATACAACTAATGCTGTATTCCCATTACAGAAGTATACCGCTGTTCTCCCATCACACAAGTATACCGCTGTTCGCCCCTCACAGCTTCAAGACAAGTAATGCTGTACTACCGTCACACAAGTATACCGCTCTGCACCCGTCACACAAGGAATACTGTACTCCCATCTCCAAATATACCGCTCTGCACCCGTCACAGCAGTCATACAAGAAATGCTGTACTCCCATCAGAGAAGTATACCGTTGTTCTCTCGTCACAGAGGTATTACTGTCGTCACACAAGTCTACCGCTGTTCTCCCGTCACATCAGTCACACAAATAATACTGTTCTCCCGTCACACAATTAAACCTCTGTACTCCCCTCATACGTGTAGCACTGTTCTCCCATCACCCAAATATACCGCTGTTTTCCCGTCACAGAAAACACAAGTAATGCTGTACTGCCGTCACACAAGCATACCGCTTTTCTCCCGTGACACAGGTATACCGCTGTTCCCCGTCACAGCAGTCACTCAGGTATTACTGTCGTCACACAAGTAAACCGCTGCACTCCCGTCACACAGGTAAACAACTGTACTCCCGTCACACACGTATACCGCTGTTCTCCTGTCACATAAGTAATGCTCTATTCCCATCAACCAAGTATACCCCTGCTCCCGTCACAGCAGTCATACAAATAATACTGTGCTCCCGTCACACAAGTATACGTCTCTACTCCCGTCACACAATTATACCGCTGTTCTCCCATCACACAAGTATCGCCCCTCACAGCATCAAGACAAGTAATGCTGTACTACCGTCACTCAAGTTACCACTCTGCACCCGTCACACAAGTATACCGCTGTACTCCCGTCACACAATATACCGTTGTTCTCTCGTCACACACGTATACCGCTGGTTCTCCCGTCACACAAGTAATGCTCTAACCCATCAAACAAGTATACCGCTGCTCCCGTCACAACAGTAACACAAATAATACTGTACTCCCGTCACACCAGTATAACGCTGTATCCCGTCACATAAGTATACCGCTGTTCTCCCATCACATAAGTATACCGCTGTTCATCCATCCCAGCAGTCACACAAGTATACTGTTCTCCCGTCACACAAGTATACAGCTGTACTCCCGTCACAAAGTTATACCGCTGTACTCCCCTCACACGTGTAGCGCTGTTCTCCCGTCACCCAATATACCACTGTTCTCCCGTCAAAGCAGTCACACAAGTAATGCTGTACTACCGTCACACAAGTATACCGCTCTGCACCCGTCACACAAGTAATACTGTACTCCCATCACCCAAATACACCGCTCTGCACCCGTCACAGCAGTCATACAAGAAATGCTGTACTCCCATCAGAGAAATATACCGTTGTTCTCTCGTCACAGAGGTATTACTGTCATCAGACAAGTATATCGCTGCATTCCCGTCACACAGGTCAACAACTGTACACCCGTCACACACGTATGCCGCTGTTCTCCCGTCACATAAGTAATGCTCTATTCCCATCAACCAAGTATACCGCTGCTCCCGTCACAGCAGTCACACAAGTAATATTGTACTACCGTCACACAAGTATCCGCTGTACTCCCATCACAGAAGTATACCGCTGTACTCCAGTCACACAAGTATATCGCTGTTCCCCCGTCACAGCAGTCACACAGGTATTACTGTCGTCACACACGTGTACCGCTGTTTTCCCGTCACACAAGTAATGCTCTATTTCCATCAACCAAGTATACCGTTGCTCCCGTAACGCAGTCACACAAATAATACTGTTCACCCGTCACACAAGTATACAGCTGTACTCCCGTCACAGAGTTATGCCGCTGTACTCCCCGCACACGTGTAGCGCTGTTCTCCAGTCACCCAAATATACCACTGTTCTCCCGTCAAAGCAGTAAATCCAGTAATGATATACTCCCATCACATAAGTATAGCGCTGTTCATCCATCACAGCAGTCACACAAGTATACTGTTCTCCCGTCACACAAGTATACAGCTGTACTCCCATCACAAAGTTATACATCTGTACTCCCCTCACACGTGTAGCGCTGTTCTCCAGTCACCCAAATATACCTCTGTTCTCGCGTCAAAGCAGTAAATCCAGTAATGATATACTCCCGTCACATAAGTTTACCGCTGTTCATCCATCACAGCAGTCACACAAGTAATACTGTACTCGTCACACATATATACCGCTGTTTTCCCTTCATAGCAGTCACAAAAATATACCGCTGTTCTCCCGTCACAGCAGTCATACAAGTAATGCTGTATTCCCATTACAGAAGTATACCGCTGTTCTCCCATCACCCAAGTATCGCCCCTCACAGCATCAAGACATGTAATGCTGTACTACCGTCACTCAAGTATACCGCTCTGCACCCGTCACACAAGTAATACTGTACTCCCATCACCCAATATACCGCTCTGCACCCGTCATACAAGAAATGCTGTACTCCCATCAGAGAAGTATACCGTTGTTCTCTCGTCACAGAGGTATTACTGTCGTCACACAAGTCTACCGCTGTTCTCCCGTCACATCAGTCACACAAATAATACTGTTCTCCCGTCACACAATTAAACCTCTGTACTCCCCTCATACGTGTAGCACTGTTCTCCCATCACCCAAATATACCGCTGTTTTCCCGTCACAGAAAACACAGAAGTAATGCTGTACTGCCGTCACACAAGCATACCGCTGTTCTCCCGTGACACAGGTATACCGCTGTTCCCCGTCACAGCAGTCACTCAGGTATTACTGTCGTCACACAAGTAAACCGCTGCACTCCCGTCACACAGGTAAACAACTGTACTCCCGTCACACACGTATACCGCTGTTCTCCCGTCACATAAGTAATGCTCTATTCCCATCAACCAAGTATACCGCTGCTCCCGTCACAGCAGTCACACAAATGATACTGTGCTCCCGTCACACAAGTATATGTCTCTACTCCCGTCACACAATTATACCGCTGTTCTCCCATCACACAAGTATCGCCCCTCACAGCATCAAGACAAGTAATGCTGTACTACCGTCACTCAAGTATACCACTCTGCACCCGTCACACAAGTAATACTGTACTCCCATCACCCAAATATACCGCTCTGCACCCGTCACAGCAGTCATACAAGTAATGTTGTATTCCCATTACAGAAGTATACCTCTGTTCTCCCATCACACAAGTATACCGCTGTTCGCCCGTCACAGCTTCAAGACAAATAATGCTGTACTACCGTCACACAAATATACCGCTGTTCTCACCTGACAGTCATACAAGAAATGCTGTACTCCCATCACAGAAGTATACCTTTGTTCTCTCGTCACAGCAGTCACTCAAGTAATGGTGCTCCCGTCACACAAGTATACCGCTGTTCTCCCGTCACACAAGTAATGCTCTATTCCCATCAACCAAGTATACCGCTGCTCCCGTCACAGCAGTCACACAAGTAATACTGTACTACCGTCACACAAGTATCCGCTGTACTCCCATCACAGAAGTATACCGCTGTACTCCAGTCACACCAGTATAACGCTGTATCCCGTCACACAAGTATACCGCTGTTCTCCCATCACACAAGTATACCGCTGCACTCCCGTCTCAGCAGTCACACAAATATATTGCTGTTCACCCGTCACAGCAATCACACAAGTAATACTGTACTACCGTCACACAGGTATACCGCTGTACTCGTCACACAAGTATTTCGCTGTTCCCCGTCACAGCAGTTATACTAGAAATGCTGTACTCCCATCACAGAAGTATACCGCTGTACTCCAGTCACACAAGTATACCGTTGTTCTGCGGTCACAGCAGTCACACCAGTAATGCTATACTCCCGTCACACAAATATACCGCTGTTTTCCCTTCATAGCAGTCACACAAGTAATACTGTACTACGTGTTTTCCCGTCACTGTTTTCCCGTCACACAAGTAATGCTCTATTCCCATCAACCAAGTATACCGCTGCTCCCGTCACAGCAGTCACACAAATAATACTGTTCTCCTGTCACACAAGTATACAGCTGTACTCCCGTCACACAGTTATACCGCTGTACTCCCCTCACACGTGTAGCGCTGTTCTCCCGTCACCCAAATATACCACTGTTCTCGCGTCAAAGCAGTAAAGATATACTCCCGTCACATAAGTTTACCGCTGTTCATCCATCACAGCAGTCACACAAGTAATACTGTACTCCAGTCACACATATATACCGCTGTTTTCCTTTATAGCAGTCACAAAAATATACCGCTGTTCTCCCGTCACAGCAGTCATACAAGTAATGCTGTATTCCCATTACTGAAGTATACCGCTGTTCTCCCATCACACAAGTATCGCCCCTCACAGCATCAAGACAAGTAATGCTGTACTACCGTCACTCAAGTATACCGCTCTGCACCCGTCACACAAGTAATACTGTACTCCCATCACACAATATACCGCTCTGCACCCGTCACAGCAGTCATACAAGAAATGCTGTACTCCCATCAGAGAAGTATACCGTTGTTCTCTCGTCACAGAGGTATTACTATCGTCACACAAGTCTACCGCTGCACTCCCGTCACACAGGTAAACAACTGTACTCCCGTCACACACGTATACCGCTGTTCTCCCGTCACACAAGTAATGTTCTATTCCCATCAACCAAGTATACCGCTGCTCCCTTCACAGCAGTCACACAAATAATACTGTTCTCCCGTCACACAAGTATACGTCTCTACTCCCGTCACACAATTATACCGCTGTACTCCCCTCACACGTGTAGCGCTGTTCTCCCATCACCTAAATATACCGCTGTTCTCCCGTCACAGTAAACACAGAAGTAATGCTGTTCTGCCGTCACACAAGTATACCGCTGTTCTCCCGTGACAGTCATACAGAAATGCTGTACTCACGTCACACACGTATACCGCTGTTCTCCCGTCACACAAGTAATGCTCTTTTCCGATCAACCAAGTATACCGCTACTCCCGTAACGCAGTCACACAATTAATACTGTTCTCCCGTCACACAATTATACCGCTGTACTCCCCGTATACGTGTAGCACTGTTCTCCCATCACCCAAATATACCGCTGTTCTCCCGTCACAGAAAACACAGAAGTAATGCTGTACTGCCGTCACAGAAGCATACCGCTGTTCCCCGTCACAGCAGTCACACAGGTATTACTGTCGTCACACAAGTATACCGCTGCACTCCCGTACACAGGTAAACAACTGTACTCCCGTCACACACGTATACCGCTGTTCTCCCGTCACACAAGTAATGCTCTATTCCCATCAACCAAGTATACCGCTGCTCCCGTCACAGCAGCAACAGAAATAATATTGTACTCTCGTCACACAAGTATACAGCTGAACTCCCGTAACACAAGATTACTGCTGTTTTCCCGCCATAGCAGTCACACAATATACTGCTGTTCACCCGTCACAGCAGTCACACAAGTAATACTGTACTACCGTCACACAAGTATCCGCTGTACTCCCATCACAGAAGTATACCGCTGTACTCCAGTCACACAAGTATATCGCTGTTCCCCCGTCACAGCAGTCACACAGGTATTACTGTCGTCACACACGTGTACCGCTGTTTTCTCGTCACACAAGTAATGCTCTATTTCCATCAACCAAGTATACCGTTGCTCCCGTAACGCAGTCACACAAATAATACTGTTCACCCGTCACACAAGTATACAGCTGTACTCCTGTCACACAATTATACCGCTGTACTCCCCTCACACGTGTAGCGCTGTTCTCCCATCACCTAAATATAACGCTGTTCTCCCGTCACAGTAAACACAGAAGTAATGCTGTACTGCCGTCACACAAGTATACCGCTGTTCTCCCGTGACAGTCATACAGAAATGCTGTACTCCCATCACAGAAGTATACCGCTGTTCTCCCATCACATAAGTATACCGCTGTTCATCCATCCCAGCAGTCACACAAGTATATTGTTCTCCCGTCACACAAGTATACAGCTGTACTCCCGTCACAAAGTTATACCGCTGTACTCCCCTCACACGTGTAGCGCTGTTCTCCCGTCACCCAAATATACCACTGTTCTCCCGTCAAAGCTGTCACACAATTAATACTGTACTCCAGTCACACAAATATACCGTTGTTTTCCCTTCATAGCAGTCACAAAAATATACCGCTGTTCTCCCGTCACAGCAGTCATACAACTAATGCTGTACTCCCATTACAGAAGTATACCGCTGTTCTCCCATCACACAAGTATACCGCTGTTCGCCCCTCACAGCATCAAGACAAGTAATGCTGTACTACCGTCACACAAGTATACCGCTCTGCACCCGTCACACAAGTAATACTGTACTCCCATCACCCAAATATACCGCTCTGCACCCGTCCAGCAGTCATACAAGAAATGCTGTACTCCCATCAGAGAAATATACCGTTGTTCTCTCGTCACAGAGGTATTACTGTCATCAGACAAGTATATCGCTGCATTCCCGTCTCACAGGTAAACAACTGTACACCCGTCACACACGTATGCCGCTGTTCTCCCGTCACATAAGTAATGCTCTATTCTCATCAACCAAGTATACCGCTGCTCCTGTCACAGCAGTCACACAAGTAATACTGTACTACCGTCACACAAGTATCCGCTGTACTCCCATCACAGAAGTAAACTGCTGTACTCCAGTCACACAAGTATATCGCTGTTCCCCCGTCACAGCAGTCACACAGGTATTACTGTCGTCACACACGTGTACCGCTGTTTTCCCGTCACACAAGTAATGCTCTATTTCCATCAACCAAGTATACCGTTGCTCCCGTAACGCAGTCACACAAATAATACTGTTCACCCGTCACACAAGTATACAGCTGTACTCCCGTCACAGAGTTATGCCGCTGTACTCCTCGCACACGTGTAGCGCTGTTCTCCCGTCACCCAAATATACCACTGTTCTCCCGTCAAAGCAGTAAATCCAGTAATGATATACTCCCGTCACATAAGTTTACCACTGTTCATCCATCACAGCAGTCACACAAGTAATACTGTACTCCAGTCACACATATATACCGCTGTTTTCCCTTTATAGCAGTCACAAAAATATACCGCTGTTCTCCCGTCACAGCAGTCATACAAGTAATGCTGTATTCCCATTACTGAAGTATACCGCTGTTCTCCCATCACACAAGTATCGCCCCTCACAGCATCAAGACAAGTAATGCTGTACTACCGTCACTCAAGTATACCGCTCTGCACCCGTCACACAAGTAATACTGTACTCCCATCACCCAAATATACCGCTCTGCACCCGTCACAGCAGTCATACAAGAAATGCTGTACTCCCATCAGAGAAGTATACCGTTGTTCTCTCCCAGAGGTATTACTGTCGTCACACAAGTCTACCGCTGCACTCCCGTACACAGGTAAACAACTGTACTCCCGTCACACGCTGTTCTCCCGTCACACAAGTAATGTTCTATTCCCATCAACCAAGTATACCGCTGCTCCCGTCACAACAGTCACACAAATAATACTGTTCTCCCGTCACACAATTATACCGCTGTACTCCCCGTATACATGTAGCACTGTTCTCCCATCACCCAAATATACCGCTGTTCTCCCGTCACAGAAAACACAGAAGTAATGCTGTACTGCCGTCACACAAGCATACCGCTGTTCCCCGTCACAGCAGTCACACAGGTATTACTGTCGTCACACAAGTATACCGCTGCACTCCCGTACACAGGTAAACAACTGTACTCCCGTCACACACGTATACCGCTGTTCTCCCGTCACACAAGTAATGCTCTATTCCCATCAACCAAGTATACCGCTGCTCCCGTCACAGCAGTAACACAAATAATATTGTACTCCCGTAACACAAGTATACCGCTGTTTTCCCGCCATAGCAGTCACACAAATATACTGCTGTTCACCCGTCACAGAAGTAAACTGTACTACCGTCACACAAGTATCCGCTGTACTCCCATCACAGAAGTATACCGCTGTACTCGTCACACAAGTATATCGCTGTTCCCCCGTCACAGCAGTCATACAAGAAATGCTGTACTCCCATCAGAGAAGTATACTGCTGTACTCCCGTCACACGTGTAGCGCTGTTCTGACATCACCGAAATATACCGCTGTTCTCCCGTCACAGTAAACACAGAAGTAATGCTACTACCGTCACAGAAGTATACCGCTGTACTCCCGTCACACAACTATACCGCGATACCATCACACAAATATACAGCTGTACTCCCGTCGCACAAGTATACCGCTTTACTCCCGTCACACAAGTATACCGCTGTACTCCCGTCACAGCAGTCACACAAGAAATGCTGTACTCCCATCACAGAAGTATACCGCTGTACTCCCGTCACACAAGTATACCGTTGTTCTCTCTTCACACACATATACCGCTGTTCTCCCGTCACACAAGTAATGCTCTATTCCCATCAAACAAGTATACTGCTGCTCCCGTCACAACAGTAACACAAATAATACTGTACTCCCGTCACACTAGTATAACGCTGTATTCCGTTACACAAGTATACCGCTGTTCTCCCATCACACAAGTATACCGCTGCACTCCCGTCACAGCAGTCACACAAATATATTGCTGTTCACCCGTCACAGCAGTCACACAAGTAATTCTGTACTACCGTCACAGAAGTATACCGCTGAACTCCAGTCACACAAGTATACCGTTGTTCTGCGGTCACAGCAGTCACTCAAGTATTGCTGTACTCCCGTCACACAAGTAAACCGCGATACCATCACACAAATATACAGCTGTACTCCCGTCGCACAAGTATACCGCTTTACTCCCGTCACACAAGTATACCGCTGTACTCCCATCACAGCAGTCATACAAGCAATGCTGTACTCCCATCACAGAAGTATACCGCTGTACTCCCGTCACACAAGTATACCGTTGTTATCTCGTCACACACGTATACCGCTGTTCTCCGTCACACAAGTAATGCTCTAACCCATCAAACAAGTATACCGCTGCTCCCGTCACAACAGTAACATAAATAATACTGTACTCCCGTCACACCAGTATAACGCTGTATCTCGTCACATAAGTATACCGCTGTTCTCCCATCACACAAGTATACCGCTGCACTCCCGTCACAGCAGTCACACAAATATATTGCTGTTTACCCGTCACAGCAGTCACACAAGTATATCGCTGTTCCCCCGTCACAGCAGTCACACAGGTATTACTGTCGTCACACACGTGTACCGCTGTTTTCCCGTCACACAAGTAATGCTCTATTCCCATCAACCAAGTATACCGCTGCTCCTGTCACAGCAGTCACACAAATAATACTGTTCTCCCGTCACACAAGTATACGGCTCTACTCCCGTCACTCAAGTATACCGCTGTACTCCCATCACACGTGTAGCGCTGTTCTCCCATCACCCAAATATACAGCTGTTCTCCCGTCACAGTAAACACAGAAGTAATGCTGTACTGCCGTCACACAAGTATACCGCTCTTCTCCCGTGACAGTCATACAAGAAATGCTGTACTCCCATCACAGAAGTATACCGCTGTACTCCCGTCACATAAGTATACCTTTGTTCTCTCGTCACAGCAGTCACTCAAGTAATGCTGTACTCCCGTCACACAAGTATACCGCGATACCATCACACAAATATACAGCTGTACTCCAGTCGCACAAGTATACCGCTTTACTCCCGTCACACAAGTATACCGCTGTATTCCCGTCACAGCAGTCATACAAGAAATGCTGTACTCCCATCACAGAAGTATACCGCTGTACTCCCGTCACACAGGTAAACAACTGTTCTCCCGTCACACAAGTAATGCTCTATTCCCATCAACCAAGTATACCGCTGCTCCCGTCACAACAGTAACACAATTAATACTGTACTCCCGTCACACCAGTATACCGCTGTATCCCATCACACAAGTATACCGCTGTTCTCCCATCACACAAGTATACCGCTGCACTCCCGTCACAGCAGTCACACAAGTAATGCTATACTCCTGTCACACAAGTATACCACTGAATAACCTAAAAAGGAAAGGAGTGCTGGGAGTGGACACCGGCCTGTGAAGCTAGTTTTGAAGACCTCAAGAAAGCTCTTCAGTCACCTGACATGTTGGCTCACCCAGACTTAACGCTACCTTTTCGGATTTATACTGACGCCAGTGAGGTAGGGCTAGGTGCTTTTTTAACACAGGTGCAAGAAAGAGAAAGTGATTGCTTATGCATCATGCCTTTAACGGGGCTGAAAAAAACTACTCTACTTCCGAGAAGGAATGTCTAGCGGTGGTCAGGGCTGTGGAAAAATGGAGGCATTAATTGGAAGGTCCTCATTTTGAAGTAGTCACTGATCATGCTGCTTTATCATGGGCTTTTAATGCACCTAAAGCTTCTTCCCGGTTGACCAGATGGACATTGAGACTGCAGCAATTTAATTTCACTGTTCTTTACAGGAAAGGAACGCTCAATGTGGTACCTGATGCTTTATCACGAGGCCCATGTTCAGATAAAGCCATCGTGTCTGTCTGTATAGACAAGGAACAATATTCTTCTGATATACCTGCCACTCTGGATGAAACTGCAGAGGCTCAGACACGTGATGTTTCTATCAACATGTTGCTAAAGGAAGGACAGTCACGACAAGCTGGGGAACAAGAACGCATTACCTTTGTTGAGACTCAAGGACTAGTATATAGGAAAGCACCCATGGGTGATGGTGGAATGCGATACCAGCTGGTGGTACCAACTTCGATGAGGCCAACATTTCTGTAGTATTACCATGATAATCCACTCGGAGGACATCTAGGACGGATGAAAACTTTACTCCGCATTCTGAAAGTGGCGTGGTGGCCGTCTGTGCGCAGCGACACCTGGAAGCATTTAAAACAATACATAATTTGTCAGAAATATAAGCCGTCCAATGTGAAGCCGGCTGGGTTGCTTCAATCTACCCATGTTGCTGAGCCTGCAGAAATGATGGGAGTTAATTTGATGGGTCCTTTCCCAAGAAGCAAAAAAGGCAACATGTTTCTTTTAGTAGTCATTGACTATTATTCGAAGTGGGTGGAAATGTTTGCTTTGAAGGACAGTAAAACCATGAAAATTGCTCGCATTCTTACTAATGAAATTTTTACGAGATGGGGAACACCTCGTTTTTTGGTTTCTGATCGTGGACCTGAGTTCACAAGTCAGCTTCTAGTTGATGTCTGTAGGACCTGGAGGGTGATAAAAAAGTTGACCACAGCCTACCATCATCAAACCAATCTTATGGAAAGGGCTAATCACACAATCAAGAGTATGATCGCATCCTATGTAGGGGAAAACCATCAATATTGGGATGAGTTCCTGCCAGAATTCCGATTTGCTATTAATTCCGCCAAACAGGAAACCACAGGTTACTCTCCAGCTGAGCTTGCGGTCGGGCATTGTCTTAAAGGGCCTCTTGACCGTCTCATTTCTGTGCCACCTTTGCCTGACTCAAAACAGTATTCTGTTTTGGAGCGCCAGCAACAATTAGCAAAAGAGGTGAGAAAGCATGTGCAGAGAGCTCAGGCCAAGCAGGCTAAATACTACAACGTTAATAGGAAGCAGACAAGTTATCAGGGCAATGCTTATGTCTGGGTTAGAGCACACCCGCAAACAGAAGCAGCAAGTAAATTTTCAGCTAAACTGGCACCTAGATGGTTGGGCCCAGTTAAGATAAGAAAAAAATTGGGCCCAGTAAATTATGAAATACAGTGGTTGAACCCAACGCAGAAGGTTGATGTGATGAATGTGGTTAATTTAAAACCATATTTTTGGGCAGATCCCCCTGTACCTCCGGTGGGGGGGAGGGGGGGACTATGTGGCGACTGCCACATAAATGATGTTAAAAATGCATCATTATCTGTTCTTTAATTAGAATGGATTAAACCTGGCCAGGTTAAAATAAATTGTTGTTCTCTGCCTTATTTATTAACTTATCTCCTGTTTGGCTTAGTTGTCCAGGCTTGAGGGGGATTTATCAGGGTTCATTGTATTTATTTTTTCTATGTGAAGGCTCTTCTATTATGCCAGTTGCGGTAATTGTTTTAATTAAAGCCAGCTGGGTTTGACTAATAAAAAAGAGAGTATTGTGGGAAATGGGAGTGTGGCCTGAAAGGAGAGCTGAGCTGTGTTTGCAGGAAGCAGGAAGCAGGAAGCAGGAAGCAGGAAACTGCTAGAGAGTTTGTTGCGGTTTCTTTTTTGCTTTTTAAATTATTTAAGCTTCTATCTAGAAACGATGTAACATTTATGCTGAAGTAGTACTGAGCTAACTGTCACGAATACAGCTCTGGAATGCTGTTCGTTTTTTATATATATGGATGATTTGAAACTGAAGAAAACGGAGATCGATTTGCAACCCAGGAATAACGCGCAGCGGGTCCTCGGACACACGGCAGGAAGGGGTGAGGGTCTGTTAGACTTTTCCTTTTTTGTGCTGGACAATGCTGGATTACAATTGTTTTTTTTTATAGTATTATGGGCGTTTGTTTTGATACTTTATTTTTCTTTGGAATATGTTTTTTGCAAATTTGTTTTGTCTTGAAGCACGATTGACTTTGTTTTTTGGATTGACTGTCTTGTTTGTCGTTTTTTTCTGCAATAAGGAACTTTGTAACTGCATTAATTTACATGGACTGGGTTTTTTTTGTTAATACTTTTTGATTGTGTTTCAAACTGTTTTGTGTACCGTTCTTACCAGCAATATCCAGGGTTAACAGGGTCATTTTGAGTGGTCTTTGCCGTATTACTTGCTGTTTCACTTCCAAAATATTTATATCAGTATACACTGTGTACACAGTGTATACAGGAGGCTGTGTGGTCCAGTGGTTAAAGAAAAGGGCTTGTAACCAGAAGGTCCCCGGTTCACATCCCGGCTCAGCCACTGACTCATTGTGTGACCCTGAGCAAGTCACTTAACCTCCTTGTGTCCGTCTTTCGGGTGAGACGTAATTGTAAGTGACTCTGCAGCTGATGCATAGTTCACACACCCGAGTCTCTGTAAGTCGCCTTGGATAAAGGCGTCTGCTAAATAAACAAATAATAATAATATTGTGCTATGAGGTTTCTTAGAGCAGTGTTTAAGGTATATTTTGCTTCCTTTGTATTGACATTATACTGTTCTACAGTTTTTTGCCACTGTAAAAAGGTTACTGGAGATTAAAACACTCTTACCCACGAACTTTTGGTCCCATTATTCGCTGTCAATCAGTCTTTAATTATCTGTTTTTTGAAATCAGTTAGTTTTGGCTTGTGTCTTAAAAGTCTGGTTGTTACAACCTCAAGAGGGCTCGATGGTGATTCTGGCGTCCCAACATCACCCCCTCCATCCCCCAATCAACTCAGCCCAGCTTACTTACCCATACATCAGCATTTCTTTCTTTTTAATGTTAGCCTTTAGGCGTAATTCGGGGGATGCCGTAGAGGGCGCTCTCCCGCTTTGCGCTCCCTTTTTTCTTCTTATCCTATTTCCTTTTCTTTAGCCTGTCTTACCTTCCCTCCGTGGCATCCTGCCCGGTAGCGTCCGCGATCTCTTCCGGGTGGAAGCTGATCCCAGTTCAGCCTCATTTAGTATTTCCAGCCAATCGCACAATGCAGCGCTCGCCACGTCAATTATTAAGGCATGGCCAGCACTGCTCCACGTATGTGTTATTGGCTGCCCCTCCTGTCTATCTCGCTCTCTTTTTCTACTTTAACCCAGCACTATTTCCGCTTCCTTGTCTGTGTTTGTTTTTTGTTGTTCGTTTCTTTCACTGCAAGCCGTTTCTGTGTCTGCGCTCGCAAGATAGTATCAGCTATTTTCCTACCTGCTCAGTCTGCGCCGTTCAAAACGCACCGTCATTCTCAACTTGGTCTGCGTTTTCATCAGAAAGACTGTTTCAATGTCACCGCTGCACTGCAACTGTTTTACACCGGCGCCTCACAGACCATGGTTACCACGGCAACGCCTCAGCGAGTGACTACTGGGAGTGGTAAGTTGCTACGGCGACCTGGCAGCTTTAACAGGCAATGAGAGCCTGTGCCACACGACTGCAATTTTCTGGCTCCTGCTGCAGCGCTTGCAACATGACAGCTTCAACTCGCCGAATTGTGACATCTAAATACTACAGGCTCCTCTTCTAGACCTACGTTAACTTACTTATATCATCACTAACTGTTCTAAAGCAAATGCTTAATACATAGACAAGGATTGTAATCGCAATAACCAAATATATGCTACCCTGCTTCACTGAAGCCAATAGTTTCAATTCCAATAAAAACCTCTAGATGGCAGCATAACACCACAAGCTCTACATAATTTAAGATGATTTGCTATCGCTGCGAATCTGGCACTCTCCAAACCTTCTATCAATTCCTGCAGTTCGTTGTCTTTTTGAGGGATTCTCAGTACCCTCCTGCCTCAACCTCTTTTTCTACATATATTAACTTGAATTTTTTTTTTTTCAAATCCAAACTCCTCCCCTTGAGAACCTTGTCATGAAGCCATGCTTATCAGCTTTCTGAGATGTTAAGAATCCACCGTCACATTAATTTACAGCTTCCCTGCATCAGGCCATTCCTGCAACCTTCTTGTTCCTGGATTTGCACTTCCTTATTTGCCCCCAACTTCATCAAGGCACTTAATATAACTTTCAAAGTCCATTTCATTCAATTTGAGCTACCAGTCACATTCGGAAACTATGTGCTACGATTATCAACATTTCAGTCAAGCGTCCTCGTATCCCGCAATGGACAATACACTCTTGGACTGCTCCTGATCAAATCAATAGGTTTTGTAGCAGCCTCCGAGCAACGCATTCCTATCCTCTCAGGTTCTGCAGCGGCCTCAGATCTATGCATTCTTCATTTCTGCCCAAAGGCAGCCCCATCGCCGACATCATCTAAAAACGCCTTAACTCTCAAATACCAATTTTCACCGCATTCAGCAGCTCTCTACAGCAGGCCACTGCAGACTACTGACAGCATTCCATCGTTTACCCCTCAGATCTCTGCCCGTTCAGCAGATCTTGCCTCTACTGTTAATATCTCCTCATTACAGCAAATCTCGGCTCCCTCTTCAGATCTGCTTCTATGCAGCATACAAAAGTGGCTTTAGTTTACTGTTCAAATCTGCAACTGCTCTCCTCCAGAGCTTCCAACACTCCAGCTTTCCTCCAATACCTGGATCTAATATATATATACACGGAGAGCTTGACTTCCTCAGCAATTTAGTCATATGTCCGCTCATCCTTTCAGATACTACAAGCTTTAATATATGGTACGAGACTGGAAATCTGTTTGATTTATGAATTAAGGAGTTCCACTATTTGGAGAATAATTGGAGTTGTGAAACCCAAATCTCTGATTTATGAGTTTACCTTTTCCATTCCAAACAGACAAGATGGTAGCAAACCACTGATCAATCCCGTATTAACTAACACAGGATGGTTGGCATCTCAGCTCTCTGCCTTAGTTTTAAAAAACATCTCAGCAGTCGATTTCATATATTTGTTCAGGTCCAGCTGCCACCTCAGCCCTCATCAAACTCTGCAACACCAACATCTGCCGTTCAACTAAATACAACACTCTCCAACCTTCTGCAATCTGCTCATCACTACATGGCCACACTCTTAGTCCCAGCGACCAAATCTTCATTTACCTCTGGATGGAAAACATTTACAACATTCTGATTTAATGAGCAACGGATTCTAGCCTCCATCGCCCATGCAAGGGATTCTCTTCACTTAGCCCCCTCTACCGTTAAAGCCTACATCTCCGGAATTTAGTATTTCTGCCGCCTCATCTCCGTCCCTTCTTCAACACTTCTATCCATCCCATCAGTTTGCTTGACACTCTGAGAGATCCTCAAGAGCCCCCCCCCCCCCTGCTGCTCCCTCCTGGCTCCCTATATCAATAGACATTCTTCACTCTTTAATATCTACCCTCAGAAAAAGCTGCTCTGTCTATGCAATGACCTTACCTTGGAAGTACTATGTCTAACTGCTCTTGTGAAGCACTTCCTCTGCAGGATTCCTGAAGGAACAGAGTGCACCCTGTGAACTTACCGTGACAACACCTGTGATTTACCGGTTTAAAAAAAAAAAAAAAAAAAAGCAAGAGTACCAAGACATCAAGGGGAATACAATGGATAGACTCTGACCGTTAAGCCATTTTCAACCATGAGGTCTTGTGAACCATTCCACGCACCCAGATACTGGACTTTGGCCAGCTGTAGTAATTTTACTACAGAACACTACACCTTGCAGTTAAAATAAAAATAAATAAATAAAAAAAATAAAAAAAATCAGGACTTCTCAGGACTTCAATACAGACAGTTACATCAAGATCCAGAAGTTCTGCAACCTGGTCCCAGGAGCAGACCCCAACCCTCGTCTCGTACTACCTTTCAGCAAAACAATATTCAACTGAATAACTCTCTCTCCGGCCTCCTTCAATCACCACGTGGATTCATGGAGAACGCTCTCGCCCCATCTACCGTTCCTCCTACTCTACTGCCTGGTCTTCATTTACTCACTTTTGCGAGTAAAAAAATAAATAAATAAATAATTAAAAAAAAAAAAAAAAAAACGGATCTCAAACCTCTTTCAACCTACAGCACCTCCTCGCCTTCATCACTCACCTCAGGCTGTCTCTATGTTTAGCCCCCTCCTCTATTTAGATGCTACCTAGCGGGCATTCAGTATCAATTTCGCCTCCAATCTTTCTCCTCTCGTCCGTTCTAGAGATAGCGGATCTCTAGAGAACGCTCAGAGGTATGGAGAAAAGCCTGCTCCCCTCCTCTCCATCAAGTTAATCAATCTCTACTGACCTTCTCCTTTGTCTCATCACTGCTCTCTGGCAAGGATGCTTCAACCTATTCAACGACATCGTCATGGAAACCCTGTGCCTGACCGTCGCCTTTGGATTTCTCCGCTGTGCAGAATTCTCAACTCCATCAATTTCCAACTTCCCAGCTCTAGGCCTCAAGTGCTCAGATCTCTCTCAAATCCCCGGAAACCACTTTATCCTCCTCATCAGATCTTCAAAAACGGTCCAATTAAGCCGAGGATTCAGTATCTTCTGTCAGATCCCCTCTTCGACAGCTCCAGATCTATACTTACGAGTCACTGGTTCTCATCCCGTTTATGCACCCTCTCGTCACGGATCGGACTTTCTTCTACTATTTTTCCCCCCATTCATTCTGGATTGGAGCAGCTGCCTCCGCGGCTAGCGCAGGTATCAACACTTTGATTAAGTCTATGGGGCGCTGGATCTCTTCAGCTGTGAACTTTTATATTAGATCATCCTCTGCAGACATCGCCACAGCTCACCAAGCACTTGTTAGCTTGCCCGGAGTGGGGGGCGCCCTCTCCGCCAGGCCCACCAGAGGTTTCCTCCCTGCAGGGGGGTTTTTCCTCTCCACAGTGCGGACGGCTTATAGGCATAGGTTGTCTACTAACATCTCTTGTCTTTTCTCTTTTCTTCTAGCTTTTGTTTATGTGTGCGGCTCTGCGATCTCTTTTCTATCCCACGGTGTGGTTCTTGCGGGGAGCCGGGGGTCCTCTTTTGGGGGGAAGTGAGTCTCACTCCCCCGGCTGTCCGGGTCGGCCTCTCGTCTCAACCACTGCCGCCCGGCTGTTCCTCGCCGGCCTGAGGGGACCCCCGGCCACATCCTATTCTTCTGCTGCTTATGCGCTAAGCCTTCCAGGCCTCAACCTTGCTGTCCCATCTCCTCTCTTCTATTTCAGGTCCAGGACCATTTCAGCCCCCTCATGCAGTAGGCCGTGCCTCCACCTGCCGAGCGGGCCCCGACCGAGGGGGGGGGGGGGTTCTCTGTTTTCGTCTCTCCTAAACGGACCCGAGACACTTTTTCCTAAGCTCTCCACGCCGCCCAGCTGCCAGCTTAGCTGCCTGAGGATGCTGCACTGAGTTGCGAAGGATCTGTCCTTTTGTCCTGTTCGTCCCCTTCCTGTCTCTTGCTCCACTAAACGCCCAGCAGCCAGAGGATGCTGCCTGACCCGTCGGGAGCGAGAGTCAGTTTGTTGTATGTTATATGTCTAAACTTTGCTCTCTCTCTCACTTTTACGTCACCCAGCAGTCGGAGGATGCTGCCTGACCTGGCGGAAAGTGTTTATATCTAATCCTTTGCTCTTCTCATGTCTCCCTCTCTACGTCGCCCAGCAGCCAGAGGATGCTGCCTGACCCGACGAGAAGGGAAAACTCTTCGTCCCCCCTATCTCGTCCTGCTATCAGTATCTAACCTCAATGTTACTAAGCACCATTCCCAAACTCCAGCCCTCAATCTCGACATCCTTCAAACTCGTCTCACTCTTAAACTCTCAAATGTCTCACCCCTCTCAAGCCTCCTAAGCAACCGGAGAAATCCTCTCATCTGGTCTCATTCTTAATATCTCACTCCCAATTTCGCCTCCTCTCAAGCCCTCGTAGGCAACCAGTGAATTGTGTTTGAGATCCCCAACCAGAATCTTTCCGTCTCAACCACAGCCAGCTGCTGCTCTGCTCTGCTGCTTCAGATAAGTTCTTCACTGTGCGACGCAACTCTTGGCCACTGAATCCGACGTCTCAGAGAAACCGGGTTGTAGAGTGTGCCACAAATCCTCGACAACCCACCTCCACTGGGTAAACCCGGACTCTCTATCCTTGCTGTTCCACTTCAGCGGCTAGTTGAGCATACCCACAGTTTCTTCCTCTCATACGCCTCAGCTACAGCATCCTCCCATGGCACCATTAACTCTACCAGGTGAACAAGGTGTGCTGATCCAGCCCACAAGACAATATCTGGTCGAAGGTTAGTGGTGGCAATCTAAGGTGGAAAAATACGCAGTTGACCAACATCTGCCAGCATTTTCTCTAGCAGCTTCCAGTTGTCCTGAGGGAGGCTTGGTTTTAACACCTTTTCTTGGCGGTTGTTCTCCTGGGTGGAGGAATGTTGTCTTTTGTGTGTAATGTTTTGATGAAACTGGTGGCTACTTATTGGTCATGAAACGCTTGTCTTCCAATGCTAAGGCCAAACATCGCAGCACCTGGTCATGGCGCCAAGCCACCTTAAATCGTGTCAAAATGTGCCTTAATGTTGCAGGTGATGAACACAAAGGACATGAGGGATCCTCTCCTACCCAGAGGTTTAGGTTCTGTGGTGATGGGAGAACATCATATGTTGACCTGATGAGGAAACTGATCCTGCTCTGTTCCATTGTCCATAGGTCTTGCCAGCCAATCTTGCGTTGTTCCACACTCTCCCATCTCATCCATTCTCCCTGCTTGGCCTTGGAAACAGCATTTACACACCTCATCCTCTCCTCCTGCTTTTGCACCTCATTGACTACCAGCTTCCTCCGTTGAGCTGGGGCTGCCTTGTGCCATGTAGGAGGAGCTGAACTGAAACCAATACCCCCTCTTCCATGCTGAACTTGCCCCATGATATCACCGATTCGAAGGGCAGCCTTTGCATCTTCCACGGCTTTCTTTGCCGCCCACTTTCTTCCAGTTTTCAAGACAGGTGGTGCCTCCTAAGCATTTGTCGCGTGACTCTACTAATGTAATTTCCAGTCAAGACCTTGGTGCACTTAAACTCCTTGGTTAGAGGAGACTGGTAGCTACAGTATTCCTTTACCATAAAGTCCCACTCTGCTGAGATTAAGCTTCCAGCTTCTCTAATGTTAGAACATAAGAAAGTTTACAAACGAGAGGAGGCCATTCAGCCCATCTTGCTCGTTTGGTTGTTAGTAGCTTATTGATCCCAGAATCTCATCAAGCAGCTTCTTGAAGGATCCCAGGTTGTCAGCTTCAACAACATTACTGGGGAGTTGGTTCCATACCCTCACAATTCTCTGTGTAAAAAAGTGCCTCCTATTTTCTGTTTGAATGCCCCTTTATCTAACCTCCATTTGTGTCCCCTGGTCCTTGTTTCTTTTTTCAGGTCAAAAAAGTCCCCTGGGTCAACATTCTCTATACCTTTTAGGATTCTGAATGTTTGAATCAGCCCAATATCTCCCTCTAAACTTTTCAGGTTTAGCACAATGGGTGCAAATACGTTGTGCTAAACCTGAAAAGTTTAGAGGGAGCTATTGGGCTAGCAGCCGATTTGGAAATGATTCAGGGATTGGAACGGGAAAAACCAAGTACTGATGCCCGAGTTAGGAGTGTTGATTTGCCCATTATCAGCTCCTACAGAGGAGCTGAGCCTGTGCCCTCTGAGATAATCAATGCTGTAGAAGCTCAGAGGTGAGGTTCGGCAGCTGAAAAGCTTTGCAGGTAATAACCCTAATACTCAGGCCTCGCATTCCCTAGTGGCCCAAATTTGTATCGCAGGAATTCCAACTCGCAATTTCAGAAAAACCTCAGGCTAGAGTCTGTTGGGAGCGTGGTTGTATTCGCCATTTGCGTAGAGATTGTCCCTATGTGTCGGGAAACTAGAGTGGGCAGGAGAAGGGGATTGTACCCCTGCCCCCTCTGGTTTCTCTGAACAATCCCATGTTTCAATGCAATTTAGGACCCCTGGTGTCTGAGTTTTTTTAGATGGGGAAATTGGGAATAAATCTTGTCAGTATTTATTGGATACAGGTGCCCAGGTGTCCCTAGTTGATGTACAATTTTGGGACCGACTGTGCACTGATCAGAAGAGTAGACTAGAGTCCTATGTGGGGCAAGTACGGACAGCTAATGGAGGGTTTTTAGGGGATGAGTAACTTAGTCTGTAATTTTGATAGGTTTGTCTACATCTTAAATTTTTAGTGGCCCGCGATCTTAGTCAGACAGTATTACTTGGGATGGAGTTTTTAGTGCAATATGGTGCTGTTATTGATCTAAAACGTAAGAACTGTCAACTTGTGGGCCAAAATTTTGATTTGTTTACACAGTGCGCAAGAGGTTCGCCGTATCTGAGTACAACATACGTTGTTATTCCCCCCTAGTGACGTAGTTATAGAGGGACATGTGGAAGGCTTACAAGGACTTAATGCTGAGGAAATGGTAGAACCTGCAGAGAATATCTCTCGTAAATCTGATGTTTTGGTTGCCTGGGTTGTAGGTAACGTCACATCTGGAGACATGCCAATACAAGTTGCTAATTTGACTGTTGAGTCTCAGGAATTAAGGAAAGGTTAGGGTTAGGGTTAGGGTTAGCGGATGCCCTGTTTTAGCATGGAGTACCTGGATATCAGATTATTAAACTTATTGAGGAGTTGGGTTTGGGGGAGAAGGAGTTATCTGTGCAACTGTGACAGGCTAGCTGCAGGGATGATGTCAGACCAGAAAGTAATACACAGAGAAACAGTAGTGGAGTTGAAACTGAGCTGCAATGGCTGCACTCAGCACGTTTATTAAAAAATAAAAGTTTTTAAACAGAAAACAGGACACGGCACTTGAGGCCAAATAAAATAGACAAACACAACGGATTAACACTGAACAGACTGGATGAACAGACAAACAAACACGGTGAGTTTAAACTTTCAATTATTACTTTAGTTTATTTTCGTTAACTTTACCTCCTTCTCCACACCCGTTCTCCACTCACCGAACACACAACCCTGAGTGAGTAAAACGTGCATCTATATATACTGTTGTGCCAGGATTCAATTACTAATTAATTATTCACTTGAATCCCAGCACGTGAACTAATTCTGTGCAACCCCGTGCTCACATATTAAATACTTTAAATGCACGTGAAGTGATCCCCGTGCAATCCCCGTGCCTAAATACAATTATACATTTTAAATAGATCCTCCCAATAGTACTCAAAGAAATGAAAGAAGTTATTTACAAACCGCTAACCAAGATCATGCAACAGTCTCTTGACACAGGGGTTGTACCGACAGACTGGAAAATAGCAAACGTAATACCGATCCACAAAAAGGGAGACAAAACCGAACCAGGTAACTACAGACCAATAAGCCTGACTTCGATTATATGTAAACTTATGGAAACTATAATAAAATCCAAAATGGAAAATTACCTATATGGTAACAATATCCTGGGAGACAGTCAGCATGGTTTTAGGAAAGGGAGATCATGTCTAACTAACCTACTTGACTTTTTTGACAATGCAACATTGAAAATGGATAATTGCAAAGCATACGACATGGTTTATTTAGATTACCAGAAAGCATTTGACAAAGTCCCGCATAAAAGATGAATTCTCAAACTGAACGCAGTAAGGATTCAAGGAAATGCATGCACATGGATTAGGGAGTGGTTAACATGTAGAAAACAGAAAGTACTGATTAGAGGAGAAACCTCAAAATGGAGCGAGGCAACCAGTGGTGTACCACAGGGATCAGTATTAGGTCCTCTGCAATTCCTGATCTACATTAATGATTTAGATTCTGGTATAGTAAGCAAACTCATTAAATTTGCAGATGACACAAAAATAGGAGGAGTGGCAAACACTGTTGCAGCAGCAAAGGTCATTCAAAATGATCTAGACAGCATTCAGAACTGGGCAGACACATGGCAAATTAAATTTAATAGAGAAAAGTGTAAAGTATTGCATGCAGGCAATAAAAATGCATTATAAATATCACATGGGAGATACTGAAATTGAAGAAGGGAACTATGAAAAAGACCTAGGAGTTTATGTTGACTCAGAAATGTCTTCATCTTGTAGGGAAGCTATAAAAAAGGCCAACAAGATGCTTGGATATATTGTGAGAAGTGTTGAATTTAAATCAAGGGAATATTGTGTTCAGTTCTGGTCACCTTGTTACAAAAAGGATATTGCTGCTCTAGAAAGAGTGCAAAGAAGAGCAACCAGAATTATCCCGGGTTTAAAAGGCATGTCATATGCAGACAGGCTAAAAGAATTGATTCAGTCTTGAACAAAGAAGACTATGCGACGATCTGATTCAAACATTCAAAATCCTAAAAGGTATAGACAATGTCAGCCCAGGGGACTTCTTTGACCTGAAAAAAGAAACAAGGACCAGGGGTCACAAATGGAGTTTAGATAAAGGGACATTCAGAACAGAAAATAGGAGGCACTTTTTTACACAGAGAATTGAGAGGGTCTGGAACCAACTCCCCAGTAATGTTGTTGAAGCTGAAACCCTGGGATCCTTCAAGCTGCTTGATGAGATTCTGGGATCAATAAGCTACTAACAACCAAGTGAGCAAGATGGGCTGAATGGCCGCCTCTCATTTGTAAACTTTCTTATGTTCTTATGTTCTTAACTCGTGCTGCACACACCCATTTATATTCCGTGCAGCCATATCTATACACCAACATTAACACACGCAACATACAACATAAAACATAAAACACAAAAATACACACAGGGGCAGGGCACATTGCCACAGCAACAAATACATATTGCAGGCGACCATGATCTGGGCAGGACTCACCTTACTACCCACTGGGTTGATACTGGCTCCGCTCCACCAGTGAAGATGGGTCCCCGTCGCATACCAGTTCACTTTCAGGAAGAGGCAGGGCAACACCTCAAACATACGCTAACACATGGAATCATCCCACCATCCTGTAGTCCATGGGCTGCGCCTGTGGTCTTGGTTCGAAAGAAGGATGGCGGAGTACGGTTTTGCGTAGGCTATCGACGTCTGAATGAAGTAACTGTTAAAGACGCTTACCCTCTTCCCTGTATTGATGATACTCTAGATGCTTTGGTAGCTTTGCAGTGGTTTTCCACACTTGACCTCGCTAGTGGAGACTGGCAGAACATCATGATAAGACTGCATTTGTCACTCAACAAGGTCTTTTTGAGTTCAATGTTTTGCCTTTTGGATTTTGTAATGCCCCAGGAACTTTCCAACATTTATTGGAACTAGTCCTAGCTGATCTCCAATGGACTACCTGCCTTATTTATCTAGATGACATAAATGTTTTTGGCAGATCCTTTGTGGTGAGCATGTGACCAGACTAGAACAAATCTTTCAACAGCTGGAGGGTGCTGGACTGAATGTAAAACCAAGCAAATGCGATCTTTTCACTAAGGAGGCTAAGTATTTGGGACATATAATTACGGCTGAGGGGATTGCTGTGGATCCTACAAAAATCGAGATGATTCAGTCTTGGCCAACTCCACAAACTACGATGGAAGTTTGTAGTTTTGTCGGTTTGGCGTCTTATTATCAGAGATTCATTGCAGATTTTGCTACAATTGCCTGCCCTTTACATTGGTTTACTGAGAAGGGGGTTCCCTTCCAGTGGGCTACTGCCTGTGAAGAGGCATTTCAGAAATTGAAACACCTGTTGACTACTCCTCCGATGCTTGTGTATCCCGATCCAAAGTTGCAGTTTATTTTAGATACCGATGCAAGTGATGGAGGTATTGGAGCGGTCTTATTGCAGATGGGCCCATGGGACAAACAAGTTGTGGCATATGCCAGCCGGGCATTAAGTCGACAAGAATAGAACTATGCAATAACGAAAAAGGAACTGTTAGCAGTAGTTGCTTTTATGCGGCACTTTCGTCACTACTTGTTGGGACGAGAGTTTATACTCCGCACAGATCACAGTTCCCTTTGGTGGCTTAATAATTATAAACAGCCTGGAAAAGTACATAAGAACACAGATGCCTTATCGCGCCACCAAGTGGATGTCAAGTCGAGAGAGTAGTCAATCCACTATGGATGCTGAGGTAGCGTAACTACAGGATTCAGTGGTACCCAATAGCGCTACTGTAGATTTTAATTTGAAGCAGATCCAAGCAACTGATTCTGATTTAGCCTGCCTTAAAGGGTGGCTACAGAATCCAACCCCTGATGTACTGAAGTTATTACGGGGACACTCTGCCTTAAGTAAGTTTACTGGTGTGTGGGACGAGTTGCAGGTGTACGATGATCTGGTGGTGCTGAGCCCGGCGTCAACTTCGGTGGAGTTGCCAAAGTTGCAGGTAGTATTGCCCAGGTTATGTATACCACAGGTGTTGGGAGCACTACATAATGATCATACTGGGGGGCATTTGGGGATAGAAAAACTTATAGAGCGGGTTAAGATCTAGGTTTTACTGGGTGAAAGACGTTAAAGATGGTGTAAACAGTGTGAAGTTTGCGGTTCTTGTAAGGACTCTCGTCCAACCCCACGAGCACCTCTATGCTCTTCTAGTACTACACGACCCCTAGAGTGGGTCGCTATGGATATTGTGGGCCCCCTCCCTGTAACACCTCAAGGGAACCACTTTATACTGGTTATTGCTGATTATTTTTCTAACTGGGCCGAAGCTTTTCCGCTGCCAAACCAAGAAGCGAAAACTGTAGCAAAAGTAGCAGTGGAGCATTTTTTTGTTGCTTTGGAGCACCCCGATCTATTCACACTGATCAAGGTAGGAACTTTGAGTCCAAATTGTTTAGTGAAATGTGTGAGTTGTTTGAGATTAATAAGACTCGTACATCTCCATATCACCCCCAGTCAGATGGGTTGGTGGAACAACTAAAGCGTACCCTGCTTGCAATGCTTGCTTCTTTTGTGGACACTAACCAGGGTAAGTGGGATGAACTGTTGCCTTATATTATGCTGGCAAAAAGAGTTCTATGATCTCAAAGTCAGTCCCCAGGTTTATTTAGAGGGTGAACGAGTATGGGTAAGAGATTCTGCTAGAAGGGCGGGGAAATGCCCCAAATTTACAAAGGTGCTTTAGGGGCCCTTATGTTATTAAACAGAAAATTCCAAACTGTTACACTGTATTTAAACACTGTGTGTATCTGCAGGGGAGAGACACACTCACCCCAATCCTTGGTGGAGGTTTATTGTGTATATCTGAGTTTGCTGTGTTATGTGGTTATTGTTTATTTTGGGTTATTATTAATGGTTTGGCTTATCTGTTTATAGCTTTCTTTGAACTATACTAATGTATTGTATTTTATCACTATTTTTGTTGCAGTGGGTGTGTCTGCCCCCCTTGTGTTTCCTATTTTGCAGAGAATAATTAATCTAGCTCAATTGGTCAAATTTATTGGTATGATTTAAGATTGCTAACTGCCCTGCTTTAATTAACTATATTAATAAATGGTTTGCTCTGAGTTGCTGTTCCTGGTGTCTTTGTGACGTGACTTCATACACTCTCCCTTATTTTATAAATATATCTAACTACCGGACCCTCCGGTTAAACAAAGGTGGTGGCAGTGGCATGCTATTGTATATTTAATCCAGTAGCCATGAACGAGCAGATTCATTACAGTACTATATGGCTGCAATTACTGACATGATTGAATTCCTTGTAGTACACGAACTGCAGTTCAGGGGCAGTGACGAATCTGTTGACATTGCAGATAGATCTAGTGGAGTCTTCCTGGGTTTATTTGAATACACTTTGAGAAAAGATCCAGAGCTGGCAAAAGTTTACCAAACTATACCAGGCAATGCTAAGTGCACCTCGCACGATATACAAAATGAAATAATCAAAATAATGTGTGATAGTACGAGAAATCAGGGATTCGTGGTATACAGCAAAAGCTGATGGAACACGAGACCCAACTGGTTGTGAAAACATCTCGATGGTAGTTCGTTTTGTAACTGCGAATGATGAAAACAGGGAAAGGCTTTGGACCATAGCCACAACTGACAGTTTCGGTGCAGAGACATTTGCAAACACGATTGTAACTGAAATAACGGAAGCAGGACTCTGCCCTTCTAAAATATTAAGTCATTGCTACGATGGAGCAAATGTTATGTCTGGCAGCCTTGGAGGGGTTCAAAAGATTTTGCAGGACAAACTGGGAAGGAGGTCCCGTACATCCATTGCTTTAATCACCAGTTACACTTGGTCATTGTGCATGCCATGTCCTCAGAAGAAAAGGCAGAAGAATTCTTCAATGTGTGCAGCTCATTGTACGGATTTCTAAGGAAACCAACTGTTGCTGTTCTACAAAGGTGAGAAACTTAAACGATTACTCGAGCAGCGTTAGACTGGGCATTACTGTACAGTTGGGGTGTTATGAAGTCGTTTAACAGCATTGTAGAATTACTTTCAGAAATCCAAAGCACTCGAGGACATGGAACCGAAGTTAAGATTGAAGTTATTGAAGCAGGTGTCAGCTGTAGACTTCAAATTCATTGCACACATGGTGCAAAAAAATCTGAGTATACTGGACACTCCAAACAAAATGCTTCAGGAAGAAAAAAGCGATCTTCTTTCTGCTGTAGAGGTCGTTCATAGTGCTTCAGAGTGTATTTGAAACTGCGTTGTGATGCAGTTTTTAACGATCTGCTGAATGACAGTGGTGAAACAACTGTGCCATGCAAGAAACAGAGTTTTACATTTGAGCAAGCAACTTTAAGACTTTGTGGTTGAGGGATCTGTTGGTCAGCCAGGTGGTGAAGCTGATAATGAATGTGAGCTCATGAGACTGTTTTATGGTGTGCTGGATGCCGTACTAGTTGAACTGTCGGCTCATTTTAATGAACGTAATACTAAATTAATTGCAGCCCTACAGGCTGCCGACCCCAATAGCCCAACGTTTCTACTCTAGTTAATTTAATCAATATGGACATTGCTGAATCTGAATTGCTAGTTGCACGTCAGTTTCTACAGAAGCAGATTAAATCAAACGAAAATGAAAAGTGGACAACCCAGTCTGTGCTGAAAACGCGTGTTAAGACAGTGCTACGACTTGCTTTGACTTTTAGGGTTTCTACTGCTATGTGTCAGTGTGGTAAGTGGTAGCAGATGTATAGCAGGTGCAGTGCGGATACCGTACTTCCAAGAACACACAGACAACAAAGTACGGGTGAAAATGATTGATTTAATGGTGTATAATCCAATGGTCTGATGACCCGCCGGTAAATAATAAAGAGCTGGCAATACACAACAATGTGTATTGCACAGTAATGAAACAAAGGGTTGCAGTCCCGCAAATAATAGACACGGTACAAACACACACAATTAGACACACACGATCACTGTTCCAAAGTGAGTGCTCTCAGTGCTTGTGGTGAAGTACAATATAATACGTGCTATTAGTGAAACAAGTGCTGATAACAATGTTTATTCGTGACGGTAGTGCAGTGGTGATCCGGTTTCGTGCTGGCCCTCGGCGACAGCTCCGGATTTGTGTTTAGCCGTCTAGTGATAACAAACACAGACAATTACTAAACAGACAAACAAACAAAACACTCACAAACTCTTTTCTTTAATATTTTGGGCAATCTCCTGGTCCTTCCAGTTTCCTTGTAGCAAAACCCAAGCGAAGGAAAAGATTTACAATACTCCAGCTCCTTTTATGCGATTATGCATGACCCTTGGTAAACGATTGCAGCTGATTCTATTGCCTGCAGCTGCTACCTCGTTTACCTTCCAGGTCAATACATTCTCGCACTGGAGTCTCGTCTTTTTCCAGGCTGATTGACTTCCCGACACAGAGAATGAACTGTCAGGACAACCTGTCCAAAGCCTTTCCCTTTCGCTACTTTGTATCCTCACAGGTCGAGAGGGAGATTTACAACCAGAACTCATTATATTTCTGTCACATATCCCACCGCTCAGAGTGGAGCCGAAGGAACACTAGGCTGAATCTATCTTTCCCATTACTCCCCCCTCCCGGGAAAAATAATCCGCATTTTGATGGTCTTTCCCTGCACGGTGTACCATATGGTACGTGAAGGGCTGCAACGCCAGATACCACCGAGTTATCCGGGCATTGCTGTCCTTCATTGTGCTTAACCACTTGAGTGGGGCGTGGTCTGTGACAAGATCAAATGAGTGTCCCAGCAGGTAGTATCGTAAAGAGTGAGTAGCCCATTTAATGGCCAAACACTCCTTTTCGACTACGGAGTAGTTGCGTTCCCGAGGTAGCATTTTTTTACTGATGTACAGTATCGGGTGTTCTACTCCATCTACCTTTTGAGACAAGACAGCACCCAAACCCACATCCGAGGCGTCGGTGTGGAGGATGAATCTTTTGGTGAAATCTGGTGTGATAAGAGTGGGGGCCTGGCAAAGTCTACGCTTAATAGTATCAAACGCCCCCTGACACTCAGCTGACCACTTAATTAAATTTGGAGCACTCTTTTGGGTGAGGTCAACTAAAGGGTTAACCACTGTGGCATACTCGGGGATGAAGCGGCGGTAATAACCGGCTAATCCCAGCAGTGACCTCACCTGAGTCTTGGTTTTGGGGATCGCTGCATCAACCAAAGCCTGGATTTTAGTGACCACAGGTCTCACCCTTCCATTCCCCATTAAAAATCCCAAATATTGAGTCTCTGTCTTGGCAAACGCACATTTTCTCAAGTTAGCTGTCAGCCGGGCTACCCTTAGAGACTGAAGGACGGCTGCAATCCTAGCCAAATGCTCTCTCCAGGTGGAGCTGTAAATGACCACGTCATCAATATACACTGCTGCATATTCATGATGTGGGCGTAAAACCTGATCCATCAGTCTCTGAAAAGCAGTTGG
Source organism: Acipenser ruthenus (assembly GCF_902713425.1). NCBI lineage: Eukaryota > Metazoa > Chordata > Actinopteri > Acipenseriformes > Acipenseridae > Acipenser > Acipenser ruthenus. Next base: position 56,517,122 of record NC_081192.1, read on the forward strand.
CGCACCATGTAGCCCAAATGGCTTGGTTTTAAAGTGAAACAGCCCCTCTGGTGTTGAAAATGCGGTTTTCTCTCTAGAACTTTGGGTTAAAGGGATCTGCCAGTATCCCTTCGTCAGGTCCAAAGTGGAGATAAACCTCGCCTTACCCAGTCTGTCTAAAAGTTTGTCGACCCGAGGCATAGGTTACGCATCAAACTTGGCAATAGCATTTACCTTCCTGAAATCCACGCAGAAGTGGTTGCTGCCGTCTTTCTTAGCCACTATGACAATAGGACTGCACCACTCGCTCTTGGAAGGTTCAATCACCCCAAGTTCGAGCATGTCCCATACCTCTTTGCGAACGCCACTTCGTCGACTTTTTGGGATCCGGTAAGGTCTCTCCCGCACGATGACACCTGGTGGAGAGATAATGTCATATTCAACCAAATTAGTTCTGCCGGGCAAGTCAGAAAAAACATCGCTGAATTCCTCAATAAGCTTACACAGCTCCCGCTGCTGGTCTGGAACCAATTGTTCCCCCATCGGAATGATTTCTGTGCTAGGAGTCTCTGGACAGGGGCCTAAATCATCCTCTGTGTTGCCTGGGGCTATAAACAAGACCTCCCTAGCCTGCCAGGGCTTTAATAAATTGACATGATAAATTTCACGTTCATTACGGCGATCGGGCTGTCTAATTTCATAATTCACCTTTCCTATTGCCCGAATCACTTCATATGGCCCCTGCCATTTAGAACATAACTTGGATTCTGAGGAGGGAAGCAGCAGCACTACCTTGTCCCCTGGTCGAAAGGTTCGAATCAGTGCATTTTTGTTGTAATGCTGCTGTGGTTGGTGCTGAGCCGATCTGAGGTTGTCCCCTGGGCCAAATGACCGACCAAATCTAGGTGATCTCTTAGTAGGAGCACATGCTTCACAAAATTTTTGGAGGAGCCTTTGTGCTCTTCCCACCCCTCTCTCAACAGATCGAGGATGCCGCAAGGCTGTCGGCCGTACAAGAGCTCGAAGGGGGAGAACCCTGTCGAACTCTGCGGCACCTCTCTCACTGCAAAAAGGAGGTAGGGAAGGAGCGATGCCCAATGCTTTTGCTCTTGCGTTACAAACCATCTCAGCATTGACTTCAAGGTCTGATTAAAACGTTCCACCAAACCATCCGTCTGTGGATGATAAACTGATGTGCTGTTGGGACGTATTTTTTATATTTTATATACCTGCTGTAACGTTTTCGACAGAAAGTTGGTTCCATGATCAGTCAAGATCTCTTTGGGGATCCCTACTCTAACCATAATCTGTACTAACTCGGTGGCTATTGCAGCGGCACTAGTGGACCTCAATGGAACTGCCTCTGGATATCGCGTTGCATAATCTACCACTACTAATATATGTGTATACCCAGAGTCAGAAGGTAGCAGAGGGACCACTATGTCCATTGCAATGCGTTCAAAAGGAGTGGAAATAATCGGCAATGGAACCAAAGGTGCGGGGCGCACTCGACCCGGTGCTACTCGCTGGCAGTCTGGGCATGTGGCTACATATTTCAACACATCAGTATGAAGACCTTACCAATAGAATCGAGCCAATATCCGCTCCCTTGTCTTGTCAGCTCCGAGGTGCCCCGCAAAAGGGATATCATGCGCCAGCCTCATGACCTCGGACCGACAAGACGGGGGAACCAATAATTGTGTTACAGGCTGTCCTGTGTCCGCGACTAGATTTACCCTATATAGTAATTGCCCCTTGATACTGAAGTGTGGATATACCAGCGACTGGCGTTTGTTACCATTCAAGCATTCTCCCACCAGACCCCAGCCTTGTCTCAGGGATGCTCCCTCCCATTTTGCAGTCCGTCTCTCCTTATTTGTTTTTCTGGGACGGAAAATAGGAGAAAACATTTCAGCTTGAAAAGGAAACACATCACCAATCCGTTCCCTTTTCTTCTGCCATGTTTACGTGTGCGGCCGAGACTGCCATTATTTGCATTAGTTCTTTAAATTTTGGCCAGTCTCGGCCCAGAATAACTGGGTGTGGCAACCTTTCCGCCACCCCTACTACCAGGTGACGTTTTATCGGTCCTACCGATAAATATACTTTTAGTGTGGGGTATGCCGCCGTGTCTCCATGGATACAGGAGATGGCCACCTGACCTCGTGGCTGCCACGACACACCGCCCAAGAGAGCTGTTCTAATCAAGGTTTGCTCACATCCTGTGTCCACTAATGCGTGGGTTTTCACATTGCCTAAAACCACATCAATCATACAAGGCCCATCGGTACTCCCTAAACCGAACCCGGTGGGTCTCTGCCATTATGTTGAGGCGGCGGAGAATGGCCTGTTTGACCAGGTCGTAGCTGGCGGCGTTGAGGTTGCTCTTGGCCTGGTAGGCTGCCTGAGCCTCCCTGATCAGGCAGGGTCCCAGCTGGCTTGCCCAGAACTCCCGCGGCCATGACGCGGTGGTAGCCATCCTTTCAAACGCCACCAAGTACGCCTCCGGGTCTTCCTCAGCCAACATCTTCATCGCCCGAGCCTTCGGTGCCGACATCGCTGGTGCTGCGGTAAGGGCTTGCACTGTGGACAATGCCAGCCCTACCCGTTCAATGAGCGCGGTGTAGCGCTCCTCTCTCCTTCTCTCCTCTGCGTCCCGTCTGCTCTCCAGTGCCTCCAGCAGCTCCGCTAGCGCGCTGCGATCCATCCCATGAAAATTCATCGCATGAAATCATTTTTCTCCCAACAAAAGTCACTACTTATTTTATAAGAACTGTGACGACACAACTCCCCTAATTCATGGAATGCTCCCTTCTACAAGGTTGTCTTATCATAGTGTAGTATTTGGGACACTAGGACCATGCAGAATGCGGTTGTTGGGAATCCCTATAAAGCGCACGTTCTGCCTGAATTAAGAATGGTGAATGCTGGGTCTGTTCTGTCTTCCGGGGTCGTTCTGAAATGAGGTATGGCCCGGTTTTTGGGATGGAACCGCATAACAGTCTCGTGTTTTGATTGGTCCAGGTCTGCCACATGAATATGTCGTCACACGAGTGGAAAAGCTTGCAGGCATTTTTAACATTGTAATCACAGAGAGAGAGAGAGAGAGAGAGAGAGAGAGAGAGAGAGAGAGAGAGATCTGCTTTCTACCACCTTACCATTAAAATATAATGTGGTATTACGCTGTACTGATATAACAAACTATGGGCGATTACTTTATATGAATTATTATTATTATTATTTGTTTATTTTGCAGACGCTTTTATCCAAGGCGACTTACAGAGACTAGGGTGTGTGAACTATGCATCAGCTGCAAAGTCACTTACAATTACATCTCACCCGAAAGACGGAGCACAAGGAGGTTAAGTGACTTGCTCAGGGTCACACAATGAGTCAGTGGCTGAGGTGAGATTTGAACCTGGGATCTCCTGGTTACAAGGCTGTTTCTTTAACCACTGGACCACACTGCCTCCATGTTATGCACGAATGTAAGAATTGGCTTTCTGTAATGGCGTACTTTTTATACCTATAATCGTTTACGCGATATATTTTAATATCAAATATATGTCTTCCACACTATTACAGTTTTGTTAGAGGATGTATTAGTTTAGATCTAATGTAATCACAGTTGTACATATAGACTGCCCATGTTTTTATTCACGTCCCAAATTCTGGGCCGCTCTGATAACATCCCAATTTCTGGGCTGCTCTGGTTTTTAAATAACGTCCCAAATTCTGCATTTTCGAATTCAGGCCTGTTTTTGAGATATTCTGCTTAGCTGACAGCCGAGTTTCTAAGTCATGCATGCACAGTTTACCATAAACTGGACCGTTAATTCATTTAAGAGTAACCCTTAGTACATGAATCAAAGTTAATGTATTTTTTATTCTCCCCAGAAAACATTTAGGAACATGGTATACCAAAAAAAAAAAAAAAAAAGGACATCTCATTTGCTTCATCAATATATAGTGAGGCATAGGGGTTTATCAGAACTTCTGGGTTTAAGAGACCAGTGCCCTTCAACAACTTCAAATAAATCCTAATGTATTGTATTAGTCAACATTTCCCTTATCTATTCCTGATCGTTTATACTGTAGGTCAGGGGTTTTCAACCTTTTTTTGAAACTGTACCCCTTCTATCTGGAGGTTTCAGCTCGAGTACCCCTTTACAATTTTCGCTCAACTGAATGGTACCTCAGTACAATAAAATGGAGAATAATCCGATGACCCCCCCCCCCCATTTATTTAATACATTTGGGTGACAAACTGCTGGTTTAGGACAAAACAACAAACAGTAGGCTTAATTCTTAAAACTTTTAACTACAAGTATTTGGATGCACAGAATTAAAGACAAGTATTGGGTTAGGAGCACACCTATTGTTTTTTTTTTGTAACTTTGACGGCCTTTTTTAAATTGACAGCCTTTTGTAAAAGTGAAGGCCTTTTGATACCCAGCATACACTGCAATACCCAGCAAAGTTATACACTGATATTCTGATAGCACAGCAATTCAAATGAAGTTTGTAATTGGTTGTGATCCTCAAATACACAATAAAAAGTGATATTTATAGGGTATACAGTTATACAGTGGTTTTGGACATCTAAGAACAGGTACTGCGCGCATCTGGATTCATACCCCGAGGTACTCTGTAGCCTTCTAGGACATTCACAGCTTGTTTGACACCCTCTTGTAGTTTCTGCATATAAATCAAAATGCTGTTTGTTAATCTCTCTTTTTTCTTATAAATCAATCAATTGCAGGAATCATTCCAAAAACACTTGAATCAGTTAGGGACTACCAGTCTGACACTACAGGCCTTTAAATTGCAGTACCAATTTGCAAGTTGCCAAGTGGTTGCGTTCCTCAAATTTGCACTGCAAAGAATAGGGTATATAGTGCTTTTTTCGCCTCTGCTCGCTTTTGGTGCAAAACTATGTTCCGATACGCTCAAGCTGATACTGTGATCACAAAACACTTGGAATGGACTTAAATTGGTGCTTCTGTTGCATAAATACACTACAAAATGTGCACATTTCAGGTCTTATATATAATGGACATTTTTTGTATGTATTTTGCTGTAGGAAATCGCGGTCGGGGGGGCAGTCCTCCTGTTGTACCCCATGAGTCCACAAATCCTGGGCCAACAAACTTGCTAGTACTCTCTTTAGATGCACAACAGTCTTCGCTAAAGAAAATGGGTTCCTTCGAGTTCGTACGATCCACGACCGCCATTGGCCGAGCCTTACCCCGTTGGTGTTTTTATAATGGGACTTGCCATAGGGAAGGGGGTGGTCTCTTATCATACCCGTATCTCCACGACCCCTGGGCCAACAAACTCAGAAGGGCACTCTTTGCGTGCACAAGCCAGATGGTGGGCGTAGGGCAAACTGCAGGGAGTTGTCTCAAACATTACGCAGCAGCTTGCCCGAGGTAATGTTTTATATTTTTCTTGTGTAGTGGTTTGTGTCATAGCGTTATATTTTGTTTTTATTCTTTGCTTTGTAGGATGTGAGCGCCGATTGTTTGTTTGTTTTTTGCTTTGATTATTGTTTATTTTGTGAAATTACCAATCCTCTCTTTTTTTCTTTGTGTACTGTATGTATTGCTATGTTTGATTAGGTCTATTGATCATCTTAGCTGTCTTTTTGTTTCTTTTCTTTTAAATATTATTCCTGATACGTGCTTTGGGTTTTTTAGTGTAATTTATTGTGCCTTTTGCACTTTCTTTACAACAAAGTGCAACCCTACCACTGTCCGCATAGACGGTATAGACGCAGGGAATAGTCACGTTTGATTTATATTATTTGGGGATTTGAATTGGTTTGCACGTTTATTTTATGTTCTTATTGAGTTTGCACTTGGCGTTTTTGTGGCTTTATATTGATTTCTTTTCTTTTCATGTTTTTTTCTATTACTTTCTTTTTGTGTAGTACGGTTGTCTTTGTATATAAATCTTTATTGACCCTGGTGTTTCTTTTGAGCTTTAATTTTATTTGTTAAACTACAGGAACTAGATACTTATTTACCTCAATTTCAATTCCTTCTGATATAGCTACCTTTTAAAAATGTGCAGTATCTATATGTGTGTTGTTTTCCATTTTGTACAATTAAAATAAAACCGCTCTGTAAAGGCAATTTTAAACTGCACTTGTGACTTATAACTTTCATTTAATTGAAGGGGCTTGTGTGAGGGAACCCATATCTTGGTCACGACTTAGAGGTCCCCTACCTCACTATAAACAAGGGGTGGCGTAGTCACTGATTGCAAATTCAACGATTGTATGTAAGTTTTCCCCTGCCCAAACTGGGGCAGGCGCCACAATAGAAAGACCTTGGATTCAAAACTGCGGACTACAAGTAAATCTCACTTTGACTGCCAAAAAGAACCTTCCATATCTAGCACCGCTCTGCTTGCAAACAAATAAGTGCAAGGCTATTTTTCTGTAGGTTTTTTGTGTACTAAAATTATTGAATAGTTTACACTTTTTGTCTAATATTCCAACCTACCAGTTCCTGTTTTTATTGCAGTAAAACCTTCATATAAACTAAACATTTATATCTTTATTTTATGTATATTGTAATGTCTAAAAGATTTTTTGTTTAGTTGGAGAAAGAAACTGAACTAATTCTTAATTTGATTAAATGAAATGCTCACTCCTGCTTTTACAGTCTATTTGTGTTACAGTAGAGCCTTAACAAGCAAAAACACTTTTTAGTTTAAATATTATGCTTATTAGATCAAAATACTTGAAACATATTTCTGTTCAGAGAGTTTTGTCACTCTATTAGATCAGAATACTTTTTTAAAACCTGTATGCTTAGTAACAACACAATCAAATAAAATCAAATAGGTCTTTTAGTTTAAAATATCCTTCTGTCTAAAAAGGGTTACCCTTTTGTTTTTACTAATTTACAATACCTAGCCTCCATGTTTAGTTCCCCCAGATGCCTTTCTTTCAAGGTTACAGGCTTCCACGAGTGTATGTGCACGAATAACAAAGGCACACAGACAAGCTTTTTTTCTGACATTAAACTAAGAAAACTGAACAACTGGTAAATCATTGTAACCTGTTCATAATTTGCTGCAATATTATTTATGCTGGTTTTATATTCTTTAAAACACAGTACAATTACAATATTCTGACAGTGTCAGTTAGTACTGAACTACTTTAGTTTTTAACTGTAATATGTTCTTTCAACAATAAGTTATTTGTATAACAGTTTAACTTTAAATGATTTTTATAACATGTATTTCTAAGTGAGTTACTTCAGTATAACAGTTGCTAATATTATTTTACTGAATTCTGTCTGACCCCTTTCTCTGTTCATACAAAATCCAGTTGAAGCAGGTTTTAAGACATCCTAGCCTTTTGCCAATTTTTGGTGTTGATTAGTATGAGACACTACCGTAACCATTTTCTAATACTCCTACCTTCTGTTATCCGAAAGTAAAGTAACGAAAAAAAAAATTCTATTTTTACTGGAATGTGCTAACAAGGCCTTATAAGAGCCTGCCGAGTTTGACTCCTTTTAGCAGGTGCTTTCACAGACTGCATACAACAGCTATCCATTGTTTTCTACTGAATATGCAGATCTTTTTAAAAGGAACATATACAGTATTATTATAATTATTGACAAAGAGTATATCATATTATTAAAATCAATACAGGTTAATTTAAATCCTCCAATTCATGTCTAAGAACTCGGCACGTTCCCTACAGGATTCAAACTCAGCTCAGATTGGTTCTGCGAACACCACGACAGGCCTGTGCATCCAACGTTTTACATCACAAGTATGGGCAACCAGGGTCTTCACTTGATACCTGCAAGACACTTGTACACGTTTGGCAGGAACACCCTCCTCACATTCTAGCTTACCCAAAAAGCCCATGTCACTGGATGACCACTGTCACAACCCACACATTCAATTCTCTTTACATCCTGTGGGTCTACATTCAAGTGTGAAAATGACATCCCTTAAGGTCTATTACATTCAAACAGAATTCGACAGTGTCTGACTAAGTGTAACAATATCCTGGGAGACAGTCAGCATGGTTTTAGGAAAGGGAGATCGTGTCTAACTAACCTGCTTGATTTTTTTGAGGACGCAACATCGACAATGGATAATTGCAAAGCATACGACATGGTTTATTTAGATTTCCAGAAAGCTTTTGACAAAGTCCAGCATAAAAGATGAATTCTCAAACTGAACGCAGTAGGGATTCAAGGAAATGCATGCACATGGATTAGGGAGTGGTTAACAGGTAGAAAACAGAAAGTACTGATTAGAGGAGAAACCTCAAAATGGAGCGAGGTAACCAGTGGTGTACCACAGGGATCAGTATTAGGTCCTCTGCTATTCCTAATCTACATTAATGATTTAGATTCTGGTAAAGTAAGCAAACTTGTTAAATTTGCAGATGACACAAAAATAGGAGGAGTGGCAAACACTGTTGTAATAGCAAAGGTCATTCAAAATGATCTAGTCAGCATTCAGAACTGGGCAGACACATGGCAAATAACATTTAATAGAGAAGTGTAAAGTATTGCATGCAGGCAATAAAAATGTGCATTATAAATATAATATGGGAGATACTGAAATTGAAGAAGGGAACTATGAAAAAGACCTAGGAGTATATGTTGACTCAGAAATCTCTTCATCTAGACAATATAGGGAAGCTATAAAAAAGGCCAACAAGATGCTTGGATATATTGTGAGAAGTGTTGAATTTAAATCAGGAAGTAATGTTAAAACTTTACAATGCATTAGTAAGTCCTCACCTAGAATATTGTGTTCAGTTCTGGTCACCTCATTACAAAATGGATATTGCTGCTCTAGAAAGAGTGCAAAGAAGAGCAACCAGAATTATCCCGGGTTTAAAAGGCATGTCGTATGCAGACAGGCTAAAAGAATTGAATTCAGTCTTTAACAAAGACGACTACGCGGTGATCTGATTCAAACATTCAAAATAGACAATATCGACAATATCGACCCAGGGGACTGAAAAAAGAAACAAGGACCAGGGGTCACAAATGGAGTTTAGATAAAGGGACATTCAGAACAGAAAATAGGAGGCACTTTTTTACACAGAGAATTGTGAGGGTCTGGAACCAACTCCCCAGTAATGTTGTTGAAGCTGACACCCTGGGATCCTTCAAGAAACTGCTTGATGAGATTCTGGGATCAATAAGCTACTAACAACCAAACGAGCAAGATGAATGGCCTCTTCTCGTTTGTAAACTTTCTTATGTTCTTATGTTCTAAACAAACAGTGGACGAACAGACAAACAAACACGGTGAGTTTAAACACTAGCAATTATTATTTTAGTTTATTTTCGTTAACTTTACCTCCTTCTCCACACCCGTTCTCTACTCACCGAACACACAACCCCGAGTGAATGAAACGTGCATCTATATTTACAATTGTGCTGGGATTCAATTACCAATTAATTATTCACTTGAATCCCAGCATGTGAACTAAATCTGTGCAACCCAGTGCTCACATATTACATACTTTAAATGCACGTGAAGTGCAATCCCTGTGCCTAAATTTTAAACATTTTAAACACTTGTGCTCAATACACAATACACTACAATACACCAACATTAACACACAACATAAAACACAAAAATACACAAAGGGGCGGGGCACATTGCCACACCCCCCTCAAAATGAAATAATACGCTTGGACAGTTGTATTGGATTTACCGCTGTATCATGTATAAAGGGTTTTGCAGCCTCGCAAACAATACCAAACTTCTGCACAAAAACATGAGAATCCATTGCACGGCCGTGAGACTCTCAAAATTGTGAAAAACCGAGTGTTTCATGGGTAAACCTTGTGACTTAACATCCATGAATCTACACAATTGTATGGTCTTTTTTTACATGAAACATTTACAACTTCAAGCATGCATGGTTTAAAATGTACATTGTTTGAAGATTCCAGACTTTATTTACTTAACTTCTGCTCCAAAACAATTTCTGTATTTTGCAGAACTGATATATTGAGAAATGTAACTTAGTTAAAAAAATTTAATCTCATGGTCTCATGAAAAATGTGGCACAACATTGTTTAAGAGGGCCTCTGTAGAACAATTGCGCATGTCTGGTGGTGGTTTTCAGCAAATGTTGCTATTCCAGGAACACCTGGGAGACGATGAACCTGTTTCTGATAATGTCCCATAATTCAATGTGAGCCAGCCATGCCTTTCAGTAAGAGCAGCGAATCAAATTTCACTTAGTCATCACACGTGTTCTTTGTCTGCCCTCTCAAACCCTGTACTTCATGACTCTATTTTTTGACAAAACAGGTTTATAAACAATATTTTCCAACAAGGTCCTCTAAACCAGAAAGGGGGGGTTTTGAATTCAGTGTAATAAGAAACAGTTGATGGCTAGATTAAAACATCCTTTTTTTTAGTGCTCCAGCAGTTAATAGTTTAATTCATCTCATAAATAACAAATGTGCAGAAAATTGTCTTGGGATGTATTTCGGTACAGGGTGCATCTCCTAGCTGTTTCTTTTTTGTTTTGCTACAATATCTAAAAACAGAGTTTTGTGCTGGTGTCAAAGTAAAAGTTGAACCATCTGATCGGTGTAATTGTCTTTTTGAAGCCATTACCTTGACTCAAATCAGAGTCAGGGGGAAAGGTAAGTCCAAATCAATTGCCTGGAAAGAAGACCTTCATTGTGTTGTTGTACACTGTGCTTGCCAGCTCAAAGGGGTCTTCCTCTTTAACTGCTGCCATGATTTCCAGCACTTGACTGTAAAGGAAAAAAACAACTGTAAACAACTATAGCAACCTACCAAAATAATTCCATAAATCTTAGCCAGAAACACATGCTATAGCCATGGGTAGAAGTTAACTTTAAGGCAGTACTGAGGATTTGCTACCTGCTCGGAAAGTAGGTAGCAAAATGGTCTTATTCTGTAGCAGTTTATTCGACTAATAATTATATATATAAATACATAAAAAATAAATAAACACCTACCTACTGTTTTAAATAGACTGAATGTCCCAAATTATCACATAGTAGGCCTATATTTAAATCAGAAAGTATTTATTGAAACCACCTTGTGCTCAACTAAGTAATGGAACAAATGCAATTCCTTGTCGAAATTTATATTTTGTTTTATACTTAAGTTTGATATGCCATCAGTACGGTTGACCAGGTTATGTTTCATCGGTGCAAATTAAGTACAAAATGATCCTCTTATGTCTTCAGTTGTTGACTGAGATTTCGGTAACTAACAAATCACACACCTATAAAGACTGCGATTTAAAATAAAATAAAATAAAATAATAATAATAATAATAATAATAATAATAATAATAATAATAATAATAATAATGTAACGTGTGCCACATTATCACTGAATCCTGCATTGTATGACCTTATAAATTTATAAGGTTACAACCACAACCAAGCAGTTTTGAAAATGAAAACTAATTCCATCACGGTACCGCTACATTTAAAGATTCATGCAACGTGTTATACTAACTGGTTTGTTCATTTTTGTGTTTAAGCACAAGTTTCACAAGTTAAACAGGAGAAGTAAGCAAGGCAGTGATAATCGATTATAAAAGGAAAACAGATCAATTAATGCACCTCAAGATTGTTCTCCTCTATTAGTCATACTGATAAAACAAGGAAGCCGTTCATGGTTACGTTATAGCTAGTTATTTGCCCCTTTTTTATTGTAGTCCAGCCTATAGAACGCATCCTGCACCATGCGGAGCGCCTTTACTGGATGCGCCACTCGGGAGCCCCCATGTGTTTTTAGCGCGGGTGAAATCAGGGTTAACATTATAACAAAACCGGAGCCGCCATTCTCCATGACAGATTCAATTAGCATTTTACAGACACTGAATAAACTGTTAGGTCATTGCCTGTTATCTTATAAAATCGTAATGTTTTAAACAGTTATGTAATTTTACTTTTGGTCTATAAAATAAACTTCCTATCTTGAAATTGTATCCACGTTGTTCTGTACTGTAGGCATTTGTACTCCACTGTCCAATACGATTTGCATTGTGGGTCTCATGCGTATCAACACGGGGCAATACACCCCGGTCATCTACAAATCGAGAAGCTCTATTAGCAATGGTTTCCCGCTTTATGAAAGTATTTATGTACGTGTTCACTCAGGGTTGGTCATATAAACTGCAGTGTAAGTTATCAGAAAAATGCTACTGCATAAAAAAAAAAAAATCTAGTAACAAATGAAGAGTTTTGGGTAGCAAAATGCTACCAAACATATGTTAGCATAACAGAGGCAGAAGTGTTAAAGGGACTAGGAGCTCTTAAAATAAACAAATCCCCTGGGCTGGATGAGATCCTCCCAATAGTACTCAAAGAAATGAAAGAAGTTATTTACAAACCGCTAACCAAGATCATGCAACAGTCTCTTGACACAGGGGTTGTACCGACAGACTGGAAAATTGCAAACGTAATACCTAGCCACAGAAAGGGAGACAAAACTGAACCAGGTAACTACGGACCAATAAGCCTGACTTCTATTATATGTAAACTTATGGAAACTATAATGAGATCCAAAATGGAAAATTACATGTATGGTAACAGTATCCTGGGAGACAGTCATCATGGTTTTAACTAACCTGCTTGATTTTTTTGAGGATGCAACATCGACAATGGATAATTGCAAAGCATACAACGTGGTTTATTTAGGTTTCCAGAAAGCTTTTGACAAAGTCCTGCATAAAAGATTAATTCTCAAACTGAACGCAGTAGGGATTTAAGGAAATGCATGCACATGGATTAGGGAGTGGTTAACATGTAGAAAACAGAAAGTACTGATTAGAGGAGAAACCTCAAAATGGAGCGAGGTAACCAGTGGTGTACCACAGGGATCAGTATTAGGTTCTCTGCTATTCCTAATCTACATTAATGATTTAGATTCTGGTATAGTAAGCAAACTCATTAAATTTGCAGATGACACAAAAATAGGAGGAGTGGCAAACACTGTTGCAGCAGCAAAGGTCATTCAAAATGATCTAGACAGCATTCAGAACTGGGAAGACACGTGGCAAATTAAATTTAATAGAGAAAAGTGTAAAGTATTGCATGCAGGAAATAAAAATGTGCATTATAAATATAATATGGGAGATACTGAAATTGAAGAAGGGAACTATGAAAAAGACCTAGGAGTATATGTTGACTCAGAAATGTCTCCATCTAGACAATGTGGGGAAGCTATAAAAAAGGCCAACAAGATGCTTGGATATATTGTGAGAAGTGTTGAATTTAAATCAAGGGAAGTAATGTTAAAACTTTACAATGCATTAGTAAGACCTCACCTAGAATATTGTGTTCAGTTCTGGTCACCTCGTTACAAAAAGGGTATTGCTGCTCTAGAAAGAGTGCAAAGAAGAGCAACCAAAATTATCCCGGGGTTTAAAAGGCATGTCGTATGCAGACAGGCTAAAAGAATTGAATCTATTCAGTCTTGAACAAAGAAGACTACACGGCGATCTGATTCAAACATTCAAAATCCTAAAAGGTATAGACAATGTCGACCCAGGGGACGACTTTGACCTGCAAAAAGAAACAAGGACCAGGGGTCACAAATGGATATTAGATAAAGGGGCATTGAGAACAGAAAATAGGAGGCACTTTTTTACACAGAGAATTGTGAGGGTCTGGAACCAACTCCCCAGCAATGTTGTTGAAGCTGACACCCTGGGATCCTTCAAGAAGCTACTTGATGAGATTCTGGGATCAATAAGCTACTAACAGCCAAACGAGCAAGATGAGCTGAATGGCCTCCTCTCGTGTGTAAACTTTCTTACTTTCTTATGTTCTTATATTACACAGACTTTCATAGCATAAATTTACAGGTAAAAATAATATGCACAGAACAAAACTAGAGACAGTTGAACAGAACTAACTTGCTCTTATTATTCGGAGTCTGAGGTCCGCCCCTCTCCTGCTTCAGCACAGCTAGAGTCATTGGAAGGCAAGGCAGACGAGCCCGCTTCGTCCTGCCGTGGAGACTTCAGGCTTCGGTCAGGGTATTGTGCACAATATTCATTAAGTCAGGGGCGTAGCTAGGAATAGGTTTTTACTGAGGTAAAAATCAAAGTTGTGTCTAAAAAAACCAAAAACAAAAAAACCCTGTATATCCTGTTCATGAAGCCTGGAGACTATTAATGCAAACTGGAAAGCCATACAAGTCGCTAACTCTTTTTGACCACCTTGGATGATGTTTGAAATTTCATGACACATTTTTTTTAAACAAATCTCCCAGCAAAAACACCAACCTAAATGACTCTATTCACACTGTTAGAAATATGTGATATTAAAAAGGACAAGAAGAATAGAACTTATAAATATGAATAAATAAATGAGTTTATACCTTCATTGAGACATGTGTTTGGTTCTCTGTTACTGAAGTTAATGCTGAGACTGGTGATACTAATGCTACAACTGGAACTGGTAAGACTGGTGCTGCAACTGCTGGACCTGGTGCTAAAACTGCTGGGACTGATAACACTGGTGCTGCTACTGTTGGAACTGGTGCTGACACTGCTGGTACTAGTAAGACTGGTGCTGCCACTGCTGGGACTGGTAAGATTGCTGATACTAGTACTAAGACTGATCGGACTGCTGAGACTGTATGATGCCATGATTAAAAACACTGATTTAGAAGGCTTTACTTTAAATAGAGTTTACCAATCCTCCTACGGCCTGATCTATCGAAACTGTAACACTTCCTCCTGGGACATGTCTCTGTGGACATATAGCAGGGCAAGGCCATGCAGTCAATTTTACCCGTACTGCTGCGAGAGCAATCAAACATATCGAAAGGATGCACTCAGTTAAACTACCTAGCTGATTTTTACTGAGGCAGCCACCTCGATGTACACCTGTTAAGTGTTTTCTTCTTGCGCCCCATTTTCAAATCAAAACTAGTAACTGTCACTGTATACCTATAGCAAAAGCTTACCTACACCTTAACCCGCTAATTTCAATGCAACAGGATGAAATGACTGACAGTGAAACTACAGTAGCCTATTATTAAGGGACCACTGAGTTGACTGCCAGCGACATCTAGCCATTCAGAGCGGAACGGAGACAGGACAGACAGCAAGTGTAAAAACTAGAGATGATTTCTAAATGATTATTTTTGGTAAGAAAATAAAAAATAGCAAGTGGTTTTACACACATTTATCCTATAGAAATTTGGAAATGGGAATTCGATTATTTATTTATTTTTTTTAATAATTTAGTCGTCGCCAATTATTTTTACCCCGGTTTTCACCCCAATTTAGCATGCCCAATTATTATCTGTATCCCCGGCTCACCGCTCGCAACCCCCCCGCCGACTCAGGAAACGGAGGCTGAAACACGCGTCCTCCGAAACGTGCTCCTTCCAAGCCGTCATTTTCCGCACTGCAGATCCACAGCAATGCTACCAGACCTATAGTGCCGGAGGACAACACAGATCTGGCGGCTCCGCTGCAGAGCCACAGGCGCCCTATCGGCCACAGGGGTCGCTGATGCGCGGTGAGCCGTGGATTCCCCTGCCGACCTAAGCCCTCCCTACCCGGGCAGCGCTCAGCCAATTGTGCGCCGCCCCCTAGGAACTCTCGGTCACGGTCAGCTGTGACATAGCCTGGATTCGAACCAGCGATCTCCAGGCTATACGGCACATCCTGCGAGGAGCGCCTTTACTGGATGCGCCACTCGGGAGCCCTGGGAATTCGATTATTTTTTTTTTTTTTTTTTTAAATGTAGTCAGTCATTGCCAATGGTTTTTACCCTGGCGACAGTGTGCAAGTACTGTCGAGTTACTATACATATTTTGACACACAAAAAAAAAAACAGCTCAAGCATTTTGGAAAGTAACCGAAAACACTAATTCATACAGTATATCAAAAACGAAAGCCCTGAATAAGCACCGAAAAATACAATTAATAAAACCCAAAAAACAGAAGCCCTATTTATGGTTTTATAGTTTGTTGGCTACATTTACTTTCAAACTGTGGCAATGATCTAAGGTGGCAAGTAGAGTTGCAACAATTTATTGTGTATATAAGAAAGTTTACAAACGAGAGGAGGCCATTCAGCCCATCTTGCTCGTTTGGTTGTTAGTAGCTTATTGATCCCAGAATCTCATCAAGCAGCTTCTTGAAGGATCCCAGGGTGTCAGCTTCAACAACATTGCTGGGGAGTTGGTTCCAGACCCTCACAATTCTCTGTGTAAAAAAGTGCCTCCTATTTTCTGTTCTCAATGCCCCTTTATCTAATCTCCATTTGTGACCCCTGGTCCTTGTTTCTTTTTTCAGGTCAAAGAAGTCCCCTGGGTCAACATTGTCTATACCTTTTAGGATTTTGAATGTTTGAATCAGATCGCCGCGTAGTCTTCTTTGTTCAAGACTGAATAGATTCAATTCTTTTAGCCTGTCTGCATACGACATGCCTTTTAAACCCCGGGATAATTTTGGTTGCTCTTCTTTGCACTCTTTCTAGAGCAGCAATACCCTTTTTGTAACGAGGTGACCAGAACTGAACACAATATTCTAGGTGAGGTCTTACTAATGCATTGTAAAGTTTTAACATTACTTCCCTTGATTTAACCCTTTGCGGACCATTGTCGGACGTGGTCCGACATTGCAATTATTCCTATCAGGTCCACTGTCGGACCCTGTCCGACATCATTATAGAAACACAAAAAAAGTTGAGAAAACCATTCAATGGCCGAGTGGGAACGACAGGAGCCGAGAAAAGTCGAAAAAAAATAAATAAATAAAAAAGGCGCATCTCATGATTAGTCATACATGGCCCTGGTATCAGATAACGGGGCGGTCGTAAGTAAACAAGCTGGCTGCCTGTGAATCAGCGCACAGAAAACACAGACATTTGCAGAGCTTTTTTGAGATGTTATAGTAATAAAATAATGACTTGGATCGCATTATTGAGGAGTTTGGTGATAAAACGAGTGATCAGGAGATGATTGATCGGTATGTACGACTATTATTATTATTATTATTTATTTCTTACATAGGTGAAAGCTATAGCGAATGAAAGGGTGGGGCGGGGCTGGAGATGCCTAGTGAGTGCTTTGTTGATATGCAGGGCCATTTAAATCCGTTTGACTGTGAAAAAAATACTTTTAAAACAGCGCGTCTAAAATTAACTGCGCGTGTGAAAATAAATTAGACATGGCGTGCGTGACGCGCACTTGTTGTAGAATATGCTCCAATGTTCAAGAAAGGTGAAGCCTTCCTGTGTGCACCACGACTTCAGCCATGCATTTTGATTTTGTATTTCCAGCTGTCCATATGGTCCTTTGCAAGTTGCCAGCAGTATCCCAGAAAATACCAGTTTTGGTCTTGTCTTTTAATTTCCTTCCTAGCTCTCTGAATTTGTTTTGCAGGGATCTTGGTCTGTCTCTTCCAATGTTGTTTGTACCGATGTGGACGACTACTACCGGGTCATCTCCTGTTCGTTCTAGGAGCCTGTCCACGTTCACAGTGATGTGATCGACAGAGGCTCCTGGAAGGCAGCACACTGTTGTAGAAAGGGGATCCAAACTGCGAACTGAACTTGCTGTGTTTCTTAATATGGAGTCCCCAACAATCATGACCTCCCTTATTTTTGCTGCCTGGCCAGCAGTGTTTATAGGGTCCTGGATGTTGTTTCTTTCATTCTCTTGATGTTGGTTTTGGTCATCTAAATGTTGAAGTGGCTCAAATTTGTTCGATGTCTGGATTTCTGGTGGTTGTGTTTGACGAAGTTTCTTTTTTTCCCTGCTTCTGCCTATCTGAACCCAGCTGTTTCGACTCTCTTCCATCTCCGTGGTGGCTTTCAGTCTGCTAGGGGTGCAGACTTCAATGAATTGTGGGTGTGTCAGCTCCTCAAGCTCCTGCTGCTGTCTCATTTCCTCCAGCTCCTTTTCTAGCAGGCTTACTCGTTGAAGCAAGTCCTGGATCGTTTGGCACTTTACACAAACTTGGTTGAGCTCTGTTGGGTTTTCTCGGATTTCCCACATCATGCAGTTGTCACAGATCACTGGCTTGAAGACCATTTTTTTTTTTGGGAAGTTTAGTTTAGCTTCTGCAGCTGTCAACCTGCTTTCAACTGTTTCTAACTGCATTGTACTTGTCCACTCGTACTTCTCCCACGCTGTTGCTTCCACACGCTGTCGCTGGGAAGACTGCCTGCCTTTTGTTTGTTTGTGCTGCGGGCTCCGCCCCTCCCCCGTGTCTCAGAACGCCGCAGAATTTGAATCAGCTGCTCCGAGCTTCAGCTTGTTATCAGAAAAATACACTGTAAGGCTTTAAGTTACAATGTTTTCTGATTAAAGCAACTCCAGATTTAATTTAAAGATGTAATTCCTCCTGTCTGCTTCTAACTGCGTTGTACTTGTCCACTCGTACTTCTCCCACAATGTCGCTTCCACATGCTCCTTATGTTCTTATGAGGTGTGTATCATTTGTATTGTGATACAAGACCAAAAGCACAAATTAGAGAGCTGTAGTTCACAAAACGCCTCTTAAATGAAAAAAAAAATGTTGTTTTTTTCCAGTTGATATGAATACATACTCTCCCTATCTCATTTAATTTGTCTTAACAAAAGTCTACCATTAAATTATTACTTGATCTCTTTATACATATACAATGACCACCACATGTATTGTGTCTTTAGTGTACTGTTTAATCCCTAGTTGTAAGTTCAGAATTTCCACAAGGAAAAACTGCTCCCCGTCAGTGACAGGTCACTAATTGTTTTACCAGTCACAACACAAAACATCGTAGTCATTCGTCTGACACCTGTCCACTCTTAAAACGATAAAAATACACATAGTTATGCAGAAAAAGATAGGCTTATGTTAAAGTAAAAACATTAAGCAGAACACAAAATAAAATAGCTTAGAACAATTTGTTTCAATATTTATTTTAACATTCATATTTCGCTTCAAAATTTCAAGTTAAAATATTGTACACAATAGTTCTTAGCATAACTGAAAACTACAGGTATAACATCAGCGTGAATTAAAGTATTTTGTACTGAAAAGATAGGAGGGTGTGCAAACTTACATAAGAATTGACTGACAGATCTAGTCTAAAGAGAAAATGTAAAAATCATACAAAAATAAAAAAAAAATTAACTGCACTTGCTTTAATCCTTTCATTTCAACAAACATAAGGCTCAGAATCATGGATGAAGATAAACAAATCCTCCCCTCCAAGAAGAATGATAGGAGGCGGTGAGGATTGAATCAGGCTATTGGTGACTTGTTTTGTTAACATGCATGAGGAACTGCCTGTCTTTAAAAGGCTGTAGTCTACAAGCGCACTCATTCGCTGTTGTTCGTGACAGTAATTGTTTCTAGCCACCCACCAGACCTTTTGCTGCCAGTCAAACTGGTGGCCGGCTTCAGTATCTGCCCGTCAACAAGCTTTTGAAACTGTCTCCGAAGTGTATATACCAGTTAACGGAAATACCATTAGCTCCATTTGCTAAGATCCATGAGGTTTACAGTCTAAGGGTTAATAAAGGGAGATTTCAAATATTGAAGGATACTGACAGAGTGGTCTTAAGGGTGGCATGATCATACTGTAACAAGGGAGTTATTTATTTTAGGTTGACTTACATGATGTGACAAGGTTCATTCCTGTCCTTCAAGCAATGGCCCGCTTCCCATTTCTTCTTGGTTAGGAAGGTAGTTTTGACGTGTTTTGAACCAGCATGAGTATTCTTTACTCCACACCAAGGAGCATCTAAGAAAATGCGGCATACTCGCTTAATCAGAAATGTAATGATCAGGCATAGAAAATACAAGTAGGTATAGTATATGCCTCAGAGTACTTACTGTGCTGATAATATAAAGAACCTAACCATTTCATGTAAAATACCCATCTACAGAGCCTATAGTAAGTATTCACCCCCCTTGGACGTTTTCAGTTTGTTGTGTTACAACCTGAAATCTTGATGCATTTAAATGGGATTTTTTTTCCTTTAATTTACACAACCTACTCAACACTTTGAGAAGCAAGAGAATTTTTATTGTGAACAGTTAATGAAAAATAAAAAAAACTGAAATGTCTTGGTTAGATAAGTTTTCAGCCCTGAGTAAATACTTGGTAGAACCACCTTTGGCAGCAATTACAGCTGTGAGTCTTTTGGGGTAAGTCTCTACCAGGTTTGCACATCTGGATCGTGCAATATTCGCCCATTCTTCTTGGCAAAATTGTTCAAGCTCTGTCAAGTTGGATGGGGATCGTTGGTGGACAGCAATCTTCAAGTCTTGCCACAGATTCTCAATCGGATTCAAGTCCGGGCTTTGGCTGGGCCACTCTAGGACATTCACTTTCTTGTTTTTAAGCCACTCCAGTGTTGCTTTGGCTGTGTGCTTCCCAGTCTTAGGTCTTTTGCAGACTGAAGCAGGTTTTCCTCAAGGATTTGCCTCTATTTAGCTCCATCCATTTTGCCCTTTACCCTGACAAGCTTCCCAGTCCCTGCCTATGAAAAGCATCCCCATAGCATTATGCTGCCACCACCATGCTTCACAGTAGGGATGGTGTTACCTGGGTGATGTGCTGTGTTGGGTTTGCGTCAGACGTAACGCTTTGCATTTAGGCCAAATAGTTCAGTTTTTGTTTCATCAGACCACAGAATCTTTTGCCACATCTTTTCAGAGTCTCCCAGATGCCTTTTTGCAAATTCCAAGTGGGGTTTTACATGGGCTTTTTTTCAGAAATGGATTCCTTCTTGCCACTCTTCCATACAGGCCAGATTTGTGGAGTACCTGAGCTATTGTTGACACATGGACAGTTTCTTCCATCTCAGCCATGGAACGCTGTAGGTCTTTCAGAGTTGTATTGGCCTCTTGCTGGCTTCTCTGACCAATGCCCTTCTTACCCGGCTGCTCAGTTTGGGGGGACGGCCTGCTCTAAGCAGATTCTGGGTGGTGCCGTATACCTTCCACTTTTTAATGATCGACTTGACTATGCTCCAAGGGATAGTCAATGCCTATGAAATCTTTTTATACCCCTCCCCTGATCTGTGCCTTTCCACAACTTTATCCTGGAGTTGTTTTGAAAGCTACTTGGTCTTCATGGTAGTATCTTTGCTTTGAGTGCACTACCCAACTGTGGTACCTTACCCCTGTATTTAATCTGAAATCATGTGAACCACTTTTATTGCACACAGATGGACTCCATTTAACTTATTGTGTGAATTCTGAAGGCAATTGATTGCATCTGAGCTTATTTATGAGTGTCATAGTAAAGGGGGTGAATACTTATCTAATGAAGACTTTTGAGGTTTTTATTTTTAATTGATTTGTTTTTTCGCCCCCCCCCCATGTTTTCACACATTGAAAGTGTTGAGTAGGTTGTGTAAATCAAAAGAAAAAAATCCCATTTAAATGCATCAGATTTCAGGTTGTAACACAACAAACTGTGAAAATGTCCAAGGGGGGGAGGGGGGTGAATACTTACTATAGGCACTGTAATACAGTTTCAATAACTTTAATTGGGATGGACCAATCATTTCCAGAATTAGGAAATGATCGTCACATTGCTTACACCACAAATAGAGTTATTAGTTTATGGCATAGACCCAAATACGTATAGAAAACGATTACAAAAATGCAAGTTATTGAATTTATGTCTGCAGTTCACATAACACTGCACAAGTAAGCTTCCAATTTTGTTACAAATGATTATTACAATGAGTCTGTACAAAAAAAGATAATTTACCTAAGATGAAAACTAAATAACTAACAAAACTACTTTGAGAATCGTGGCTTGCTATTGAGACACTGAAACTCATATACTGTGTGCTGACAGTTTCCTCCAAAACCATTATCAAAACAAAGTAATCAGTTCACACTAAATTAAATAAACAGGTTGTATTACATTTACATGAGCTATGAATAAGACAATAAATGTTGTATTAGTATAGCTTTTATTGGTAGCATTAGAATAAAATCATAAGTCAATTCTCATTAAAACAAACTCAGATAAAACTAATTTCCTGATGCTACAAATTACATGGTCCCGGCTCAATTTAGCAGTCGCTTATTGTAAATTACTTCTTATAGCACAAATTCACTTCACACAAATTTCCTGTTCGTGTCAATTATTTTGGAGAAATTGGAATAAAACTAATCAGCCTAGTTTGAGTGTAAAAGATATTGGGAAATGATTAGTGCCTCTGTACTGTAGTTTAGTGCTGTTTTGTGCTCATGCATCAATGCCATTTCCATGATGCAGTGCAAAAACGTGCATTATCCTTGCAGATAAAAGTGGAGGTGTAGAAAACAGTGTATATTGCACCACCGTACAAGAAAAGTTTCCCACAAACACTTTGTCAACTATTCTGAAAAAACAGTAATACAAGTTATGCTGCTAAACCTGTGTATCTTTACCTAACTTTTCTTCAGCTCTTTGCAGTGCTTTTCTATTTTTTTTCTTTGTGTCTGGCAAGTTGGATGACATTTATGACACCTAGCCTCACGTTGTAGTGAGAAAGCTGACTTGTTCTGTACAAGATGTTGATTAAAAAAAATTGTTCCAATGAAAATTACATTTTCCTTTACTTCACTGTTCATAGAAACACAAACCGTTGTATACTGTAATTATGACATTTGTGTTGTAGCGTAACAGGAATTGTGTTAATACCGTAATTTACATAAACAGTGGTAAGCCTGTATACTGACTCACCCCTAAACCATAATAATGAAAGAAGAGTTTGTTTACCTACCAGTCTCAATCATTAAACGTTCACTTGGAATGGACTTCATTGCTTCAAGATTTGCTTCAGTTTTCAAAGAGCTAAAAACATATTACATGAAAGGCTAAACAGATTAATATTCCAGGAAGTAAAAAAAATAAAAAGTTTTTTAAAAATACATTTATTAAAAACTAGATATTTTGGAGCAAATAATCCCAAGTGGCTAAATGTGAAGAATGACATCTACATGTAAGATACAATGGTTTGTAACAGATGTGATGTAAAAAGTACAATTTATATTTGCTTAAATGAAAATATACCCATTGAATCTTTATTCCAAAGAAGACTCTGAAAAAGAGATCTTGACATTTCATATAATACCAGAATATCATTTGGGAAACTGAATTCTCAGCTGTGTTGGTCAGCCAGATTTAAGTGGATTATAAATTGAAATAACTTGTTTTGGTCTGTTTTACAAAAGACTGTGAAGAGCAATCAGATGTGACTTTGTTAAACAAATTCAAATCTTTATCAGATTAAGGAGCTTCAAACTGATTTTGTTTAAACTTTGTATCTTGAAACTGATAGCAGGATCATGTAAAGTTCTTGCCAGACTTGGTGTCTGAAGGAATGTGTGCTCTATACGAAATCTGGTCAAAATGATGTCATACTGCCATCTAGTGGACGATGGAGATGGTTCAGTTTGGAATTAAATTAACATTGTTTTAAATGAAAAAATAGTTTAACTGTTATAAAAACAATATTCTTGTGAACTCTTAGATTTACAAACATTCAAAATGTAGTGTATTAAAAGCCTTACTTAAATCACTAAAACTAAGTAATTTATTATTAAGGAA
Organism: Acipenser ruthenus; assembly: GCF_902713425.1. Taxonomy (NCBI): domain Eukaryota; kingdom Metazoa; phylum Chordata; class Actinopteri; order Acipenseriformes; family Acipenseridae; genus Acipenser; species Acipenser ruthenus. Next base: position 56,540,674 of record NC_081192.1, read on the forward strand.
ATGGATTCAAATCTAACTATCTAAATCTATCTAAAATTAATTAGAAAGATAATTATTGTACATATAATTTATTTTGGTACTGCATTGTGTGAAATCACATCAGGAAAATAGAAATGTGATTATTAAGTAGAAATGAATAACTTGGAAAAGTTATTTTAAAAAAAGAGTATTTAACTTAAATGCATTTTGTAAGATTTATAATCCTGTGAATGAAGACGGGGAGGTATCTTTTTGATGAAGTTATGATGTCATCTGCTTACATTCAAAACAACCAATAAAATGACCTGATGGAGGGTTTACCAATGGAATGACTAGGAGAGTCAACCAATTGAATGACAATGAGAGATCACCTATTCTCAAAAGTTATAAAAATGCTTGCAGCATGAAAATCGATATCTTTCTCTCTCAAAGTAAAGAAATCAATCTCTCCAAAAGAAAATGAAAGTCGTCTTGGAAAAGCAGCACAGAAACATCTAAGTGTGTACAAGTAGACTGAATCGCTGAAGACTCAACAACTTCGCTGTAACATTTCAACTTCACAAAAACTAAAACAGCTGCTGGACAACAAGAAAACAACGACTTGAAGAAAATATCTTAATTCAAAACGATGAATACAAAGATTGTTGCAACTAAATCTAAAAGTATAATAACATAAATTCAGTATGAAGTAATATTGACCTTTTGCTGTCCATTTATTCAACGCGTCTCAATCGTGTCAGGTCCAATTTATTTTCACACGCGCAGTTTATTTTAGACACACTGTTTAAAAGTATTTTTTTTCACAGTAAAACATGTTTAAAAGGCACTGCATATCAACAGGACACTCAGTACTGCATCTCCAGCCCCACCCCACAGCTTGTTCGCTGTATTTTTCACATAACTCCTCATACCGATAAATCATCTCCTGATGACTCGTTTTATCACCAAACTCCTCAATAATGCGATCCAAGTCATTATTTTATTATTATAACATCTCAAAAAGCTCTGCAAATGTCTGTGATATTCTTTGAGCGCTGGATGCAGAAGCAGCTATCTTGTTTGTCCATGTTATCTATGTGGTGCCAGGACTATCTGTATTAATGAGATACGCCACTTTTTTTTTCAGCTTCTCTTGGCTCCTATCGGTCTGACTCAGCCATTGAATGGTTTTCTTGGCTTTTTCCGGAGAAAAAAACGATTAGAGACCTGCGTTTTACGTCTTTTTGATGATGTCTGACATTGGACCAGAATGGGAAAATTATAATGTCGGACCTGGTCCGACACAGGACTGCAGAGGGTTAACCTATGTTGAATTATATGACAGAATATGAATGCATTGTTGAACATACTTAGAATCTTAATTACAACTGAGTATATGGTTAATTATTAATTATTGTACTTCGTACAATATTTGATTATTGAAAACTAATTACTACAATCCAATACAATCTACTTTTATTTTTTTTAACTTCGTAAATAAAAGGCATTTACTTTGAACAAGGTTTGTCATTTTGTTTTTGTATGTTTAAACAAGCACATACATAATGATAACATTGAATTGAAACAAAGTTGAATATTGTCAAAAGATTAAAACCTATGCCGAATGAATCAATCGTATTTATAGCCAGAATTCGATTACTGAAAAGTATATATTTATATATTCAGTGTAACTTGATTACACCTGAATATGAATGTAGTTTTGATGGTAAGATAGCAGGTATTGTGGTAACACCCTAGATCATTTATGGTAAGGTATTGTTTACACATAATTGAGGGCTCTTATCTAGAAATAGCTTAAGGATTTATGTTACAATTACTTTAGCATAACTTTTACCACTACACAGAAGTAAACATGAAATGCAAGTCATATACTGTAAACATAGCAGATACGTAGCTCAGCAGTCACAAAGGAAATGGCACTGGTAACAGACAAGCACCATGAGAGTTACAGCTCAGTTTTGACCTGAACTTCTGTTTTATCTATTTATTTATGCATTTACTCATGTATTTTCATTTACTGTGATTATTGTATTTCCTGCTTGTATTTTCTATTTTAGCAATGTAAAGTGCTTTGAGGCATTGGTTTTGTGAAAGGCGCTATATTAAATACAGGTTTATTGATTGACTGATTGATTAACTGAACATTTTGCAGAAAGGGCAAGGTTGAGACCACGAAAAATGTATTTCACAGTTGAAAGGCAGGTAAGACAAGTGTAATAGCCCACTGTGACTCCTAAATTACATTCTCTCCTTCCACTGTTTAACTTACCAACCATTTATACCAATGTAAAGATCCAAATCAATAATAGCTGCGGCTTCTTCCTTGGTACCATCAAAGGAATGCACCTGTTACAGAACAAATATAATTATTTTTTGTTTACTCCATATTTACGTAAAGCAACACTGTTATTTTTTCATTATGAAAATATAAATGTATATACTGTTGGAATCAACAAATTAAGGGACAAGTACCAATTATAGAGTCTTAAAGATTGCAATTGCCCCTGGATTATCATCATTATTATTATATTTATGGCCTTACCACCCCACCAACACATCGGTCCCTGTTTCTCTTCATTATATCTTTGAATAGAAAAAGAAAAAGTATGTTTTTGAAGTGGAATCTCCAAATGAACATGTTTAATTTAAAAGACCAAAACTAAAAAAACATATACCAATAAATTCTTTATATGAATTTCTGCAGTGGAGAAACATAGGCAGCTTTGTTTCCTCTGCTAGGTCAAACTGCTTTTCAAAGTAGCTGTCAAGACAAATTGAAAACAATATATAAGATTAATTTCTTATTGTTTTATGGAACTCACACCAAAGCTTTTTAAAAACCACACCAAACTGAGGGATAGTAATGTATCAAGTTGTTACTTACATAAGTTGACTCTCTTTCAGGCAAAACTCCAGCCTGTCAAAATCTGCAAAAAAAAATATGTAAACTATAGCTTACACAGTACACGCTTTTTATACCTACCACATTTATTAAGGTATCAAGTTCATTTTATTTTCCAAAAAATGGTGTGTAGTGGTTAACCATTCAGTTTCCCCTTTATCCAAGAAGTAAAATGAATAACCAATTGTAAAATGAATTGTTTAACTACCCTGTCCAACCAAAAATAAAAAATGTGCTGTTCTTTGGTGCAGAAGCATGTTTTGCTTGTTTGATTACTTGTATCTTGTTATTCCACTCACGACAAAATAGCAACAAAAAAAAATATTGTAATGATCCCGTGTGTTTTATTTATTTTACCCCCCCCCCCCCCTAAAATGTAGTCACTGTAAAGACTGACCACACTGATCTTTCTTAAAAAATGCAATTTTCTTGGAGTTGGCCAGGTTTGGTGTAAAAAAAAACAGTCAAATATACATATCATTGTTGAACAGCATCTGAATGGGGAGTAAAAAGAGTGGTGTAACCTACCCAAACCACACTCCCCTATTGCCACCACCTTGCCACTGTTTTCTTTGGTCAGTTCTTTGAGGTCAGCAAGGTACTGATCGGAGCCGTACTGTTCAAACTCTGAACAGCGAGTTGGGTGGCAGCCTACTGTGCTATAAAATGCATCTTTAACAAAGAAGAAAACAGTTACCAAACAACGCCAGCAGTAGAGGAATTTAGCTTTCAGTATTTATTTATTGTTTTCTCAAGGTAATTAAAAAAAAATACAACACAAAGTAATTCAATAAATCCTACCTGTTGCACACTGGTTCAGGTGTCCAGTTTTGAAAGACATGTTATTGTGAATAAGTATTACTATTAAAAAATATGATATCTGGTACTACACCTAGTTATAGAAACCTCTGCTTGATATCAATGCTTTCAGATAGTGTTGCAATTGGTTGGTCAATTCACCTGGAGGGTGAAACTGTCCTCACCTCATCAATTGCTTCTTACCTGTCAATAACCAAAAAAACTGCGTCCCTTATTGATTGTCATGCTTTCAGCCAATAACATGCTATGACCCAAAATACACACCTGAGATAAAATGACCCAAGAAGTGCAAGATTAACATATTTCCTGCGTAAGTTCGTAACAGATACGAGTTTTGTATCACCCTATAGAATTAACTAATTTTGCTTCATAAAGTTGAATGAAACCTGCTGAATAATGTTACGTTAACATACTTAATTACATAGTTTTTCATATACTTCATGAATTAACAAATTAACATGAAATACTGTACTGCTATTATGGCTTCCAGTAGACACTTGCGATATGATTTTGTACTTTCTTTGATTAAGAACATAAGAAAGTTTACAAACGAGAGGAGGCCATTCAGCCCATCTTGCTCATTTGGATGTTAGTAGCTTATTGATCCCAGAATCTCATCAAGCAGCTTCTTGAAGGATCCCAGGGTGTCAGCTTCAACAACATTATTGAGGAGTTGGTTCCAGACCCTCACAATTCTCTGTGTAAAAAAGTGCCTCCTATTTTCTGTTCTGAATGCCCCTTTATCTAATCTCCATTTGTGACCCCTGGTCCTTGTTTCTTTTTTCAGGTAAAATAAAGTCCCCTGGGTCGACGTTGTCCAGAACTGAACACAATATTCTAGGTGAGGTCTTACTAATTACATGATGTTAAATTACGTTTATAGTTTGTTTTGTTTTTTTAAATCTCAATCCTAAAATTCTAGGTGATGAAAAACTTTTGGCCGTAGCTGCAGGTAATTTAAGTGCAAAATGTATTCATGTAATTGTCAGCTACGTTACTTTAAGGGAAGTGTCGTTCATATCAGACAGTTGAGGCAGAATCACTTGGATCCTTTAAATAAAAGACCCAACTTAACAAAATTCTGAGATCAATCAAACTACTAAGCACAGGACAACCTTAGGCCGAATGGCCTCCTTTCATTCATATATTTTTTTATGTTCTTCATATGATTTCATTTTACTTTATTTATACATTAACCATGAAGAAAAATATTTGATATCTTAGAAAATAACTACAAAGATATGAAGACATTTCTAGGGAATTAGAGGACATTCTATTTCTATATACGTAATTCTACATTTACATACACATTTACGAGCCACAACTCTCATTTGGAGCTGATGCAAACTAACTTTTTTTTTTTTTTTTTTTTTTTTTTTTTTTAAGTATTAAGAACAATGTGTATGACCCTGTAACAAACTGTTGATAGTTGATAGTATGACAGTTATATACACCTACATAAAATAAAGCTTTAAATTAGGAGAATAAATGGCCAATCATACCGACTTTAAAGTGAAGGCTGTACAATAGTACTATTAAATTGTATAACTCCATTCTATAATAAATTCTAAATCACTTTACCATTCGTTTGTGCTAACTGTAGTGCATCTTTGCTGTCCTGAAGATTTCCCGCTGTGATCATGAACTGGTAAAAAAATAGAAGGTTATTTATCTTGTTGTGGTACAAATTCTTCAAAATACAGTGAACTGCACAAGTATGCACCAGACAAATAATTACCTTTTGGGTCCCAATTTTAGCAGCTCTTTCTATTATCTGTAAAAAATCATCTGCAAATACACAAAAGCAAAATAAAAAAGTAAAGTAAAAATACAAAATCGGGTAACAAAATCTAGCCTTATGATATTTTTCCACACCCAGTAGCCATAGAACCCAGGGCTGGTAGCAAGGGCATTGTGATTTGAACCCATGCTCAGAAAATATGTAACTCCATAAGCCTTGGTCTACAATTTTCAAAGAATAAATCCAGGTATGATCTGTGCCATGTACAATTTAAAACACAGTATAGTTTACTGAAACAAAGTTGCTGATGTCTGATCTTAATAGTCTGATTAGCCGAGTAGATGTTATCACCCTATACCATGCTGGGATAAGATGCATTAAAAAGTATGTTTAGCGTCTTGTACAGTAAAACCATTTATATGTAATTAAGCGGTTGATGCAGTGTTAACAGTAAAAAGAGAGCTTATGAATATATTGCAATGGATATACTTACTATTGTTGGTTATACTGTATTATTGGTTATACTTTTGACAAAATACTGCAAAGGCCCTCCTTCTGAGCAGCTCACTATTCAAACTACTTGTTAGTCCTTTTAAATTTTTAATTTGAAGACATCTGAAGATTACTCTATAAAGACCTTACCATTGTACCCTGTGGTGGTCAGAACAGAGGGATTCCACTCTACTTTAAAGTGATTTTAAATTGCTTATTAATCAATTACACATTTTCAGAAAAGTACTCTAACCTTGATGTTTTTGTTTGCTTCTGTAAATTCCTCTAAACATTGGATCAGTTAAGTTGACACCAATGTCTGAAACCAAGCAAAAAAAAGTTAGAATACATTATCAGCATAACATATGCTTTAAATAAATAAACATTATTTTCTCAAAAAATAAATACATACAAAAGTAACACTAAATACCAGTAGACCTCATACACATTAGCTTAACAAAAGGGCACAAGAACTTTATAATCTACCGAAAAAAATGATGGGCGTTATAATTTTCTATTAAATGTTTTTTTTGTTTTTTTGTGTTTTTAAACTGTGGACCCCATTCGTGAACTGGTGCTGATTAAGACGGTACAGACAATACCCGCCGCCAGCCCACCATAAAACATACGTAAAGTCAAAACCACCTGCCGCCGCCCCCCGCTCCTAACAAAACTAAAATAAGCCAATTTAATGGCTGTTTTAACCAATTCATTATAACTAATCTGGCCCCTGGACCCTAGCTAAAAATAAAAATAAAGATAATATTGTAATGTATATATAAAATGGGAGAACCCGGTGGGGAGCACGACGGATGAAACTGAAATGGTGGAAATGACAAATGACTGCTTCCTAACGCAATTTGTCAAGGCATCAACTAGAGGCATGCCTTGATTTAGTCTTTTCAAATAACGAAGACAGAATAACTAAAACAGAGGTCAGAGAACCATTGGCAAACTCAGACCACAACATTAGCGGCGTAGGTCGTGGCCCACAGCAACGTGTTAATGATCTTTGATCATTTATTAGTGTAATAAATATAGAGTTTGGCCCTGAATCGACTGAAGGCTCATTATTACAGCGTTAAGGATTTTTGTTACAATAATGTACACACACTGTCAACATCTCCGTCTGTACGCACGGGATGCCACCTCACAGTGAAGTTTTTTGTCTTAATAAGAATGTGTATTTAACTATGCCTGCTAAACGAAAATCATTTTATGTTGCAACAAATCTGGAAACTATATTGATCGTTTGAAAAAAGGAGTAACGCAGACATATCCCTGTCGTGAATATAGGTTGTCAAAAAGCACTCTTTTTTGGCTTGTTCAACAACCGTGCGCAAAGCAAAATTGATTTTAAAAAAAACACACACAACGAAAAAAATACTTGAGGATCCGATTAACTTTTCATGTCAAACTTTTCATGTTGGGTTGATTTGGAATAAAATACAGTTTGGGATTCTTGTATGTTGGATTAAGATTTGGTGGCCTTTGAAACGATTCATGTCAGATTGATTTTGTATAAAAGTTTAGCTTCAATTTGGGATTTTTGCTTTTTGTACTGCATTTTAATTCTTTAATTAGATAAAGGCAGATTACTGCATACATGAAACGAACAGGTACATGTAATTCTACTTTAATTCACAATATCATCTCATTAACTTACTCCAACAGTTTACTGTTCATTTTGACTGTCCTTTCGCTGTAACAACCCTCTCTATATAACAAACAAAAGGCTTAATTGGACCCCAACAGGCTTGTTATAGCGAAGGTGTATTGATTGTACATCCACTCACTCACCAAGAATGATTTTCGCGCGAACACCACCACTTCTTGTTTTTTCTCCTCGGAGCACTAAAGGCCGTTACCAGACGCGACGCGAAGAGTGACACGACAAAGTGACGCGAGAAAATCAATAAAACCTATGCTTTTCAATAGCACCCTGCACACCAAAGGCGACACGACAAGCGACGAAAGAATCTGGTCCTATTTTTGCAAATTCCTCACGCAACTACACAACTGAGCAATCAGAGAACAGCTTCACGTCATGTGGTTTGAAATCAAGCCCTGTTTCACTTTGTGACAGGTATTCATTATTAGGCTTCCAAGCCAAAGGCTGGGAAGCCTATTGTTATTGTTGTGTTTATTAGGCTTCCAAGCCAAAGGCTGGGAAGCCTATTGTTATTGTTGTGTTTATTAGGCTTCCAAGCCAAAGGCTGGGGAAGCCTATTGTTATTGCTGTGTTTATTAGGCTTCCGAGCCAAAGGCTGGGGAAGCCTATTGTTATTGCTGTGTTTATTAGGCTTCCGAGCCGTAGGCTGGGAAGCCTATTGTTATTATTATTATTATTATTATTATTTCGCACAAACAACATCGCAGAGTTATGAAAACGCATACGTAAGTAGATGCCTATTGCTGGACAACCAGACTGGTCCCCAAATGAAAAAGTCACATGGTTCGACTGCCACATTGGATTTCGTGGAAATTTGGGGAATTTTTCAAAATTCTTGCCGTTAAAAACAACTTAAGGTGGAACTATGACGATGGCAGCAGATAGTGCAGCAATGGCCTATAAAAACACATATGTTCAGTCGAGGTCGATTGAACAATTACTTTGCCCACTACACTGGATTGGCGCTAAATATTCAACAATCTTCTTGTCTTAAACCGCAACGTCAATCGACACCTAAATTGGCACGCATGTTCATGACCAGGTCCTTTCTACCGTTTGTAAAATTCACGCTTTTTCGTTAACAAACATGGCCGTGGCGCGCAAATAACTGTTTCACGACGGCTCTATTTTCATACATTCATGCATAAATCCAAGGTGCAATACACTACAGTCATGAAACTTTATATGACCATAGAGACTCATGTGAAGTACTGGTGATATGAAAATGACATTTTGGTCATATGGTTTGGCGGCCACATTGATAATTATAAAAAAACTTTGGCAACCCAATGCTCTTCATTGTCAACACAATTGCACAGACCATTGGAAAGTAATAACTGCTGAAGTTTGAAACAGATTGCTCACACAGTGCGGCAGCCATATTGGAATTTACGTTGAAATTTTAACTCCTAGGGCGTACCGACAGGGTCATAATTATAATGGAACACGTACAGGAAGTCATATGTGCTCTATGAAAAAATGTCATCGCCTGTAACCTCTGACCTCTCCTAAAAGTGAAACGTGATGCATGACATCATCAACATACGCAACTGGCTATAAAACTGCCTATAACTTCTTATCGGCTGCACCAAAATGCACAAGATTTGACATGGATGTAGAGGACTATGGGATGTTGTGCCATGGTCAATATGGCGGCCTTAGGTCACATGGTGTGGCAGCCATCTTAGATGCAATGATATTTTTTGTGCAATTTTCAAATGTCTTCTCATGAACGGTAAATAGTACAGCTGTGAAAAATTTTGTACATAGTGTGCTCATGACCACGATTGATTCTACTTAAGGAAAATGGAAAGGATTATATTTAGACGTACACACAGTACAGTACAGACACATACTGTAAACTAAGAAAACATTTTTTTGTAACTACATCCACGCGAAAAAAAAATAAACCTGCACTATGCTTTTTAAACTAACAATCGAAACAATTAAATGCATAAAAATCAGGTTTACAAGTCACATGAATATAGTTTGCTTAAAATCGTTATATAATTATTTTTACGACTGAACTGTGGTAAAACAGTCACAAATCCTGAATCAGCTAAAACGAAACCGCGTGTGTAATCCATTTAAAAGATGCATGTGAGAAGAGGAGGTGGGGTACTTTGGGGCCGTATCTTTCAATGAAATATTTATTTTTGGTAATCAAAAGTATAGACAGAACGCTTCACAATCGCTTGCTCTATAAAATAACTGTAGTTATTCATGGGGAATCCCCCCCAAAAGCGGACATTTTAGTATAATTCAAGCTTACCAGCTTCTCAACCGTAATGCTGTTTGTTTACTTATAACCTCGTGGACATGCAGGCAATACTGATACACACAAAGAATTTGAAAAAAATTACGAGGTATGACACAGGCCCGGTTTTTGGGATGGAACCGCATAACAGTCTCGCGTTTTGATTGGTCCATGTCTGTCACATGAATACGTCGTCACACGGGTGGAAAAGCGTGCTGGCATTTTTAACATTGTGATCAGATAGGGAGAGTGTTCTGCTTTCCACAACCTTACCATTAAAATATAATGTGGTATTACACTGTACTGATATTACAAACTATGAGGAATTACTTTATATAAATTATCATGTTATGCACGAATGTAAGAATTGGCTTTCTGTGGTGGTGTACTTTTTTCTTTCAAGTAGCATATATCTATAATCGTTTTTGCGATATATTTTAATATAAAACATATACGCTATTGCAGTTTTGTTACAGGATACATCAGTTTATCTCTAATGTAATCACAGTTTTACATATAGACTGCCCCTGTTTGCATTTACGTCGCAAATTCTGGGCCGCTTTACTTTTCAGATAATGTCCCAAATTCTGGGCCGATTTGGTTTGCAGATAACATCCCAAATTCTGGGCCGCTTTGGTTTTTAGATAACGTCCCAAATTCTGGGCCGCTTTGGTTTTTAGATAACGTCCCAAATTCTGGGCAGCCTTGGTTTTTAGATAACATCCCAAATTCTGGGCCGCTTGCATTTCCGAATTCAGCCCAGTTTTGGGGAATCAGCTGACAGCCGAGTTTCTAAGTCATGCATGCAGTTTACCATAAACTGGATCGTGAATTCATTTGAGAGTAACCCTTAGTACATTAATCAAAGTTCATGTATTTTTTACTCTCCCCAGAAATCTTTTTTTTTTTTAATGAAAAAAACAAAAATGTAAATGTTAAAAAACGTATTTCTTATTACATGAAGAAACTACATTGCACTGAAATAGATACATGAAAATTAATTTAAGCAGTCGTTTTCCTTTATTAAAGGCTAATATTAAAACACATTTTTGGGAAGGAACATGGTATTCTGAAAAAAGGACATCTCGTTTTCTTATGTAACGTCCATCAATATATTGTAGTGTTTCAGGTTCTTTTTGGACAGAAATGAGACTGCAACTGTGAGTAGATGAAGGCCGTTTATTTTGACAATAATTAAATAATCACAAAATAAAATCATAAAGTGAGGGAAAGGAGACTGGGAGTCGAAAGTGAAAATAAATGATTGTAGTAATTTTTCTTTTACCCTACCCTTCCCAGTCTTTTCCCCGCCCCTCTTGTGCGCAAAACCTGAACTCCAATTCCCCTCCACACACGTGTACCACCATGCAACCCTGGCACGCACACACCACCATGCAACCCCTGCACGCATACACCCACCATGCAACCCCTGCACGCACACACCACCATGCAACCCCTGCACGCACACACCACCATGCAACCCCTGCACGCATACACCCACCGTAGCAATTCTTTGCAAAATATATTTTCGGGTATTCATCCCCATTCATGTCTATGGCAGCGTTATAAAACACATTTTCAGGCATATCTCTCGAACCCGAGCACGTAGAACCACCATTCAAAGTGATATAGACTCAGGGGAGCACCCCAAACCACCCCCTAAAAAGGTGTGGTGGTTCACCCAAAAACTCATGTCATGACGAAAAAATTCACTTTGCCAAGCCGTCGGTGACTCCTTGTGCAGGGCCCCATGGGGCCCCAACGCAAAAAAAATCAAGTTCCTAACCCCCACAGAACCAGAGATACGCCCTGTCAAAAATGTCCAAAAACTACCCTTTTCGGGGTCATATCTCCATGACCCCGAGGCCTAGAAACCGGGTTGAACTTCCTAGGGTCATGTCTGGGGGCCCTCTTTCACAGGGAGCCACCCGTTTTCAAATGCTACATTTTCAACAAATTTTCACATTTTCAGCATGATGGCATGTCAAGGTTGCATTTCCAATAGCTTTTGAGCTCCAGGTTGGCAAAAAAAGTCTAAACTGGTGTCCTTTCTAGCTGGGGACACGTCACTTGGAGGGATCGACAGGGGCCCCGAGGTGGACCTCCATACCGATTTTCAAGTCTTGGGGACCCCCGGAACCCGAGATACAGCACCCTGAAAAATGTCTATGGGAAATCCCATTATAAAACCCCTTTGGGGCAACGCCCACCATCTGGCGGTGGGGTGTCGTTTGAACCCGTGGCTGATGTCGTTCTTTAGCTAAGACTCTTGTGCACGCAAAGAATGTCCTTCTGAGTTTGTTGGCCCAGGGGTCGTGGAGATACGGGTACGATAAGAGACCACCCCCTTCCCTATGGCAAATCCCATTATAAAAATACCATCGGGGTAAGGCTCAGCTAATGGCGGTCGTGGGTCTTACGAACTCGAAGGAACCCATTTTCTTTAGCTAAGATTGTTGTGCATCTAAAAAAGAGTACAGAAGCTCCAATTTAAGTCCATTCCAAGTGTTTTGTGATCACAGTATCAGCCTGAGTGTATCGGAGCACAGTTTTGCACCAAAAGCGAGGGGAGGCGAAAAAAAGCACTATATACCCTATTCTTTAAGATATCACTTTGCAGTGCAAATTTGAGGAACGCAACCACTTAGCAACTTGCAAATTGGTACTGCAATTTAAAGGCCTGTAGTGTCAGACTGGTAGTGCCTAACTGATTCAAGTGTTTTTGGAATGATTCTTGCAAAGACTGATTTATAAGAAAAAAGAGAGATTGACAAACAGCATTTTGCTTTATATGCAGAAACGGGCAACTACAAGAGGGTGTCAAACAAGCTGTGAATGTCCCAGGAGGGTACAGAGTACCACTGAGTATAAATCCAGATGCTCGCAGTACCTGTTCTTAGATGTCCGAAACCACTGTATCGCTGTATAACTGTATACCCTGTAAATATCACTTTTTATTGTGTATTTGAGGAACACAACCAATTACAAACTTCATTTGAATTGCTGTGCTATCAGAATATCAGTGTATAACTTTGCTGGGTATTGCAGTGTATGCTGGGTATCAAAAGGCCTTCAAACTTTTACAAAAGGCCGTCAAAGTTACAAAAAAAATAGGTGTGCTCCTAACCCAACTTGTCTTTTTAATTCTGTGCATCCAAATACTTGTAGTTAAAAGTTTTAAGAATTAAGCTTACTGTTTGTTGTTCTGTCCTAAACCAGCAGTTTGTCACCCAGATTTATTAAATAAACAGGGGGGGGTCATCAGATTATTCTCCATTTTATTGTAACTGAGGTACCGTTCAGTCGAGCGAAAATTGTAAAGGGGTACTCGAGCTGAAACCTCCAGATAGAAGGGGTACAGTTTCAAAAAAAGGTTGAAAACCCCTGACCTACAGTATAAATGATCAGGAATAGATAAGGGAAATGCTGACTAATACAATACAATCGGATTTATTTGAAGTTTTTGAAGGGCACTGGTCTCTTAAACCCAGAAGTTCTGATAAACCCCTATGCCTCACTATATATTGATGGACATTACATAAGCAAATGAGATTACCTTTTTTTTTTTTTGGTATACCATGTTCCTAAATGTTTTCTGAGGAGAGTAAAAAATACATTAACTTTGATTCATGTACTCTTAAATGAATTAACGGTCCAGTTTATGGTAAACTGTGCATGCATGACTTAGAAACTCGGCTGTCAGCTAAGCAGAATATCTCAAAAACTGGCCTGAATTCGAAAATGCAGATTTCGAAACGTTATCTGAAAACCAGAGCAGCCCAGAAATTGGGATGTTATCAAAGCGGCCCAGAATTTGGGACGTTATCTAAAAACCAAAGCGGCCCAGAATTTGGGACGTTATCTAAAAACCAAAGCGGCCCAGAATTTGGGATGTTATCTGCAAACCAAAGCGGCCCAGAATTTGGGACATTATCTGAAAAGTAAAGCGGCCCAGAATTTGCGACGTAAATGCAAACAGGGGCAGTCTATATGTAAAACTGTGATTACATTAGAGATAAACTAATGTATCCTGTAACAAAACTGCAATAGCGTATATGTTTTATATTAAAATATATCGCAAAAACGATTATAGATATATGCTACTTGAAAGAAAAAAGTACACCACCACAGAAAGCCAATTCTTACATTCGTGCATAACATGATAATTTATATAAAGTAATTCATCATAGTTTGTAATATCAGTACAGTGTAATACCACATTATATTTTAATGGTAAGGTTGTGGAAAGCAGAACACTCTCCCTATCTGATCACAATGTTAAAAATGCCAGCACGCTTTTCCACTCGTGTGACGACGTATTCATGTGACAGACATGGACCAATCAAAACGCGAGACTGTTATGCGGTTCCATCCCAAAAACCGGGCCTGTGTCATACCTCAAAATTACTGTCTTCTCGGGCTGTACAAAAATGTTCTGTAATCATTTTTTTTTACAACGCTGTCGCAGCTGAACAGAAGCCAAAAAAAAAAAATGCACTACTCGTTTTACTGATATGGCGTCTTTTTTTAAATTTCTAACTACAGTGATAGTTATAATTATTAAGACTAAACTGATAAAACAACAATCGCAAATTCTGAATATGTGGCAATGAAGCCAGACACCCCAGATAGCCAATCGTTACACTATTATCACTTTCTGTTGCTTTACGAATGCACATTAAATGATAGTGGCATTAAAATATACAAGAACCAGTACTGTCTCTCTGGGTTCTGTTCCAGCTTCTTCTCTCCTCTGTCCTGTTTATAATTCCTCGGCATAGGATTCGAGTGATGTTACTCATAAATTGTGCACATGTTAAGCAGTTTGGTGACAATTAAATATGGTGAATTGTGTATTTGCCAGGCACCCCTGATAGCCAATTGTTACACTATCACTTTCTATTGCTTTAAAATGCACATTAAATGATAGTGGCATTAAAATATACAAGAACCAATACATGCTGTAGACTTTATATTGCAAAATTAAGAATAGGTCACCACACGCACACACACACAAACTCAAACAGAGCGATTTCGAATTTAGAACAATGTTAGCCTCTTATTATTTTCAAAGTATATGACTGCATACTATTTAGAATTTTGTGTGCATCCAAATAAAATTTAAATAGCCTACTAACCAATAATTCCAATATGTGTGCCAAAATTAGCACAGTGGTGATAACGCTTCATTTATAATAACCAATGCGCTTAAATTTCACGATAACTGCTTGGAAGCCGTAAAGTTGCTCGCAACTCTAGTTATTATTATTATTATTATTACTACTACTACTATTATTATTATTATATAAATACATTGTGTTTATGTGCAGACGGACGACTGCGAAAAGCTGTGCGTTTGGCTGCGTTCACGATACGCAGACTTTGCTAAGTCTGCGCAGATTCTGCAGAAAACCTGTCGAAATTCATTGTCTGCATGAACTCAGCCGGAAAAGACGTCACCAGGTCACGCATCCACGGGCTTAAAAGTCTGCACAGCCGCGCAGCTTCTCAAGAGGTCCTGCGCCTGGAGCAGCCGCGGCTCAAAACAATAGACGAGCGTTGGCTGACAAAGAAGTGTGTAGGAAACCTGATACAATCCTCATGTGCTACTGCCACCTAGTCAGGGGGGGTGAATCGCTTTCAAGTCATATCATTAATTATCTTATGATTTGTAATACAAATTAAAATGATTTGCCTCTTTTTCCACACAGTTATTATACTTTTTCAAATATTCAGATATTTATTCTAAAGGTTTAAACATGTAAAAAAAATAATGCTAAACGGTTGAAATGAACCTAAAACCACTCTTATTTTCAGCAGGTGTAATTGGTTATTGATGAAAGGCTATCAGGGACAGGGAATAACCTACTTTGAATTAGAGAATAAATCAGCTTTAATAACAGGTAGTTGAAGTGAGATATGTGACCATATGTGCAAGCATTTGAACTATTTTTGCCCCAGATCAAAATACAGTACTGTCTAACAACCCCTTTGTGAGAGGGCGGGGGGAATCCTGCCCGTTATAATACTCATTAATTTGTCTCACATCACAAAACATACGTTTACATGATCTCTTTATAGCAGGGACTGTTTCTACTATACATTTTCTGATCATGCTGTAAATTATGAAGCTGGAGAAGCACAAAGGGAACTTCGATTGCATCCACTTCTTCTGCAAATTAGAGTTTCTCTCAACACCACCTCTATTTTGGTTCTGCTCAGAACTGTTGTTCATCTACCAAAGCTGTCCACGCTCCGTCTGCACAGACCGTGACATAAGAACATAAGAACATAAGAAAGTTTACAAACGAGAGGAGGCCATTCAGCCCATCTTGCTCGTTTGGTTGTTAGTAGCTTATTGATCCCAGAATCTCATCAAGCAGCTTCTTGAAGGATCCCAGGGTGTCAGCTTCAACAACATTACTGGGGAGTTGGACCCTCACAATTCTCTGTGTAAAAAAATGCCTCCTATTTTCTGTTCTGAATGCCCCTTTATCTAATCTCCATTTATGACCCCTGGTCCTTTTTTCTTTTTTCAAGTCAAAGAAGTCCCCCGGGTTGACATTGTCTATACCTTTTAGGATTTTGAATGTTTGAATCAGATCGCCGCGTAGTCTTCTTTGTTCAAGACTGAATAGATTCAATTATTTTAGCCTGTCTGCATACGACATGCCTTTTAAACCTGGGATAATTCTGGTTGCTCTTCTTTGCACTCTTTCTAGAGCAGCAATATCCTTTTTGTAACGAGGTGACCAGAACTGAATACAATATTCTAGGTGAGGTCTTACTAATGCATTGTAGAGTTTTAACATTACTTCCCTTGATTTAAATTCAACACTTCTCACAATATATCCAAGCATCTTGTTAGCCTTTTTTTATAGCTCCCCCACATTGTCTAGATGAAGACATTTCTGAGTCAACATAAACTCCTAGGTCTTTTTCATAGTTCCCTTCTTCAATTTCACTATCTCCCATATGATATTTATAATGCACATTTTTATTGCCTGCATGCAATACTTTACACTTTTCTCTATTAAATTTCATTTGCCATGTGTCTGCCCAATTTTGAATGCTGTCTAGATCATTTTGAATGACCTTTGCTGCTTCAACAGTGTCTGCCACTCCTCCTATTTTTGTGTCGTCTGCAAATTTAACGAGTTTGCTTACTATATCAGAGTCTAAATCATTAATGTAGATTAGGAATAGCAGAGGACCTAATACTGATCCCTGTGGTACACCACTGGTTACCTCACTCCATTTCGAGGTTTCTCCTCTAATCAGTACTTTCTGTTTTCTGTGACGTTAAGCGCAGACTCCCGTCTGCAATTTAGCCGGCAAAAAAGTGTCGTGAACGCACCCTTTGTGTTTTGTTTATTTATTTAAAAACCCTGTGTAGAAGGTGACCCTCTCCCAAGTTAATTAATTGATTACTTGTTGCTAATCGGGAGATGGTCACCTGTATACAAACCTGCAGCTTTCTGCGCTCCAGGAGAGAGTGTCAGAGGCTAAATTAATAGAGAAACAATTGCTATATCTAAAATATACTTGTTTAGAATTGTTGGTGTTTGTTTTACTTTGGCCAGAGTGCCCTTTGCTGTGTTTTGTTTAAACTGTTTGTTTTGTTAATTATTAAACACAAGCGCAGCAGCGCCGTTTTGCCCGTGCAACCATTGCTATTGTTTCATTTCCTGGTCTAACGACGGCACCACCCACATTCACCACAATTTCCAGCTGTCTGTGATCGCTTCTGGTGTGCACAGTGATCTCCCAACTAATTTGTCGTGTCTCTCCAGTAAAAATCGTGTCGTGTCTGGTGTGTGAAGGCCTTACGCAGATTGCCTGTTTGCGTATGCCTAGCGACGGGCTTGAGTACAGATTCTACTTTTCTCGTACGGGGACTACAATTCTTAAGAAAATTATGACCGAAACACTTCATTTCCCAACTACAATCTTGCACTCAGTACGACATGTAACCCAAATCCTAAGGAAATCAGTACAAAAATACTTCGATATCGTTGTAAGTAATCTATTAAATTGTACATATTAATCAGTTCTTGTGTTTAAAAAATACACTTGTTTAACTATCGTTTCGTGAAACACACAAACCCGGACAGGTTCCGCTAATCGACAAGAACATGAATATGTTTTTGAAATTGCTCAGGGCTGTTCAGTCTAACAAGACGGAACACGTTCCTGAAAACAATGAGGAACGGTTCGTCAAATTGTGCAGGTCATCCAGCCTACTCACCAAAATGCACTCCTTCTCAGTATCGTACCAGTATACTTTTAAATCACTAGTTTATTTACATTACATTATTTATTTATTTATTTTTGTTTACACATAAGCATACAGTTATTAGACATGCAGAGTATTTCAAAGGTATTTTCTTACCTATAAATTCAAACTGTGCCATTATTGTCCTGGTACATACACCAATACAGGAGACCATAAACTGGGTCTTTCTGACCTCACCATTCCCATCATCCCAGTGCACCATTTCCTCTTTGTCTTGGTAGACATGCTACGCCATGTTGGTAGTGGTTAAGCTGCCAACTGTCAATTGATTCTCCATTTGCTAGTTAACCAAAATAAAAAATAATAATAAAAAAGAAACATAACAACTAATATCTAGCAGACATCGACTACTGCTTTTCACAAATCTGTTTGAATGAAATCGAATATTTTACAGAAAACAACATTTGAATCGTGCTTGATGCAAAACAGCACTAGTATTAATGCTGTGCCACATACATTTTCACCATGCGTTTATAGTTAATTTTAACTTCTTCAAGTGGAAACATACGGCTTATTATATTAGCGACACAGAGAGAAAATATCTCCCAATAATTATTGCGTTAAACAAAGTCCAAGTGAAACATGTAAAGGTTAACCTATCCGTCTGTGCTGATTTAGGGTTGGCAGCCTCAGCAGTCGAAAGCCTCGTCATTGATGCACCTACGGTGAATAAGCATTATTTAAATTAGAACATGTGCTTTTACTGTATTTGTATTCGTTTTGCATTTTTATTTCATTGGAACAAGATCAGTCTTGATTGCTGTGTGCTTAACTAGATAAAGGATATGTATGCTATAGCGCAGACTGCAATATGAAATGTGGGAATGCTACATACGAATTTAATTTACTGGACTATCGGTGAAAAAGTATCTGCATTCGTTATAGGTTGCTCGAGCTGGCACATTTCTGAACACTAATTGAGCGGCTTGTCCTAAAACCCGCCCGGAGACACTCGGGGAAACCCGATGAAGCCTGGAGGTGAGCAACCGGGACAAATATGTATTTATTACCCGGGCCGGACGTCTCCGGGCTTCTGGCGGGTTTTAGGACGACAGAGAACCTATTGGTTCAATATAACTCACATTGCCTGCCAATTCAGCAAATAATAGCTTTACTTACCCTCTTCCAAATCATATTCAGATAATACAATAGAATATCATTTGAGAGGGAAAAGGGGGAACCCGGAACGCTCTTTGTGTTATTAGAGGTATCAAGTAAAGTCTCCATTATATGAAAAAAGGTGCTCTTTGGAATCAAGGGTTGTTTCTTCAAGACTTTACAAACGAAACAGCTGAAGAAAGTATCTGAACGTCATTGTTCCGTGTTGAAGAGTGCCTGGTTTTCGGTGATTTTTAGTTCTTTTGGCGGTCACGGAACAATGGAGTTGCAGATTCTTCACCCGTTTCGTTTGGAAAGAATATCCCACAATTGCTTATTGCAATAAGCAAACCTATTACTTCCTCTGTCCAGACTAGACCACAAAAGGGTTCATTGATTTGCCTTAACTTTGTATGTACATTGTAAAATCCACAGTTGCTACTTTTTATGATAAAAAATGTTTAAGCTCTCAATGATAAAGTATACATGCAACTACCCTCCCCTCCCGCACGAACAGTTGTACCCTGTACTTTAGCTAGATTTCTCCAGACTGTAATGGGAAAAAAAAAACTGTATAAATGGATTCCAGAATTTGTAAAAGGGGTGTAAAATAACTAATTAAGTACCTTGGATAAAGCGTAAGTCAAATAAACACACACACATAATGGCCATATACCATAACAACGCAATAATTACTGCAAAATATTTCTCTGTGGCGATAAACTTTTTCGTAGTAGTCGTACACAGCATGATTGTCCCACAGTCCTTCTCTTAAATTTCATATTAAGTATATTCAGCATTAGCATTAGCATTAGCATTAGCATGTCACTATCGACGTTCCGTAGTACCAGAGATCTTTGAAAAGTCTTTACGTGCTTTTCTGATTGGCTACCCGAAGCGTTGTCCTCCAGTATCCCATAGTTCTATTGCCAGGGCTGAAGGTGAATCGGTCGGCGAGTCCCTGGAAAAGATGGCATCTGGTTTTCTTACTCATCAACAGAAAGTCCTTCGGCTTTACAAGAAAGCCCTGAGACACCTGGAGTCGTGGTGTATATTCAGGTAACAGAAATGCTAATAGTAGTTAATTTGCTGCTGTTTTCTTTTCTGGTCATGTACGGGATTGTAGGTCTGTGATGGGAACAAAAAAAAAACAGGCCTGTGTCAGATCTGGGTTGGAAAAACGAGAAAATAGCGGTCTCTAAATAGCGATGAGCGTTCTTCACCACAAGTGAACTAGCTAGCTGCTTATTTATGCTTTATCGTAATTAGTTAAACAAAAATTGTCAGGTTCAAAACACAAACCCAAAGTGATGGAGTTGCTCTTCTGGGACATTCTTAGTTTAAATTTGAACTAGTGTTAAACCGTGCAAGATTTGCCCTTGAAATTGAATTTCAAAGCTTGCAAGAAAATATCCATCTGTTGTTGTCATTGAAGCATACCATTTGATATTTTACAAAATTGGAGTTTTGTATTTGGCAACTCGGAAAAATGAGAGGTTCTAAATGGAAACCAAGCATGCTCCATTACATCCATAATTTAAAAATAGGTCATCGTTTTGGACAATACATAATGCAGCCCAGATTAACACAGTAACTTATTTAATGATGCCAATATAATATAAAGGATATGAATAAAATTTGAAAGAAAATCTAGTAAGATTCTAGTAATACTGTATATGGTCAGTATAGATCTTAAATTACCATACTTTTTTATGATACAGATAGATCTAATTTTGTATGCATAACTGTGGCAGGGAATGTATATTACTGACTTATTATATACCATAAGTTGTAGATTTTTGTTTTATAAAATGAGAATGGTTATTGCACAATTGACTTAACATATTGATTACATTTAATCAAATATTTTACTCAAGAATTTTTAGTCCCAGGTCACAATATAAGTGTGTACTGGTACCCCAAATTCCAGTAGGAGTCATTTTGGCAACATTTTAGTATCTTCCCTATCTCACGCTCTCAGATTCTTTTGATATTGCTGAAAGTACCTGAAAGTATTTTAGGAAGAACATCAACTCTCAATTCAAAATTTTACATAGAAACCACAGTTTGTTTCAAGTATTTGCTGCCCATATGAATGTAAACCTTGCTAAATTGATTAATTCTAGTGTGAACCAAAGTTGCGGCATTTTTAACGACAGTGTGCCAATTTAAGAATGCTGCATTTTATATTCCAGAAAAAACATAGCTTTACATATTAAAAGCACAAGTGTATCTGCTATCCCTTTTGAGTTCTTGGGTGCTGTAGAGATGCCATTTCTGGCCGGATGTCCACTTTGGGGTCTCATAACTAGGGCCATGGAAAATTTACAATTTCACGGAAATCATGTATTTGACTGCCTACCAGTCAAATACATTACTCTTCATCAGCTGTTATCATGTAGAAACCATAGACAACTACATAAAAATGTCTGCAACAATATTAAAACTAAGACAAATATTATATATTATATTTATCATGGTGTCAGTCTTGGATGTCACATCTTTGCCACTAGATGTAATCCCTAATTTCACAAGCTGTAGAGATGAAATTGAATCTTACAAGCACCATGCCGCTGAAAGTGACAAAAATGTCAATATTGTTGATTTCTAGGTGAGGTCTGAAATCAGATTCCCAAACACTGAAAAACTTGCACACTGCTTTTTGTCAATTCCACCAAACTCTGTGGATGCAGAACGAGCAGTTTCCACATATGGACAGGTTTCTACACCACAAATAAACTGCAACAAGATGCACGATGCTGGCCTTCAACAAATAACTAGTTTTCTGCTCACGGGCCAGAATTATTTTGTGTGTGTGTGTGTGTGTGTGTGTGTGTGTGTGTGTGTGAGCGTGTGTGCACAACACACTAGATGGATAAAAAGTCGCATACGATTTCTTCTTCTTGTTTTTCCTGTTCTTGTTCTTCAGATTATTTTGTGTAGGTTGATTCACTCAAGTAGCACAATGTTATGTGGTTTTAAACATCATATATAATTTAGTGTGTGTAAAGAAAAACACAAAGTTTCGGTTTTGTCACTTGCACTTAACCCTGTTTTTCAAAGTCAGCATAACGCTATACAACACAGTTTGTTTAATTACTGTATGAACATAACCTAAGTTTTAAACGTTTACAAAACTCGACAATTTTGCCAAAGTTCAAACTTGTTTTGTTTTAATCAGTTTTGTCTGCTTGTTACTTTTTACAGCCAACACATTTAAATTACCTTTGTTTGTTACATTTTAAAAGATTGTTTTAAATGTTACAATGTAAATGTTGACTCAGTAGCTACCATTAAATCTCAAAATGTTTCAACCTCAGTGATTTTCTTTGATGCGCTATTAATTTTAGGCAACTTACAATACAAACTTTTTTTTAAAATAAAATGGCACTTCCGTGACAATCAGTCATCTTTTTTTTATTGTCATTTGTGAATTTCTTGAAAAAGTACAGTGAATTTTCTGTGGCCCTACTCATAACTCAGTAACCAATTGCCTTATGACACTGACAAGGCATTTATAATCCTTGTTGTATTTTATTAAACTATAATAGCAGTTCTATTTCAAGAAGAGGTCTTGAATACTTTGAAAGATTTATCCTCTCAAACATGACCCATTTTCAGTGCTTGTTTTTCGTCCCTTGGTCTCCCCTCCATTATAGGCCCATAACTTCAAAAATAATGAAAGCTGAGCTAATATTTTGAGATTCTCCCTAAAACTCTTCTAGGTTAATTCATATGCGATATCAAAATAATTTGAGACGGTGAGATGGGGACCATTGGTCCATTTGGTGTGGAATCACCCCTATGCAGATGAACTGGAAAGAGGTATGTGTGTCCATAGCTGTTAATAACTGTAAAAGCACTTCTCTGTCTCCCTGAGCACCACACAGTACCAATGACAGCTGAATACTGCTAAATGAACCTTTCTGAGATTAACCTTTCTGAGGCCCCCAGGATTGCTTGCTTTACCTCAGTTTGCTCCCTGTAGAAAGGAAATGTAAATCTATATATACTTGCCTGCACCTCTCCATTCATGTTCCAAGTGTAGTTTTCCTTGTACAACTCCCAGTAGATTGCACAGGTGTCTGAGTTTTAAAATGAATTTATGATGTGATTTTATTATTTGATCATTCAGGGACAAGTACCGATTCTATGCCTGCATGCTGAGGGCACGGTTTGATGAGAACAAGGATGAGAAGGACATGGTAAAAGCTACTATGATGCTGAAAAGTGGTGAAGAGGAATTCTGGGCAAACCAGCACCCTCAGCCCTATATCTTCCCTGATTCCCCGGGTGGAACGTCTTATGAGAGATATGAATGCTTCAAGGTATGTAGTCAGTGACCTTATAGGATTTTATCTAGACACATATTGAACAGGCTGCTCATTTAAAAAAATAAATACATGGATGAAGGCTATATTTGCATCAGAAGCCATTAAAAACAAATGGCATAATACCACAGTAGTGACGTCAAGAAGTGATAATTCTTCTAGTGGAAAATATACTCCTCGAGACCATCACTTTCAATTCAAACAAAAAGTCTTGTTTTCAGTCACTCGACAACACCCACCAATACAGAAATGTTCATTAATGATCAACAAAATGAGAATACGTTAAAAAAAGTGATGTAAAGCTGGTACATTCGTATCTCAGAGAAACTGGATAGGAACCGGAAATTAAAACAAGGTAAAGGCAATCATCCAAGTAAAGCTGAAGCACTAACAGATAATGACATTGAACATCTGTACAGCACTAAAACACTACGTTTAAAAAACATCCAGCTGTACTGCTGAACCTCGTCTTCTTTAATATTAGCATCACAAGGGTATCCATGTATTATAAAAAATAATAGATGGACCCATCTATTATGAGAGAGAGAAAGAGAGATCGATCTTCTAGAATTCTGGTTTTGCATGCATTTTTAATCCAAATGTTTGGTTGTCGATGTATGTTGACTGGTAAAAAGCTTCTGGTATTTCTGATCAGTGCGGTTCCTTTCTCTTTTTAGGTTCCTGATTGGTGTCTGGACTACTGGCATCCTACTGAGAAAGCTATGTACCCTGATTACTTTGCCAAGAGAGAGCAGTGGAAGAAGCTGCGTGACCAGAGCTGGGATAGAGAGGTGGGTACAGTAACCTGGCAAAATAGAGATTCGGCACAGTAATGCAGTACTGGTATATGTGACGGACAGCACAACAACTGTATTTATTTGTATATTTATTCTGACAGTTTAGTTTTAGTGCAGATTAAGGCTGTGTTCACACTAGGTAGATTTAGCCCTTGGTAAAACTCAATTTTACCATGGGCCATATATTAATTTATTGTTTGATTTGCGGGCCATTAAATATATTCACACCTTTTACATATACACATGCATTTTAATAGGTGATATAGGAAATGCATTGTTTATATTTACAGTATTTAATACTGTGGCAGGGCAGAGCCGTGCTAATAAATATGTGTTGCTGCTGGTTGGCAGGGATGGGATTAATTCCTATCCTTGGCAAATACATGTGAAAATGTGTGTTTTGTGGCGGTTTTGCACAACCACAGATGTAATGGTTTAATTGTTATATCAAACATCTGCACAGCCGAAACACTATTTAAATGAACAATTAAACATAAAAGGGTTTATTTTTTTGTTAACACATATAAAGCACTACTTAAAAAAATGAAAAATTATAATAAAATAAACATTTCAAAATAAACTAGTATGTAAACAGGTATATGTACATACAAAACTGTAAAAACGAAAGTAACATATGTTTTCTCTTGTGTGTGTGTGTCACGTGGTGCAGCACAGAATTCAGGTTGCTTTGCAGTTTTCTGATCGAAATGTTTCTGCCGAAGCGCTGTGGCTAGCTATGAGATAAAATCTCTCCTACTGATGTTTTCCCCGGTGCATTCCTTGTACAAAACGAAGGAAATTATCTCTACCAGGTCCAGTAGAGATAACAGGATTGTATATAAAAATAAAATAGAATACTATATATAGGTTAAATTAAAAATTAAAACAAAATGACGGCTTTGGTGGTTCTAGGTGGGTGGGAGTATAACTTCCTTATTTTCGTGATCCTGCCTTTCAAATGCCGTCAGGGTATTAACCCTTTGCGGTCCTATGTCAGACCTGGTCCAACATTGCAATTATTCCTATCCGGTCCAATGTCGGACCCTGTCCGACATCATCAAAAAGACGCAAAAAACGGGTTTCTAGACGTTTTATCTCCGGAAAAAGCCGAGAAAACCATTCAATGGCCGAGTGGGAGCGACAGGAGCCGAGACAAGCCGAAAAAAAAAAAAGGGCGGATCTCATGAATAGTCATACTTGCCCCTGGCATCTGATAACGGAGGCCATAAGGAAACAAGCTGGCTGTGACTGCATCAGCGCTCAGAGAATATCACAGACATTTGCAGAGCTTTTTTCAGTTGTTATAGTAAGAAAATAATGACTTGGATTGCATTATTGAGGCGTTTGGTGATCAAACGAGTGATCAGGAGATGATTGATCGGTATGTACGACTATTATTATTATTATTATTATTATTGGCATATGTGAAAGCTATAGCGAACGAAAGGGTGGGGCGGGGCTGGAAATGCCTAGTGAGTGCTTTGTTGATATGCAGGGCCTTTTAAACCCATTTGACTGTGGGAAAAAAAATACTTTTAAACAGCGCATCTAAAATTAACTGCGCGTGTGAAAATAAATTGGACCTGACATGCCTGACACACACTTAATAAATGGACTGCAAAGGGTTAATACATGTATTTATGAAAAGTCAACAACGGACAACCGCATAACTTATAATAGAAGTCAGGCTTATTGGTCTGTATTTACCTGGTTCGGTTTTGTCTCCCTGTTTGTGGATCCGTATTCCGTTTGCAATTTTATTGTCTGTCGGTACAACCCCTGTCTAGGGACTGTTGTATGATTTTAGTTAGCGGTTTGTAAATAACTTGTTTCATTTCTTTGAGTACTATTGGGAGGATCTCATCTGGCCCAGGGGATTTGTTTATTTTAAGAGCTCCTAGTCCCTTTAACACTTCTGCCTCTGTTTTGCTAAAGTTATTTAAAACTGGACAGGAACAGGTCGACATGTGGGGCATGTTGTCCATATCCTCCTTTGTAAAAACTTGTGAAAAGTAATCATTTAATATATTTGCTATTTTTCCTCTTCATCTGTGATGCTGCTATATCTTAAACATTTTACTTCCTCCTTGAATGTTCTTTTGCTATTATAACATTGGAAAAACTTTTTGGAGTTGGTTTTAGCCCCCTTAGCAATGTTCATTTCTATCTCTCTTGGCCTTTCTAACTTCTTTTTTGACTTGCGCTTGCAGTTTCAAGTACTCTTTCTGTGTACTTTGTTGTTGGTCCCTTTTAACCCTTTGCAGTCCTATGTCGGACCTGGTCCGACATCGCAATTTTCCCTTTCCGGTCCAATGTCGGACCCTTTCCGACATCACCAAAAAGACACACAAAACAGGTCTCTAGTCATTTTTTCTCCGGAAAAAGCTGTGAAAACCATTCAATGGCCGTGTAAGACCGATAGGAGCCGAGAGAAGACGAAAAAAAAAGGGCGTATCTCATGAATACTGATAGACCCGACACCACATAGATAACACGGACATAAACAAACAAGATAGCTGCTTCCGCATCCAGCGCTCAAAGAACATCACAGACATTTGCAGAGATTTTTTTAGATGTTATAGTAATAAAATAACAACTTGGATCGCATTATTGAGGAGTTTGGTGATAAAACGAGTGATCAAGAGATGATTTATCGGTATGTACTATTATTAAGAGGCATTTGAAAAATATAGCGAACAAGGGGTGGGGCGGGGCTGGAGATGCAGTACTGAGTGTCCTGTTGATATGCAGTGCCTTTTAAGCCTGTTTTACTGTGAAAAAAAATACTTTCAAACAGTGTGTCTGAAATAAACTGCGGGTGTGAAAATAAATTGGACCTGACACATGCTGAATAAATGGACCTCTAAGGGTTAAACACTCTGTAAAGTGCCTTTTTCTCTGAATGTTTTTTTAAGTGTTAACCTTTAGGTTGAATTTCAGGGAGAGACGGTGAGACTTATCTCCTGCTTCTTTTCTTTATCTGTAACTCGGTCTCTACCAGCACATAAATCAATTTTGTGATGTTGTTAACCAATCTATTAAACACTCCCATATCTAGCAATCTCTCTCTTTTGAGCTTTGTTTGTTTGCTGCCGATTCCAATCAGTTTTCCCTGCACTACATTACCCTAACTGACACCATCAAGGCTATCAAGACGACAGGACGCGGTGCATGGCTAGCAAAGGCGGACATTTCAGGTGCTTTAAAATCATGCCCATTCACCCATCCCTCCATCACCTGTATAGTGTGCAATGGAAAGGACTGTACTATTTTGCCACGCAATTGACATTTGGCTGCCGTAGCAGCCCCAAAATATTTGACAGCCTGTCAGAAGCATTATGCTGGATACTGCTCAATACCAACAGGGTACCGATTTTGCTTCACTTGTTGGATGACTTCCTCCTCATCTCTCCTCCCTCTCACCCTCCGGAGCCAGCAATATCAGCCCTCCTCTCTCTCTTCAAAAATAGTGGGAGTTCCTCTATCGGAAAAAACTATCAGGCCAGTCACTACTTTTGAATTAGGAATAACTCTGGATTCCGTGAAGTTCGAGACCCATCTCCCAAAAATCAAGTTGGAAAGAATACGCCTCCTCATAAGTAACTTTCAAAGGTTGCAGTTCATAACACAAAGAAAACTCTTCTCTACTGGGTCATTTCAATTACGCCTTAAGAATCATCCCCAGGGCAGGACATCCACCACCAGCAGCCTCAATGCGAACATATCTGTTTCTGTGGAAGCAAGGACGGACATAAAAATGTAGACAACTCTACTGCAGCATTGGAATAGGCTATCTGTTCTACAAGGATTGCATAGGGGCTGCAGATCTCGCTCTATTCACGGACGCTTCTCATCTAGGCTATGGGGCAATCGTAGCCAATCAATGTTTTTTCAGCCAGTGCCCCCTGAAATAGCAGTACTACCACCGGAACAGAAATCCACTGCATTATTGGAATTATACCCAATAGTTGCTGCTGCTTTCATCGGGGGCAAATCATGGTCTAGAAAATCAATAAAGCCACAGTCCAAATAATCACTAAAGGCTGATCTTCAGTACCATTCTTTATGAAATTACTGCGAAGGCTCATTTGGCTATCTGTGTCAAATAATTCCTTAATTCAAGCCAGGCATGTGCCCGGTTCCTCTAATAACGCTGCTGATGCTCTCTTCCGTTTGCAGATCCGCAGATTCCACCAGATCATGCCAGCAGCATCACGTCTCCCTCTGCAACCTCCTCCCTTCCATCACCACATCATGGAATAAATTCATCCCTTTCCAGTTTACTTCTCTCTGCTTAGGGCTACTTGACAGCACCTCTAGCTCCAGCACCCAGCTCATCATACAAAACAGCATGGAATTCATACTCCCGATTCTGCGCCCAGCACCGAAGCTTCCTGGCACAGTTCAACCACAAAGGGATCATGGCATTCATCGTGCACCTCCGGGACATCCTCCAGCTGTCACCCACTACCATTAAATCATATCTGTCTGGGATTCAGCACCATTACCGACTCAAGTGCATCCCAGCACCCACCCTCCTTTCACTGCCTGCAGTCAGCATGACTCTCCGCGGAATCGAGAAGTCTCTCCCACCAACTTCTCCTATCAGGATGCCGATCACGACGGTCATCCTCCTTAAGGTGAGTTCATGGTCGCATCCTTTTCCAGCTTCCCAGCTTCAGGAATCCGAGTGAGCGACCTCTCCTGCAATAGAGACCAGCACTTCCTGCTGTTTTTGAGGACATCAAAAACCGATTAACTTCGTTCTTTGATAATGTATTCAATTATCAAAAATTAACCCTTAACGGTCCATTTATTCAGCGCGTCAGGTCCAATTTATTTTCACACGCGCAGTTTATTTTAGACGTGCTGTTTAAAAGTATTTTTTTTCAGAGTAAAACAGGTTTAAAAGGCACTGCATATCAACAGGACACTCAGTACTGCATCTCCAGCCCCGTCCCACCCCTTGTTCGCTATATTTTTCAAATGCCTTAATAGTACATACCAATAAATCATCTCTTGATCACTCGTTTTATCACCAAACTCCTCAATAATGCGATCCAAGTCGTTATTTTATTACTGTAACATCTAAAAAAAGCTCTTCACATGTCTGTGATGTTCTTTGAGCGCTGGATGCGGAAGCAGCTATCTTGTTTGTTTATGTCCGTGTCATCTATGTGATGTCGGGGCTATCGGTATTCATGAGAGATGCCCTTTTTATTTCTCTCGGCTCCTATCGGTCTCACTCGGCCGTTGAATGGTTTTCTCGGCGTTATCCGGAGAAAAAACGACTAGAGACCTGTTTTTTGCGTCTTTTTGATGATGTCGGTCAGGGTCCGGCATTGGACCGGAAAGGTAAAATTGCGCTGTCGGACCAGGTCTGACATAGGACCGCAAAGGGTTAACTCTCCCCTTGGCCCTTACAGTTGTCTGGCAAAACTCATCGCTCTCAAGAAACCCAGTCACTCAGATCCACTGTTTACCGACTACTCGAGGAACGTTGTCACAAGGAACTGGTTTTCATCTCATCTAACTAAAGCAGGTCTTCTGCAGCAATTCTTCACTCCTTTAGAATTGGAGCTGGAACTTCAGCTGCCAGAGCAGGACTAAAAGAAAAAAGGAAGGTGTTTTGATCACTTCCCCTAGTTTCTCAGGCATCTGCCATTCAAGCTCTTTAGCCGGTGTCAAATGTCACTGAGATGAAGCAGTTCTGCATGGAGGAGTGGGCCAAAATTCCTCCACGGCGCTGTGAGAGACTAATCAATAACTACAGGAAGCGTTTGGTTGCAGTTATTGTTGCTAAAGGTGGCGTAACCAGTTATTGAGTCTAAGGGGGCGATTTACTTTTTCACATGGGGGCTTTGGGTGTTGCATAACTTTCTTTAATAAATAAATGAAATATGTATCACATTTTGGTGTTATTTGTTCACTCAGGGTCCCTTTTACCTAATATTAGGTTTTGGTTGAAGAGCTGATAACATTCAGTGTCAAAAAAATGCAGAAAATCAGACAGGATAAATACGGCACTGTGTGTGTATATATATATGTGTGTGTGTATATATATGTGTGTGTGTGTGTGTATATATATATATATATATATATATATATATATATATATATATATATACACAGTGCCTTGCAAAAGTATTCAGACCCCTGACCAATTCTCTCATATTACTGAATTACAAATGGTACATTGAAATTTCGTTCTGTTTGATATTTTATTTTAAAACTCTGAAACTCAAAATCAATTATTGTAAGGTGACATTGGTTTTATGATGGGAAATATTTTGCTTGCATAAGTATTCAACCCCCACACATTAATATTTGGTAGAGCCACCTTTCGCTGCAATAACAGCTTTAAGTCTTTTGGGGTAAGTATGTACCAGCTTTGCACACAGTGTCGGAGTGATTTTGGCCCATTCTTCTTGGCAGATTTGCTCCAGGTTGTTCAGGCTGGTTGGACGACGCTTGTGGACCGCAATTTTCAAATGCTGCCACAGATTCTCAATGGGATTGAGATCAGGACTTTGACTGGGCCACTGTAGGACGTTCACCTTTTTGTTCTTGAGCCACTCCAATGTTGCTTTGGCCTTGTGCTTGGGATCATTGTCCTGCTGAAAGGTGAATTTCCTCCCAAGCTTCAGTTTTTTAGCGGTCTGAAGCAGGTTCTCTTGCAGTATTTCCCTGTATTTTGCTCCATCCATTCTTCCTTCAATTTTAACAAGATGCCCAGTCCCTGCTGATGAGAAGCATCCCCACAGCATGATGCTGCCACCACCATACTTCACTGTAGGGATGGTGTGTCTTGAGGCATGGGCAGTGTTAGGTTTGCGCCACACATAGTGCTTTGAGTTTTGGCCAAAAAGCTCTATCTTGGTCTCATCTGACCACAAAACCTTTTCCCACATGTCGTGGAAATTCTAATAAAGGAAGAGAGACTGCGAGTTCCAAACACACAGGCCTTTATTTCTTAAGTTTGCAAACTGAGAACACTCTCAGCACACAGGGTGCTAGATAATCATCGAGCAGTGTTCCAACATACAGAGTTAGATCAGTTTCTTATATACCTTAAAATTGTCAGCAAGGCAGAGGGTTAGCCAATGATGATTCAGGTATTAGCATATAAGAGAAAACTTATAACTATGCATACTTGGCATAAAACTAAGCAAGCAGATAAAAAGGATGGGTGGTTTGGGTATACGTGCAAAAAGACACGTCTGGCTCATCCTTTTTTCTCACAGCCGCAGCTGCAGTGTAGGCATCTTGCGGTTCCTTATCTTTAGCAAAGCATACAAGGTTATGTGAGCAAGGTTATGGGAGAACAAAATGCCAGTACATTATGTCGAGTCAGTTCTATTTTCTGTAACATTTCTATAACATTCCCTCCCTTTTGAGAC
This sequence comes from Acipenser ruthenus, assembly GCF_902713425.1. NCBI lineage: Eukaryota > Metazoa > Chordata > Actinopteri > Acipenseriformes > Acipenseridae > Acipenser > Acipenser ruthenus. The sequence continues at coordinate 56,572,458 of NC_081192.1, forward strand.
TTTGTCTCAACCTTATTCAGAAAATGGATTCAAACACACACAATAGTACAAGTTAAAGCGAGATTTACAAAGTTTAACATGTAGTGTAATATGAACAAAGTGACGACCCAACGTATCCCGCTTGCAGATTTTCCCCACTATCTTAACTCATCAGGTCATCTGCCATTTTGTTGAAAGGGTCATCATTTGAATCACTACACTGGTCATCATTAGTAAGCAGGGGCATGTTTAAAACAGTGTCAACAGTTTTAGTACATAACTTTTTCACGCAGGTTATGATAAGCAAAAACAACAACAATATCACTACATCATATATAAACCAGTGTCAGTAATGTTCAAAGTGTTCTGTACAGTATGGTTGAGCATTTCCCACCAACCATTGTCCGCATGTTTTCAATCATGTTCTACACTCCATGTGTGCAATGCTGTTTTTGTTCTGAGTTCTGTGCGATTTTCAGCGTAGCTGTGGTTTGTAGTATCTGGCTCTTTTTTATTATCTTTTAGTTCAGTTAAGAGCCAGATGAGAAACACAGTTAATATGCTGCCAAGAAAAATAAGTCAGGACTCTGGGGGTCCAAAGCTGACTGTCCCAAGGCCATCCGAGCCGTCTACGTTGTTCCAGGGGGCGATACATCTCCCTTCGGGCTATAGGGCACTTTTCTGCAATGGCTGGCGTGGACCCACGTTGATCGTTCAGCGACTTTCACCGCTGTCTGCGTTGTCAGGAGCACCTGGAACGGACCTGTCCAGAGTTGTTGATGCCAATGCTTCCGGCGGAGGTCTTTGATGATCACCCAGTCCCCTGGCAGGAGCTTGTGGAGCGCCCCTTCCTTCGGTTCGGGTAGGGCAGCTTTTACCCATTCACGAAGAGATCAACGGTGGGGGCTTCTTGTGGTTTAGAAAAAGTTAGCACGTACTGCTTGTTCGCTGTTTTGGTGTCAGCTGTCCCTGCCTCGTTTCATTCTGGTTTCGGTTTGTATAGTGATACTTGCGGTGGGGGAGCGCTCTGCCAGTTACTCTCGTTGGTTTGTTGTTGTTGCTGCTGCTGTCTCTGACACTCTCTAGCAAAATGTCCTTCCTGGCCACAATTATAGCAACTAGTGTCTTTATCCTGGTTGTGGAAGTTTCTGTTGCCACCGCCTCCGCTTCCCCCTACCCCCCGTCCCACGTCCGCCCCGTCCGCGTTGGTATCCGCCTCGGGTTGGTCCTTTGCCCTGATAATAAGCCAGCTGAGCTGCTTGCAATTTAACTCCTTCTTTTTCAGCTTTTGTCTTTTGATTGCTCTCTTGCTTCTGTTGTTGTCTTTCAGCGTGCTTGCAATGTAATGAGGGGAGCCGTCTCCCATCCAATGCATGTCATCCGTACCTGTTTATTCAGGGCAGGTACAAGTCCGTTTATTATGGCTGCTTTTAAAAGACTGTTGTATTCATCAGTGCCTGGTCGGAGTCCACTGTGTTTGCGAAAGCACGTCTCCAATCTTTGTCTATATGTTACCAATCACAAATTCGGGGAGAATTTGTCATGTCAACTCTGGGATAAAGTTGTGGAAAGGCACAGATCAGGGGAGGGGTATAAAAAGATTTCAAAGGCATTGACTATCCCTTGGAGCATAGTCAAGTCGATCATTAAGAAGTGGAAGGTTTACAGCACCACCCAGAATCTGCTTAGAGCAGGCCATCCTCCCAAACTGAGCAGCCGGGTAAGAAGGGCATTGGTCAGAGAAGCCAGCAAGAGGCCAATAAGAACATAAGAATATAAGAAAATAAGAAAGTTTACAAACGAGAGGAGGCCATTCAGCCCATCTTTCTCGTTTGGTTGTTAGTAGCTTATTGATCCCAGAATCTCATCAAGCAGCTTCTTGAAAGGATCCCAGGGTGACAGCTTCAACAACATTACTGGGGAGTTGGTTCCAGACCCTCACAATTCTCTGTGTAAAAAAGTGCCTCCTATTTTCTGTTCTGAATGCCCCTTTATCTAAACTCCATTTGTGACCCCTGGTCCTTGTTTCTTTTTTCAGGTCAAAGTCGTCCCCTGGGTCGATATTGTCTATACCTTTGAGGATTTTGAATGCTTGCTATAGCTTTTAGTATTTTGAATGCTTGCTATACCTTTTAGGATTTTGAATGTTTGAATCAGATAACCGCGTAGTCTTCTTTGTTCAAGACTGAATAGATTCAATTCTTTTAGCCTGTCTGCATAAAACATGCCTTTTAAACCTGGGATAATTCTGGTTGCTCTTCTTTGCACTCTTTCTAGGCAGCAATATCCTTTTTGTAACGAGGTGACCAGAACTGAACACAATATTCTAGGTGAGGTCTTACTAATGCATTGTAGAGTTTTAACATTACTTCCCTTGATTTAAATTCAACACTTCTCACAATATATCAAAGCATCTTGTTAGCCTTTTTTATAGCTTCCCCACATTGTCTAGATGAAGACATTTCTGAGTCAACATAAACTCCTAGGTCTTTTTCATAGTTCCCTTCTTCAATTTCACTATCTCCCATATGATATTTATAATGCACATTTTTATTGCCCGCATGCAATACTTTACACTTTTTTCATTTGCCATGTGTCTGCCCAATTTTGAATGCTGTCTAGATCATTTTGAATGACCTTTGCTGCTTCAACAGTGTCTGCCACTCCTCCTATTTTTGTGTCGTCTGCAAATTTAACGAGTTTGCTTACTATATCGGAGTCTAAATCATTAATGTAGATTGGAATAGCAGAGGACCTAATACTGATCCCTGTGGTATACCACTGGTTACCTCACTCCATTTCGAGGTTTCTCCTCTAATCAGTACTTTCTGTTTTCTACCTGTTAACCACTCCCTAATCCATGTGCATGCATTTCCTTGAATCCCTACTGCGTTCAGTTTGAGAATTAATCTTTTATGCGGGACTTTGTCAAAAGCTATCTGGAAATCTAAATAAACCATGTCGTATGCTTTGCAGTTATCCATTTTCAATGTTGCATCCTCAAAAAAGTCAAGTAGGTTAGTTAGAAATGATCTCCCTTTCCTAAAACCATGCTGGCTGTCTCCAAGGATATTGTTACCATATAGGTAATTTTCCATTTTGGATCTTATTATAGTTTCCATAAGTTTACATATAATAGAAGTCAGGCTTATTGGTCTGTAGTTACCTGGTTCGGTTTTGTCTCCCTTTTTGTGGATCGGTATTACGTTTGCTATTTTCCAGTCTGTTGGTACAACCCCTGTGTCAAGAGACTGTTGCATGATCTTGGTTAGCGGTTTGTAAATAACTTCTTTCATTTCTTTGAGTACTATTGGGAGGATCTCATCTGGCCCAGGGGATTTGTTTATTTTAAGAGCTCCTAGTCCCTTTAACACTTCTGCCTCTGTTATGCTAAAGTTATTTAAAACTGGACAGGAACAGGTCGACATGTGGGGCATGGTGTCCGTGTCTTCCTTTGTAAAAACCTGTGAAAAGTAATCATTTAATATATTTGCTAATATTTTTTCTTCATCTATGATTTTGCCATTTGTATCTCTTAGACATTTAACCTCCTCTTTGAATGTTCTCTTGCTGTTATAATATTGGAAAAACATTTTGGAATTGGTTTTATCCCCCTTAGCAATATTGATTTCTATCTCTCTCTTGGCCTTTCTAACTTCCTTTTTGACTTGTGTTTGCAGTTCCAAGTATTTTTTCTGTGTACTTTGTTTTTGGTCCCTTTTAAACACTCTGCAATCATGCGGCAGTAGCACCTGTAACAATTTACAGCAATCTTTCAGTCAAAGCACTTGATCGCTGTAAGGAGCGAACCTTATCAACTAACAATGTCCCTAACACCATCCCATTTTGGCAATTGTTGCTGCATAATGTTTACTTCACATAAAGACAAGTCACATACTATCAGCTGATCGGCGTAATTGTATGTTGTTAGACCCTGACTGTCTACAGTACTTGTCCTTTCTCGCCTTGTAACTATGGGAGCAGCTTGTTTTTGTATTATTGTTGTCGGTTTCTACCTCTTAGGGGAACCGGAAAACAGTTGCTGACCATGTCTATTTTTCACTCTTTCATCTATATTATCAAGAGAACTTTTAAGCCCTCCTGCATACAACTGATCAGTATCTGCCAGCTGTTCATCTTCCTCATCTGAGTCATCCGCTGCAGCAGCAACCATAACTGGCTGTTGCTGTAAAGCCACCTGTTGCTGTAAAGCCGCCTGTGGCTGTACACCCAACGTGTCACTATCTGTGTCTGTCAATTCCTCTGACTGACTCTGCTCGGAAAGCTGAGATAACCTCAAAGCTGCAACTCTCTCATCCATTACCTCATTCTATTGTTTTTGCCTTTTCAGCCTGTTTGCCTCAATTCTTGCACAAGAGTTCTATCCTTGTTTTCTCCTGAAACATACCATAGTTCCTGATGTGCTATCTGAATATCATTCAATCGTTTCTGAGTGTTACCCAATTCTAATGAGGCAGAATTTAATCTAATCCCGCAACTCACTATTTTCTCCTCTCAATTCTAATTGTGTAGTTGCATGAAGTAACCTTTCTGCTGTAGACACTTCCAGTTCTCGTCTATTCGTTGTTGATCCACTTACCAAGTTTGTTTGACATTTCAATTCAGGTATTTGATCTACTTTGTCCTTTTTAAATATTTAGCTAGCTTCAAGATGAAATCTCTCCTGATATTTTCCCTCGTGCATTCCTTGTACAAAATTAAGGAATTGATGGCTGCCAGGTCCAGTAGAGATAACAACAGGCTTGTATATTTAAAAAAAATAAAATATTGTAGGTTATATTAAAAATAAAAACATGTAAAGGGCAGTCAAAGTTCCTGCCACGGCAGTCATTTTGACGGTTTTCACTTTAAAAATTTTAATTGCACAGCGTGTGTGAAAGATACGCGGTTGTCCGTTCTTCACTTATGCTAAATATATGTATTAAATATCCTGATGGTGTTTGAAAGGCAGTATTGCAAAAATACAAATTATAATAATCCCCTCTAAATAGAACCGCCAAAGACATCATTTTGACTGCCTTTTACAATAACATGTTGTTTTTTATTTTGAATATAACCTACAATTATTTGTTTTTATTTTATTTTACTTTTTAATATACAAGCCTGTTATCTCTACTGGACCTGGCAGCCACCAATTCCTTTGTTTTGTACAAGGAATGCACCAGGGAAAATATCAGGAGATGTCATCTTGAACAGCACAGAGTGACACACGCAGAGAAAACATATGTTACTTTCATTTTAAATTTTAAAATACATTTCTTTATGTACTGTTTACCCACGAGTTTCTTTTGAAATGTTTATTTTATTATCGTTTTTAATTTAAGTAGTGCTTTATAGTGGTAAGTTAGAAAATAAACCCTTTTATGTTAAAATGTTCAATAGTGTTTCGGCTGTGCAGATGTTTGATATGATGTGCTTGAATAAAACTTCAGAGTTGTTTCCGATAGTTTGTCTTTCATTTTAATACCAATGTTTAAAATGCGGTGGTTTTAGGTAGGAGTATAACTGCAACGCTTCTAGTGTTAACATTGTAATAATACAAAAAAACATATTTTAGTAATTTCTATCTGAACTATGGCTGTTCATTACTGTTAACATTTTATGTCCAAAAGCAAAGTAAAACATTTGAATTAATCTCACAAATCCTGACTAATTTAACTATTGTACTAAATTCAACTTATTTTTTGTAATTGCCATATAATCCAAACACAACATGCTTTGAAACAAAAGCTAAATCCATAGATTTAAAAAAAAAAAAAATGGCCTTAATTTTTAAATCAAGAAAACGTGATACAATATGCCTACTTCTGATTTGGCTTGTCCAATGTGAATGTAGAGGCTTAAAGTGTGTATCCTAGCAATGTGCTAACCTACCGTACTAGCACAAAAAGAAGCGCAAACCGGCAACAGGAGACTTCAAACTGGGTTCTAGTTTGATGCTTCTATTCACCAATATGTAACCGAAGCTCAATAATCGATGCATTGATTAATTGTTGCACCCCTAGTTACACTATCTAACATGAAGTAAAACCAGAATTTACCGATTGTAGAAAGCAAAAACAAAAGTTGCTTTAAAAATATTTATATATATTTTATATATAATATATATATATATTTAATTCATAACAAATATCATCAGTATACTTCTACATATGCTAGAATATGAATGCCTGATTTCAAAACTTTTCAGAAAAATGCTTAAAGTACACTTTGTCCATAAAATCTTTAAACATCAACCCTTTTTTCAAATAAATAAATACTAAATACTACATTATAATAACTAATTAACAGCTATACAAGTAATATACTACATTAGACCAAATTCATAACACACTAGTCTGTCTACACTTAACAATTGTATAATTTACTATCTATATACACATTAGTATATTTATAACCCAGGCGTATTTCATGTAACTAACATCTATTGAAAACTAAACAAACAAAACTAGAATGTTCCCAGGCTCATCTACTTCAGAATCTTCACTATCGGTGTGAAGAAGTTCATAATCCAGGAGAGATTCTTCTCCTTCTGGCATTCATTCCATCAACATCTATAAAAAATAATTATATTTCTTTTGGATCAGTAAGCGCTCTGGGTTTGCAAAACAATTTAGAAAGCTCTTCAGTAAAGTATTGTGCTTTGATGCCATCGTCTACGGTAATATCGAGTAACACTGCAACCATAGATACTGAAATGCTGCACTGCGTCCAGAAACTCAATTCTATTGGTTGGGGCTTTGGTGAAATACATTTTTGATTGGTTTGTCATGCCTGAAGTTTGGGGATCGGGGGCGTTGGAATTTTCTTTCCTTTATACTGAGAGTAAATAGTCATAAATTATATCAGATTGAGGCTCTAACCTAGGCATGTCAGCTCCTGCTACAGAATCGAAATCCTCCTTCATATTCTCTGCTTGACAATACTACTGCAGTTCCTGTTCCAAGAATGTGTTAAAAGTAATTGGGTGAGGAAAGACCAGAACAACAAAACCAAAAACTCAGTTGCTCAAACATATTGCAATTTTTCGGCACTACCAGGTTTGACCACAACTAACTGCGACCACTGCAGCTCCTGTTCCAAGAGACTGTTAGACTCAAGTTTTTTTAGATTTTTATGTGTTCATATGTTCATTAACCCGGCACAATACTGTACTAAAACAGTCTTATCACATCGGGGTCACCAGATTTGTGGGGTAATTACGTTAGTTTGTTTAATAATGAATTTAAACAGTTAATTAATTTGAATAATTAAAATAGTTTACATTTTCTTGTGTTAATCAACCTGAATGAATACTGTATGACCATTTCCATATTAGTTCACCGACCTAAATAGACAATCTATTAGTTATCTATTAAATCTGAATATTGATTCACATTAATTAAAACCTCATTGTTATCATTTTTATTTAACCCTTTGCGGTCCTATGTCGGACGAGGTAAATTTGTCACATATTCAATAGGTGTAGATGAGGTAAGAATATAGTCGATCCGAGAATAGGTTTTGTGTTGAGCAGAAAATAATGTGTAGTCCCTTGCATTATCATTATTCAAACGCCAAATGTCCCGCGAATTAGTATCTCGAATAAAATTATTAAAAACCACTGATGAATTCAAACAATTATCGGCTGAATTGGAATTAGATCAATCTAGAACCGGATTACTTACTGCATTGAAATCTCCTCCTATTATTAACTGGTACTCGAAGAAATCTAGAAAAGCATTCGCTATACCAGGAAGAAAGTTAATATCGTAGTCATTAGGGGCATAAATTGAAACAAAAGCAAATTTAACATTGTTCAAGGAACCTAGCAAATAAACAAAATGCCCTGAGTCGTCACCCCCAGATCCTTCAGCAGAAAGTTTTAGTTTCCTATTTACCAATATAAGAACCCCCTTAGTTTTATTATTTGCAGAAGAGTATGCTGCAACATGAAAGTGTTTATTTTGAAAGCAGTGAATGTCATCAGATTTAAGATGAGATTCCTGTATTAATGCAATCGATATCCTTTTATGGTGCAGAAAATCTAGACACTTTGTGCGTTTAACAGGAGTGTTTAAGTCACGGACGTTCCAAGATACAATATTAATATCAGCCATCATGGTGGATCAAAGTAAACAAACGAAAACCTCTCTCAAGAAAACAAACATAATAAAGACAGATATAGGGTGCATTCTACTAGTTGTAGCAGCGAGCACATTGTGTGAAAAGATAATATACCAGTTAAAATAGAAATCGGACATATATGGTATGCAAAACAGTACAATATAATTGTAGGCAAGCCTTGGCAAATAGAAAAACAATAAAGAACCAATCCGTAGAAAGACAGCACTGAGACATGTTAACAATAAACACAAGGCAGTCAGCAGAGAGGTAAAAATAACTCTTATCTGCCAAAAACATAAAACTTCGCTGATCCGTGACCCCCCAACACAGCAAGGTAACGCTCTGATCTCTAAACCCCCCGCCCCGACTTCAAGTCAACCACAAGACAAAATATATATATATGTATATATGTGTGTATATCGGCTTATTATTGTTTAACCTTATACACCTAACCCCGCAGAAATATAAAAAAAAAAAAAAAAAAAAAAAAAAACACTTTACAGTATAGCACAAATGCAACTACATTAACAAATAATTTGTCAAAAACTGAGCAATCTGTAATGACAGTGTTGTCAAACCTTAAGTCCTGGTTAACTTCGGACATCGTTTAACAGTTCAGATCCCTTGCTGAGTTGCGTCCATTGCCAAAAAAGAACCCGCAGACTCCAAAGAGACCGCAAAATCTTCAACCGGTGTTTCCCCCCATTAAACACCTTAACCAGAGCTGGATAAATCAGGAAAGACTTGATCCCCTTCTGAATCAGACGTTTCCTGGCTTGCGCCATGTCCCGGCCATTCAGCCTGAGCAAGATGGGCAGTAGTCAAATCCTTTAACTTTTTCTTTGATGGTGAGGAACTCATGTCTTTATCATGTTTCATTGCCATCTCCGATATTTTATGATAACTTTTATTGAATTAAGTGGCTGAAAAATGCCCGAATAAAGTTTTAAAGGAAAAAAAAAAAAACTGTCGGGCGGAAGGGAATAGCAGACTTAAGCGTCCATTCCTGTTTGCCTGCTTTTCAGAGTTATTAAAATAATTGCAAAATCCCCTCCCAATTTTAGCTGTTTCGTTCAGAAGCGCCCCAGAATTACATATGCATATACAGAATTACATATGCGCAAATCGCGTCTTAATTGCGCGTTTATGCCATTGCGTGTGTTTTATAAATCCCATCCAAGAATTCAGAACCCTCAGCACCCGTTTTACGGTCGTAAAACATACGCAGTCCTTTTATAAATCTGGGCCTGAGGCTTTTCATACGCGCATAAAAAGCACCAATTAAGAACTATTTTATCAACTTTTATCTGTTGCATTTACAATTAATTACTCTAGTTCCACAAGGGAAAGGTAATTAATTTTATACTCGATGATTCCTTGACGTCGACCAAAAAGTCAGTAGAATAAATCCTCCATTGTAGTTCAGTGTCCACTTTGTTGCAACAAATCTTCAGACCCAAGCTGGGGCTCCTTTTATCTTCAAAACCCAAGTCAAGCTTTCACACAGTCTGTGTGTGTGTGCCTTTCTTTCTTTTGATTGCTTCACCAATAGGCAGACAACAGTCTTTCAAGCTGCTGTGTTTCACGGCTGAAACAGAAGCTAGTCAAGCCGGGAATGGTTGTTATTGACGAGTAAATAAACTGACTCTCCAGAAGTCTCTTCCCTTTCAGCAGGAATTCGACAGGGAACTTTCTGGGATGTTCGTTTATTGCAGGGTACAAAATCTTCTTGCAGTGAAGAGGTATAAAGCTTAATGCTGTCTTCTCTTATGGAGCCATGTTAGACTTGAAACCAATTCAAAGTTCTGGCTGCAAGTTGACAGTTCTTATTAGGACTTTCAAATAAAGACATATACATTACCCCTACGCCTGTCTTCCATTGTTTTGGACAATGGGTTGCCTCGCCCTGCATGGGATGAATACATTATCTAATTATGACTTCCTTCTGCTGTCTCCAGCTTTCATTTCCTCCATAAATTCTGATCGGGTGCTCCAGTCTATTTACGATCCTGTAGAGCCCCTTTGTGTCAGGTTCAAGTCCACTGGTCAGAGAGCTCACTACCCCCTCCTTTGTGCTGGGTGCTCGGATGTTGCTCCAGTCAATAGTTCACATGCTGCCCTGCATACTGTGTGCTCAAGAATGAATCCAAAAGATTAGTTCAGATATGTACTTATGTCGAAAATGGTTATTAATTCTAGGCAATTGTGCCTACAGAGGAAGGTTTGAACCTTTGATGATACTAATTTTCATGATTTACTGGTGACGTCACCATAGCTACTAGTTAATATTTGATTGAAAATCCTATTTTACAGGTGAGCCATATAAATGGAATAAATATGTAGTTTAAATATATGTTATATAGAACAGTAATTGTGTTTTTATAATTTAAATGAAAATAAAAGTACATGTTTATGTACACGTAATTGGTGCTGCTTGCGATATACTGTGAGCTTGCATTGCAGCAGCACCAACTGCTTTATTTAAGTCACCGTTCCAAGCAAGTTGTCACATTTTACTACTACTAAATTAATAATAATAATAATAATAATAATAATAGGAACTTAGGCTTGTCTAGTGACCCCAGAGATGTTGTGTGGTTGTGTATCCATGATACATCAAGCTTGCAGTTTACATTCAACATTTCTTTTGGTTGTCTGGTCATTTAATAAAAAAAATCCCAAACAGCAGAGGGGCTTTTCAATACAGCTTACACTATACAACACCTTGCTGTTGAGATGGTGAATGAAGAAATTAAAGGTTTGCCTTTGGATAACACAAGCTGGAGGGGGGAGGGACGGACGGTGCTCAGTTTTTGAAATTCAAATTATTACGGTTAGCGTATATTTTGTATGTTTCAAACATATTCTACCATAGCACTTCTCTTACACTGTCTTGCACGCTAGGTATTAAGTACATATTTTACTGAAGCACTACAACCGCTGTAGGTACGCCCCCCAATGCTTTGGCATAATGCACCCTGCTCCAATACACGGCAGTGGCGCCATATAGAGTTGTTACGTATAACGATTTGGTAGTGGATTTAAATACAACAACTTTTGTTTTAGTAATACGGATTACACAAATCAAAAGATCGAATTTTGCATGTGACAAAAATAAGTGTGTATTTTTCTAAGCAGATCACGTTCAGTTTTAGATTTAAAAAATCTCACAAAAAATGTATTATGTTATTTTTGTTTTTAGGTTAAACAGCTGCAGGTAGAGACTCCAGTTGATGGTTTGAAGACTGAGGCTCTGCCGCCAGCAAGGAAGGAAGGTGACCTGCCTCCTCTGTGGTGGCAGTATGTCACTCGCCCACGAGAGCGCCCTATGTAATTCAAGACATTAGCCTGCAGAAGTGGGGGCAAAGAGTGATCTATGTATTGATGTATGCAATTTGCAGTTTGTGAATAGGGAGGATTTAAGATGTATATCTGTAATACAGTTCCTCTGTTAAAAAACAAATATGTTGAAACCACAAAGTGATTGTGTTATATTAACCCCTTCTCTGCTGCCTAACGTACCAGGTACATCCTAATTAAAAACATGGTTTAAAAAAAAAAAAGCCTGATTGCTGTTATTTTACTCAGGATCGATCATCGGGAAGTTCTTACTAATCATATTTAGTCAGTGGTTCCAATTTCATTGTTCGTGGGATAAAATACCTTTGATGTGATTTTTACATTACAGTTGGCACCGCTTTATCTGGACGCTTCAGGAGAAGTAAAAATATCCCGAAATAAGCGGCTGTCACAATTAAACGAGGGGCATTTGAGACAACCTTATTCACATTTTATTTTGGTTTTTATATGAAAAAAAGAATGAAATACATAATTTAAAATGAATCGCTGTTTTTATTTCTACATTAAATGAAAAATAATTAAATCACATCTTATCACAAGGCGAGACACCTGCGATGTTGACACACCAACCTTCTGGTGGTTTACGTAATTTATACAAATCACAGCATACTCTCTGCACTGTGCTATGCTAACCTGTCTTGCTCTGGAAAGCGGTTCATCATTTGAAAATACTGTATCCCAATTAAATGTAGTGATGTCCCAGTTCACACACAAATAGCATTAGGAAGAATTGTCTGTGTAGGTAAGAATATGTATCTCTTCTTTCTTGAACAAAAACACTTGAACAATTTCCAATATAATAGTTTATTTTGTAGTTTGTTTAATAATAGAAGTACAGTGCACAAAGCAGTGTGTATAGCTTCAGGCAAAAGGAAAAATACACAGACTGCTTCATTACAGCCTCTTTTTAAGTTGTTCATGCAGAATACACTCCCTACATTTCTTACAACAAAACTATGCAACTCGTTCCATATATGGAGTTGCTCTTTTTGCAAGGTTCAGCTAATTGCAAGTTTTTTTCTTGTGTGCAAGCATTATTCATTTTCTTGTGTGCAAGACCACCCTTATCTATATTGGCACAGCTGTGTCTGCATCTTGTGCCTTAGTAGAATGTTGTTGAAGCTGACACCCTGGGATCCTTCAAGAAGCTGCTTGATGAGATTCTGGGATCAATAAGCTACTAACAACCAAACGAATGGCCTCGTTTGTAAACTTTCTTATGTACTGTGTGTTTTCCCACTCCAATTATATTCGTATAAGTATACTGAAGGTTATAATAATCATAAACACATAGAAAACTGCTGAAGTCTACAGCGTTATCAGCACACAATACCTGTTTTTCAACAACACAGCTGGCTTGTAACATAACAGAACCCCTTCATAGCAATTACTGATATTGAGTCGTATTCTATTTAAACAGAAATCCTGACTATCAGTGTCCCGATTAGGCGGCACCGACTGTACAATGACAGGCACTTCAAATTACTGCCACTTCTAGACCATCTGCACCATAAATTCGAAGAAATATATACATCTGGCCAAAATTAATCTGTGGATGAGTTCCTCCTGCTCTTCAAGAGGAGACTTTAAGCAGTATATTCCCATGAAGTATGCCAGTTATGGAATTAAACTACAAACTATGAGAGTTCCACTGGGTACACTCATCGGTTCAGTGTACACAGGGCAAGACCATCAGATTGAGCTGTCTGGCTGCCCCCATGCTTGCAGACCACTGAATAATTTGTGTGGGATTGTGGCAATGTGCCCCGCCCCTGTGTGTATTTTTGTGTTTTATGTTGTATGTCGCGTGTATTAATGTTGGTGTATTGTAGTTGGTACACGGGATATAATGTGGGTAATGAGCACAAGTTTTTAAAATGTATAATTGTATTTAGGCACGGGGATTTAAAGTATTTAATAATATGTGAGCATGGGGTTGCACAGATTTAGTTCACGTGCTGGGATTCAAGTGAATAATTAATTGGTAATTGAATCCCAGCACAACTGTATATAGATGCACGTTTCATTCACTCGGGGTTGTGTGTTCGAGAGTGAATAGGTGAGAGAGAAAGGAGAGTGTATTTAAAATAACAATTGCTGCTATGTGCTGAGGAACCAGCACGGTACTTGTTTGTGTCTGTTCGTCCACTCGTTTGTCTGTCTGTTCGTTTTGGCTACTGTGCCGTTTTATTTTACAAAGTGTTTTTGTGTTTGTTCAAACCTTTTATTTTTCCGTACTTAATAAACTGCGCAGCAGTGCTTTCATTCACTATTTTCATGCGCAGTGCGGTGTGTTCATTTCTGGTCTGACGTCATCATTAAAGCCAGCCTGTCACATGTGGTGTCAGAACCGGGACAACAGCGCCTTTAACACGCAGGCCAGAAACAGTACTGCGGGGGGGAAAAAAAGAGCAATAGTAGAAGATGCTATCAGGCTGCGGGACTGGATCCTGGACAGTGCTGGGCTGGAGGCCCAGTCTGCCCATAGCCATCTGGGTCCTGTGGCTGATGGACAGGGAGCGATGGGAGGCATATGAGAGGTAACACACCCCAAACACCTTGGAGGAAGCTGTGGAGTTGGTCCTCAGCTACCTGGAGGAACCTATAAACAAAAGAGCAGCCCAGGTAGTGGGATCTCCAGTGCAAGAGGGAGAAACACCGCTGTCTCCAGAGCGAGAGGGAGAGCCGTACCCGTCCCCTGCCAGTGAGGGAGAACTGCACCCGTCCCCTGCAAGTGAGGGAGAGCCGCACCAGTTCCCTGCAACGGGGAGACTACACGCTGCTCCCACCTCCGTCACCAGGAGACTACACGCTGCTCCCACCTCCGTGGTCAGGAGACTACACGCTGCTCCCACCTCCACCACTTCCGCCACCATGAGCAGAGCAGCAGGAGCTGCCTCTGCCTCCACCACCTCCACCGGCAGGAGCAGAGCAGCAGGAGCTGCCTCTGCTTCCACCACCTCAACCGCTTTCACCACCAGGAGGAGAGCAGCAGGAGATGCCTCTACCTCCACCGGCAGGAGCAGAGCAGCAGGAGCTACCTCTGCCTCCACCACCTCCACTGGCAGGAGCAGAGCAGCAGGAGCTGCCTCTGCCTCCACCACCTCAACCGCTTTCACCACCAGGAGGAGAGCAGCCGGAGCTGCCTCTGCCTCCGCCGCCTCCACCGCCAGGAGCAGAGCAGCAGGAGCTGCCTCTGCCTCTACCACCTCCACCGGCAGGAGCAGAGCAGCAGGAGCTGCCTCTGCCTCTGCCTCTACCACCTCCACCGGCAGGAGCAGAGCAGCAGGAGCTACCTCTGCCTCCACCACCTCCACTGGCAGGAGCAGAGCAGCAGGAGCTGCCTCTGCCTCCACCCCCTCAACCGCTTTCACCACCAGGAGAGCAGCAGGAGCTGCCTCTACCTCTGCCGCCTCCACCGCCAGGAGCAGAGCAGCAGGAGCTGCCTCTGTCTCCGCCACCTCCACCAGCAGAGGGTAAATATCTGCTGGTTCCGTCTCCACCAATGTGGGAGGACTGCTTACCATTCCCACCACCACCACCAGAGGAGCTGGAGCTACCTCCACCACTGAGGGAGAGGAGCAACAGCGGAGTTGGCCACCGCCCGGGGGATGCCTGCACGTCACCACCCAGGGATGTTTGCCTCGCACCGCCCAAGGATGCTTGCCTCGCACCGCCCAAGGATGCCTGCCTCGCTTCACCCAAGGGTGCCTGCCTTGCATCGCCCAAGGATGCCTGTTGCTCCACATCGTCTGGGGCTGCCTGTTGCTCCGAATTGCCTGGGTCTGCCTTTTGCTCCGCATCCCACTTTAGCTGCTGGAGATACTGTGATTGGAGCCCTGGAAGAGGGAGCTGCTGGCTACGAAGAAGGGGGGAGGTCAGGAGACCACCCCACAAGCACCCTTTCCGCTGCCAGGACTACCCCAGCTGGAGGAGCCAGACTGGAGACCACCTTCCCCAGCATCACTTTAGCTGCCGGAGATACTGTGGCTGGAGCCCTGAAGAGGGAGCTGCTGGCTATGAAGAAGGGGGGAGGTCAGGAGACCGCCCCCCAAGCAGCTGTTCGGCTGCTGGGATTGCGAGCCGGCGTGTGTGTGGTCAGCATGGCCACTACAGCTATTCGGGTGGAAGGAGGACGTCCCACCATGGCCGCCCCCGTGGACTATTGCTGCCCCTGTTTCTGGGCCGGAAATAAAACCGGGACTTTGGGACTAAGGGGGAAGGTGGCTGTTGAGGTCATGTATGTTGCGCACAAGGGGGGGGGGGATATGTGGCAATGTGCCCTGCCCCTGTGTGTATTTTTGTGTTTTATGTTGTATATTGTGTGTGTTAATGTTGGTGTATTGTAGTTGGTACACGGATATAATGTGGGTAATGAGCATGAGTGTTTAAAATGTATAATTGTATTTAGGAACGGGGATTGCACAGATTTAGTTCATGTGCTGGGATTCAAGTGAATAATTAATTGGTAATTGAATCCCAGCCAAATTGTATATATAGATGCACGTTTCATTCACTCGGGGTTGTGTGTTCGAGAGTGGAGAACGGGTGAGAGAGAAAGGAGAGTGTATTTAAAATAACAATTGCTACTACATGCTGGGGAACCAGCACGGTACTTGTTTATGTCTGTTCGTCCACTCATTTGTCTGGCAGTTTATTGTCTGTTCGTTTTGGCTACTGTGCCGTTTTATTTTACAAAGTGTTTTTGTGTTTGTTCAAACCTTTTACTTTTCCGTACTTAATAAACCACGCAGCAGTGCTTTCATTCACTATTTTAACTCGCAGTGCTGTGTGTTCATTTCTGGTCTGATGTCATCACTAAAGCCAGCCTTTCACAGGGATCTTGTTCTTCCCCTCATAAATCTGCTATAATGTAAGAGACAGATCTGTAAAGAAGGCCACAGACTTTACCAGTCAGCAAGTTAGAGACATTAATTCAGCACCTTTTTTTTTTCTATTACTTGTGATGAGTCATGCGATGTGGATGATATTGCACATATTGCCCTCCTTGGTAGATATGTGAATTCACAAGGACCTCAAGAACTGATCGGATTATTGCCACTCAAAGGACAAACTCACAGGGAAGATATCAGCTGCTGTCATCGAATGTTTGAAAGAAAAATAAACATCAACATTGTTTCTATAGGTACAGATGGGGCTGCAAGCATGAGGGGGCACACAAAGGTTTCATTTCTGTATTTAGAAAAAGTATGGAGCACGATGTAATAATATTTCACTGCATAATCCATCAAGAGGCACTCTGTGCACAGTATTTTCCAGATGAGATGGCAAAAGTGATGGATTTAGTTGTACAGATCATCAACAAAATAATTGCAAGAGGTCAGGGGTGTGCAATTTTTGAAAAAAATGTTTGTCAAAGGGACAAAATGCTATAAAAATCTACTTGCCTCCTCCACATCGCACAAAACACACACACAACAAATCAGAATATAACTTGTAGTATTTTGGTTTTATATAACAGTGAACACAATCAATCAATTAGTGATTAACAGTGGTGGATCTAGCCTTGTAACTTGACGTGTTCACTAAATTCTACAAGATACACAAAAAGTGACCCCACATTACCTCGACAAATGTATGTATAACGTACTTTAAGGAAATGTTCCTTCCAGTGCAGTTTGGTGAACTGCTGAACCCCAGAAGGACTTGTGTATAACCTGTCAAGTTTCTCTGCATTTTGTACTGTTTTTCTACCAAAATGCACACAACATTTATATAGGAAAGATTAAATATATTTTTTCTTTTGTTTAATTTAGTGTACAACATTTTACAGCTATTTTTCCTCATCTTACATCTTGTCCCATCAAAGCAGTAACTAGGCATTTTAGCACCCGGGGCAGGCAATCATATTTGAGAGATACTGAAATTGAAGAAAGAATCTATGAAAAAGACCTAGGAATTTATGTTGACTCGGAAATGTCTTCATCTAGACAATGTGGGGAAGCTATATAAAAGGCCAACAAGATGCTCAGATATATTGTGAAAAGTGTTGAATTTAAATCAAGGGAAGTAATGTTAAAACTTTATAATGCATTATTATTAGTTATTTCTTAGCAGACGCCCTTATCCAGGGCGACTTACAATTGTTACAAGACATCACATTATACATTATTTCACATTATACAAGATATTACGTTATTTTTACATACAATTATCCATTTATACAATGTTTTTTTTTTTTTTTTTACTGGAGTACTCTAGGTAAAGTACCTTGCTCAAGGGTACAACAGCAGTGTCCCCCAAAGGGGATTGAACCCACAACCCTCCGGTCAAGAGTCCAGAGCCCTAACCACTACTCCACTGCTCTAGAAAGAGTGCAAAGAAGAGCAACCAGAATTATCCCGTTTAAAAGGCATGTCGTATGCAGACAGGCTAAAAGAATTGATCTATCCAGTCTTGAACAAAGAAGACTATGCGGTGATCTGATTCAAGCATTCAAAATCCTAAAAGGTATAGACAATGTCGACCCAGGGGACTTCTTTAACCTGAAAAAAGAAACAAGGACCAGGGGTCACAAATGGATATTAGATAAAGGGGCATTGAGAACAGAAAATAGGAGGCACTTTTTTACACAGAGAATTGTGAGGGTCTGGAACCAACTCACCAGTAATGTTGTTGAAGATGGGATCCTTCAAGAAGCTGCTTGATGAGATTCTGGGATCAATAGCTACTAACAACCAAACGAGCAAGATGGGCCGAATGGCCTCCTCTTGTTTGTAAATGTTCTTATGTTCTTATGCTATTTGTTGGCTCTCTACTTTTCAATTGTAATCGGTAAAGCTCGTTAAACGTCGAATTCCCAAAAAATATGGTTTTGATTGAAATAAATTTATATACGATAAACGCCGGTAAAACCACTCGCTATTTTATTTTATTTTATTACCAAAAATAATAATTTAAGAAATCATCTCGTCTGTGTAGTTTTTATACTTGCTGTCTGTCCCGTCTCTGTTCTGCTCTGAATGGCTAGGGGAAGCTGTCAGTCAAATCAGTAGTTCCTTAATAGGCTAGTGTAGTTTCACAGTCAGCCATTTCATCCTGTCCTGACAGATCTCGTTGGCTGAAGTCAACAGTGTATAGACGGACGTCACACGCCTCACACCCCAAGCCTGGTACCCTTATAACTCCGCCTCTAACTCCACCTCTACAGTGACGCAATTTCCAAGTCCTCACATAGATCCCACCCATCTGAAGTCGTTTTTTGTTTTTTTTACTGAATCTACTTTTCTCTGTATTGTCAATGTCGTAACATGTAATATGCCCAGTTTATGTTTTTCAAATAATGAATAAATCGGCATTGCGTTCTAAATAAACCATTTAATCATCATTACATTTATAAAGGCAGTAATTAATGCGCTTACATTTCCATATAATATATACAAAAGCATCGTTAACTATTTGCGGTATGTAATGTATGTAAAAAAATAAAAAATAAAATAAATAAAATCTGCAAGCATCGTTCGGAATGGTCTTGATGTCAGCGTATTTTAAAAATATTGCTTGATACTCTCTGATTAATATACTGCCCTCCGCTTCTTTGGAAACTGTTCAATTATCCGTTTGTTTCTATTGCAACAATACTGTTAGAACGGAACCCTATAAAAATGTACCACTGGATTTTGGAACAAGGTACGATGGTATCTCTGAAAGTGCAATTGTATTGTATAATATATGTATCTACACCATCAATGTACAATTCCCTGTGTTACAATAATGCAGTACAACCATAATAATAATAGTATAGCTACACTATAGAACCGTGGTACATTTTTATAGGGGTATAGCTTCACACAATCTACATTTACTTAATCGTATTAAAGTAAGAATTATGTGTGTCATTCTCATCTTATTTACAATATAAAATTGACATGCTTACATGTCTGTATAGGTTAGCCTAGGTATACGCAATAAAATATAGGAAGCTGAAGTTCAGGTCGTCACTCATATTATTTGCATCCCAGTTTTTGTTCTGTCCTTTAAGCTCATATGCCAATTGATTTATCAAAGCTAAATGACTATCCCTTTGTTTAAGTCCCTTTGGTCATATCATGTTGACCTGCTTTTTCTCTGTGAGTATCCCACAAGGATCATCCCTTCTACAAGTGCATGTAACCTGGCCCAACATGGATTTGTGTGGCACATATGCCAATGGAGTTTGTATGTCATAAGTACATAAGAAAGTTTATAAACGAGAGGAGGCCATTCAGCCCATCTTGCTTGTTTGGTTGTTAGTAGCTTATTGATCCCAGAATCTCATCAAGCAGCTTCTTGAAGGATCCCATGGTTTCAGCTTCAACAACATAGCTAAATATCCCTGTGCAATGTATTTTGTCACGGGTGACCCTGAACCAGTTATTGTGTGTAGTAGGGGGTTGGATTCCTTTGCATGGAGAATTTCAGTGGCTAGAGTTCACGGCTCCTCGATTGATTCAGATTCAGTTGTATTAAGTCTGCCCACTAGTAATGTGGAGCAAAGTGGGTATTGTGGTGTTTGCGGAGCCGACCCGGGCTGGACCCAGGACAGGGGTGGAGTCCTGCTGGGAACGAGCTGAAGCATTGGACATGGACTGGATGATTTAAAGGTGAAATGTATTAATGAGATGAGATGTGCTGTAACCATTTGTAATGTTTGAATAATCTTTAGTCTGTAACAAATACTGTAAAGTGCTCTCTCTCTGTAAGACCGTATAACAGAATCTGGTACAACTTGATACACTGGCCGGCCTTGAGCAGCCTCTTATTAAAATTGGCACGATTCCCAGAATTTAGTGCCAAAATCTCTGTTAAGACTTTTCAGCTTGACTACAGAATAATGCTGTACTAATAGATGTATGTTAATATGCTTGTTTTAAATGGTATAGATTGTTGTGGTAACATATAATCATAGGTAGTGATCATTATTGTTAGTATGAAATACTATGAACAATTTTTATGTATAAGATCATATGATTCACTATGCTTAATATGATAGCATACCTGAAGCTGTTTTCTATCAAGATGAGCATAGTTAAAAACTGAGTCCTAATTCAATGAAAAGAATTACTGTGTGCTTACATTCAAGAATTATAACTTCTGAATATAAAGGGAAAAGGAGTTAGGAGTATTCTTAAGGGAAAGAGAAAGACAGAAAGGGACTAAAGGATCTCACTTTGAGTCGGTTTCTGCTTGTAATTTAGCTTTAAAATAAGTGGGTGAGTAAGAACAACCTAGAGTAAAAAGCAGCCTCTAATTCAAGAAAAAATAAGCATTTTAGAAGATACACCACAGAAAGGGAACGGAAAAGTTAAATAAATTGTTATTGCGATATTGCTGCTATGCTGCTACTAGCAGAAAGTAATAAGGTTAGCAGCCATACGCTATAAGGAGTAAGGTACTAGTTTGACTCTGAAGTTAAAAGACGCAGCATAAAAAGATGTTGTGTTTAAAATACAAAATAAAAAGATTGAAAAAATATTGAAGAATAACTTTAAAGCAAAAGATAGGCTTTGGAAAAGTAAACTCTGTGTAACCTGCTGTCAAGGCTAGAAGTATTTTTCAATTTAGAAGAAGGAAGGACAGAATAGAAATGGTCTAATTCCAAAATATATTAAGATAGTTAGTTGCCGGACGGAACAAGCACGTAAGATACAGGTGTAAGGAAAGTTCTAGGGAACATTAATCACTATTAAACTTGGCAAGAAAAGAGGTGTCTCCAGCAAGCTGGTTTTAGCCAGTATGTGTATAGCTGAAAAATACAGGGTCATCTGGATGTCAATTAAGTTCAAGCTACCAGGGGCCCATAGGAGAAAAACATTACAGCTTAACAGCTCAGTAAAATAGTTAGGTTTTCCATAAGGAGAAAACTCTACACTAAAAAGATATAAGATGGAAGTTCCCTATAATACCTGCTAAACACACACCTGTAAGGAAAGAAGGAAACTAATTTGAGAGTGAGATGACATGAGGGAATATATTTTTGAAAGCCAAGTTCATGTAATCAATTATAATCATTATAACTATAACTGCTATATTATGATATAACTATTGGTGTTGCATATATTCAAACACCACTCTTTTTATAATACACACATTTATTGGTGCTTCATATATTTAAACACCACTCCTTTTTATAATGCACCCATATTAAGTAGTGAATCAAGGTAGCAGGGATTTTGTGAACTCTTCTTCACCTAACTTTTCAGATGAAGGAGGGGGGCCAAGAATGAGTGGATGAGAACATGGGCTAGTGTTGATTTGTTGGCATATGACTCCAATTGAGTCTGAAGAGTTGGTTAACTTCTTTAGAGATTACTGTTTGCCAAGAGATAAGGACTGTCAATATAGATTGATGATTGGATCTAATTGGGGCTTCCCATTGCTTTCAATGGGACGAAAATTGTATAAAAACCCTGGGCCGATCACACTGAGACCACCACAATCAAGCTTGGCAGAGCTACGTGGTCCATCCTTTGCAGATCTCTACAGAACAGTCCTTCTCTTTTGTTCATGCTACTCTTCCTTATAATAGGAGGTAAGCATATTGATGGTATTATTGTATCTCGCATTTATTGGTTATATTGCTATGAGGTTTTGAAACTATGTTTTAGTATTGAGAGTGTTATATTGAATGTGCTAAAACATAGCAGTGGGTGCTTGTAGGCTTTGTGCTTAGCCAGCCTGAGGGCTGCACTAAATACATATAATTGTATTATGTTATTGAAGTATTAAATGCTGAGCTTGTAATAAACTTAGGATTGCTAATTATTGTTACATGTTTTCGGGTTTTAGTAGTATGCGCAAACTACTAAACCAATATTAAAGGCATTTTAATAAAACGAAGGAGCGCTGATGTTGCTCTGATTCGTAAAACTTTGAATAAATGAGTCTGAGTGATTTTCTTGATTAAATAAAAAGGTTTTAAGGACACACCGCTCGTCCAGTGCTCGAACATAAACCACTAGGATTTTTAAACATCTCTGTCCTCCTTAACGTCTCCCCTGAGTTAAGAGTGTGTGCAGAGCGAATAATATAATAAAAGAGAACGTGAAAAGTGAAAACGTGACAATTTACATATCCTAAATGAAATACAAACTGAAATTAGAATTTCAATGTAGATGTAAAATAAAAATGCAGGCCTGTGTAAACCATTGTGCAATCAGTTTTTAATATATATATATATAAGAACATAAGAACATAAGAACATAAGACAGTTTACAAACGAGAGGAGGCCATTCAGCCCATCTTGCTCACTTGGTTGTTAGTAGCTTATTGATCCCAGAATCTCATCAAGCAGCTTGAAGGATCCCAGGGTGTCAGCTTCAATAACATTACTGGGGAGTTGGTTCCAGACCCTCACAATTCTCTGTGTAAAAAAATGCCTCCTATTTTCTGTTCTGAATGCCCCTTTATCTAATCTCCATTTGTGACCCCTGGTCCTTGTTTCTTTTTTCAAGTCAAAGAAGTCCCCCGGGTTGACATTGTCTATACCTTTTAGGATTTTGAATGTTTGAATCAGATCGCCGCGTAGTCTTCTTTGTTCAAGACTGAATAGATTAAATTCTTTTAGCCTGTCTGCATACGACATGCCTTTTAAACATGGATAATTTTGGTTGCTCTTCTTTGCACTCTTTCTAGAGCAGCAATATCCTTTTTGTAACGAGGTGACCAGAACTGAACACAATATTCTAGGTGAGGTCTTACTAATGCATTGTAGAGTTTTAACATTACTTCCCTTGATTTAAATTCAACACTTCTCACAATATATCCAAGCATATTGTTAGCCTTTTTTATAGCTTCCCCACATTGTCTAGATGAAGACATTTCTGAGTCAACATAAACTCCTTGGTATTTTTCATAGTTCCCTTCTTCAATTTCACTATCTCCCATATGATATTTATAATGCACATTTTCATTGCCCGCATGCAATACTTTACACTTTTCTCTATTAAATTTCATTTGCCATGTGTCTGCCCAATTTTGAATGACCTTTGCTGCTTCAACAGTGTCTGCCACTCCTCCTATTTTTGTGTCGTCTGCAAATTTAACGAGTTTGCTTACTATATCAGAGTCTAAATCATTAATGTAGATTGGAATAGCAGAGGACCTAATACTGATCCCTGTGGTACACCACTGGTTACCTCACTCCATTTCGAGGTTTCTCCTCTAATCAGTACTTTCTGTTTTCTACATGTTAACCACTCCCTAATCCATGTGCATGCATTTCCTTGAATCCCTACTGCGTTCAGTTTGAGAATTAATCTTTTATGCGGGACTTTCTCAAAAGCTTTCTGGAAATCTAAATAAACCATGTCGTATGCTTTGCAGTTATCCATTTTCAATGTTGCATCCTCAAAAAAGTCAAGTAGGTTAGTTAGACACGATCTCCCTTTCCTAAAACCATGCTGGCTGTCTCCCAGGATATTGTTACCATATAGGTAATTTTCCATTTTGGATCTTATTATAGATTCCATAAGTTTACATATAATAGAAGTCAGGCTTATTGGTCTGTAGTTACCTGGTTCGGTTTTGTCTCCCTTTTTGTGGATCGCTATTACGTTTGCTATTTTCCAGTCTGTTGGTACAACCCCTGTGTCAAGAGACTGTTGCATGATCTTGGTTAGCGGTTTGTAAATAACTTCTTTCATTTCTTTGAGTACTATTGGGAGGATCTCATCCAGCCCAGGGGATTTGTTTATTTTAAGAGCTCCCAGTCCCTTTAACACTTCTGCCTCTGTTATGCTAAAGTTATTTAAAATTGGATAGGAACAGGTCGACATGTGGGGCATGTTGTCCGTGTCCTCCTTTGTAAAAACCTGTGAAAAGTAATCATTTAATATATTTGCTATTTTTTTTTTCTTCATCTATGATTTTGCCATTTGTGTCTCTTAGACATTTAACCTCCTCTTTGAATGTTCTCTTGCTGTTATAATATTGGAAAAACATTTTGGAATTGGTTTTAGCCCCCTTAGCAATATTGATTTCTATCTCTCTCTTGGCCTTTCCAACTTCCTTTTTGACTTGTGTTTGCAATTCCAAGTACTCTTTCTGTGTGCTTTGTTTTGGTCCCTTTTAAACGCTCTGTAAAGTGCCTTTTTTCGCTGAATATTTTTTTTGATTGATCTATTAAACCATTTTGGCCATTTTGTTTTAGATTTAGATTTGTCTACTTTTGGTATGTAATTGTTTTGTGCCTCTAGTACTACATTTTAAAAAAACAGCCACCCTTTTTCTGTGGATGTTTTCTCTATTTTACTCCAATCTACTTCTATTAGTCTCTGTTTCATACCTTTTAGTTTGCTTTTCTAAAATTGTAAACCTTAGCTTTTGTCATTACTTTTGGGGTTTTAAAAAATATTTCAAATGAGACCATGTTGTGGTCTGAGTTTGCCAATGGCTCTCTGACCTCTGTTTTAGTTATTCTGTCTTCATTATTTGAAAAGACTAAATCAAGGCATGCCTCCCCTTAGTCGGTGCCTTGACAAATTGCGTTAGGAAGCAGTCATTTGTCATTTCCACCATTTCACTTTTGTCCGTCGTGCCCCCCATTGGGTTTTCCCATTTTATACAGGGGACGTTGAAATCCCCCATTAGTATGGCTTCTCCTTTTCTACACGCATTTCGAATGTCATTGTACAACAGATTATTTTGCTCAGCGTCTGAATTTGGCGGTCTATAGCATGCTCCTATTATTATGCCCTTTGAATTTGTGTCCATTATTCTGACCCATATTGATTCTGCATTGTTTTCTTTGTCCTGATTTAACACCTGGGCTTCAAGGCTATTTCTTATGTATATACAGACGTGCTCAAATTTGTTGGTACCCTTACAGCTCATTGAAATAATGCTTCATTCCTCCTGAAAAGTGATGAAATTAAAAGCTATTTTATCATGTATACTTGCATGCCTTTGGTATGTCATAGCATAAAGCAAAGAAGCTGTGAAAAGAGATGAATTATTGCTTTTTCTACAAAGATATTCTAAAATGGCCTGGACACATTTGTTGGTACCCCTTAGAAAAGATAATAAATAATTGGATTATAGTGATATTTCAAACTAATTAGTTTCTTTAATTAGTATCACACATGTCTCCAATCTTATAATCAGTCATTCAGCCTATTTAAATGGAGAAAAGTAGTCACTGTGCTGTTTGGTATCATTGTGTGCACCACACTGAACATGGACCAGAGAAAGCAAAGGAGAGAGTTGTCTGAGGAGATCAGAAAGAAAATAATAGACAAGCATGGTAAAGGTAAAGGCTACAAGACCATCTCCAAGCAGCTTGATGTTCCTGTGACAACAGCTGCAAATATTATTAAGAAGTTTAAGGTCCATGGAACTGTAGCCAACCTCCCTGGGCGCGGCCGCAAGAGGAAAATCGACCCCAGATTGAACAGAAGGATAGTGTGAATGGTAGAAAAAGAACCAAGGATAACTGCCAAAGAGATACAAGCTGAACTCCAAGGTGAAGGTACGTCAGTTTCTGATCACGCCATCCGTCGCTTTTTGAGCGAAAGTGGGCTCCATGGAAGAAGACCCAGGAGGACTCCAGTTTTGAAAGAAAAACATAAAAAAGCCAGACTGGAATTTGCTAAAATGCATATTGACAAGCCACAATCCTTCTGGGAGAATGTCCTTTGGACAGATGAGTCAAAACTGGAGCTTTTTGGCAAGTCACATCAGCTCTATGTTCACTGACGAAAAAATGAAGCTATCAAAGAAAAGAACACCATACCTACAGTGAAACATGGAGGAGGCTCGGTTATGTTTTGGGGCTGCTTTGCTGCACCTGGCACAGGGTGCCTTGAATCTGTGCAGGGCACAATGAAATCTAAAGACTATCAAGGCATTCTGGAGCGAAACGTACTGCCCAGTGTCAGAAAGCTCTATCTCAGTCGCAGGTCATGGGTCCTCCAACAGGATAATGACCCAAAACACACAGCTAAAAGCACCCAAGAATGGATAAGAACAAAACATTGGACTATTCTGAAGTGGCCTTCTATGAGTCCTGATCTGAATCCTATCGAACATCTATGGAAAGAGCTGAAACTTGCAGTCTGGAGAAGGCACCCATCAAACCTGAGTCAGCTGGAGCAGTTTGCTCCGGAAGAGTGGGCCAAACTACCTGTTAACAGGTGCAGAAGTCTTATTGAGAGCTACAGAAAACGTTTGATTGCAGTGATTGTCTCTAAAGGTTGTGCAACAAAATATTAGGTTAGGGGTCCCATCATTTTTGTCCATGCCATTTTCATTTGTTTTATTATTTACAATATTATGTTGAATAAAAAATCAAAAGCAAAGTCTGATTTCTATAAAACCTCAACTGTATAAATGGGTAATTGTATGTAAAAAATAATGTAATGTCTTGTAACAATTGTAAGTCACCCTGGATAAGGGCGTCTGCTAAGAAAGAAATGATAATAATAATAACAAGGAGTTCTGTAACCACTGGAGGTCTTAATGAAGAACTTGATTACAATCTTTGCTCTTATGATTTATCATGTATATTAGATTACAGTTTGTGGCATGGTGGTGTGGTGGTTAGCACTGCTGCCCACAGCTCCAGGGTCCCAGGTTTGATTCCCGTTTCATAGGAGTTTGCATGTTCTCCCCGTGTTCGTGTTGGTTTTAACCAGGCACACCGGTTTCTTCCCCTCATCCAACAACATACTGGTCAGGTTGATTGGTCACTCTAAATTGCCCTCTGTGTGCTTGCTTGTGTGATTGTGAGAGTTGGCCAGTGATGGACTGGTGTCCCATCCTGGGTGTAGTCCTGCCTTGCACCGTGTCTGCTGGGTTAAACTCCCATTTATATAGACATTTAAGGCACTACTTCATTTGACCTTAAGAAGAGGTGAAAGACCACTGAGTTATATAAGGTGTTGTGAGCTGTTACTGCATTGTTCTCCATGAAACTGAAACATTGTAGCCAGAGGGGTAGTAACATTTGGAATGTTGTTACAAAGTCTGTTACATTAAATACAATGTTACTAATAGTCTGGGGGGGGGAAGCAAATAGATTTATTAATTTTTTCACCTCTCTTCTCGAAAGCACTTTGGATGGATTAGAAATTGAACAAGTATAAAAATGTACGGAATACCTATATTGATATACATTTCTGTGGCGGAGTGGCCCTCCCCTATATGTATGTGCACTGTATTGTTATTATTTGTATTATTATTGTTTGCATCGCGGACGAAAGCTGTCATCATTATTTGATTTTAAAACCTTGTGAGGATGCATGACTGATCAGCTAGTAATTTATTTAACTAGCTGACAGTCGCGCATCCTTTTTAAACTTGTCCAGACTATGGCCGAGGGGTAATAGGATAATTAATTAATAGCTAGTTAACCCCTCGGCCAGAATATAAAAGCTTGCAGCTGTCTGTGCTCAGGGTGAGGGTGTTAGAGAGTGGAGAACGAGTGAGGAGTTAGGAGGTAAAGAAACTAAAACATAAACAACTGCTAAGCGTGCTGGTTTTTACACCAGCATGATACTTATTTGTTTATTTCTGTTTGTTTGGCCAACGCACCTTTTTGGTTTGTAGAGTTTTGTTTTGTTTTGTTTGAACTGTTTGTTTTATTATTTAATAAAACCCTGAGCGCCGTTGCGCTCCAGTTTTGCACTGCCATTACTTGTTTTGGTTTTGTGTTCTTGGTCCGTGACGTCACCACACCTGCGCACGGCAAGCCATACTGTCACAGTTTCTTAATGTTTATATATGGCTATGTGACAGGGTGGCTGGGCGGTGATGTCATACAGAAGCAGGGATGGGAAAAATACTGACACCAGGCAAGTACTGCAGTTAAAGGCGGCGCCGTTTTATTTAACAAAAATAAATAAAATATTCAAACAAAAACACTGTGCTCACAGAGCAAAATAAAAGGGTAAACAAAAATAACCACAAACACAAAATCTCCCGATTAGCAACAAATTAAATCACCTAATTAATTCGGGAGATGGCCACCTTCTGCACGAGTTTTCTAAATACTGTGTGGATGGGGCTTCCCATCCATGCTACTAAATAATAACAAACAAACGGCTGCGCCGTCACTTCTATAAACAAAACACAAAACCCACAGTGTTTTGCCGTCATATTAAATACACTAACTAAATCATAATACAATAATAATAATCAAATACAAAATAACACAGGGGCGGAGGGGGAAACCCAGTTCTAAAATAAACAAACCCTGTACAGGGCTGCTCGCCCTGTTACATATCCCCTCCCCTTGTGCGACGCACACATGGCCCCAACGGCCACCTCTCCCCTCAGTCCCAAAGTCCTGGAAGAGGGGGAAGCAAGGTATTTCTGGGGGTGGCCATGGTGGAATGTCCACCACTCCCAACTTCTTTGTGGCTAACAGCTCCCTCTTCCGGGGCTTCAGCCACATAATCTCCTGCCGCGAAAGTGCGGCTGGGGGAGCTGGTCTCCTGACCTCCCCCCCTTCTTTGTGGCAGGCAGCTCCCCTTCATGGGGCTCCGGCCACAGTGTAGCCACCCCAGGCAAAGCAGAGCCCCCGGTGACCCCTGGCAAAGCAGGGCCCTCAACGACCCCAGGCGACGGCGGCAGCAGCGGACCCTCGGGAGGCGACGGCGGCAGCAGCGGACCCTCGGGAGGCGACGGCGGCAGCAGCGGACCCTCGGGAGGCGACGGCGGCAGCAGCGGACCCTCGGGAGGCGATGGCGGCAGCAGCGGACCCTCGGGAGGCGACGGCGGCAGCAGCGGACCCTCGGGAGGCGATGGCGGCAGCAGCGGACCCTCGGGAGGCGACGGCGGGAGCAGTGGACCCTCGGGAGGCGACGGCGGCAGCAGCGGACCCTCGGGAGGCGAACTCGGGAGGGGAGCCCCTGGCCATGGAGGCGGCAGCTGGAGCTCCACTTCTCCCTTGTACCCTGTAACTGGGGCGGAGCAGCAGGCAGCCCCAGGAGATGCGCAGCAGCAGGCAGCCCCAGGCGATGCGGAGCAGCAGGCAGCCCCAGACGACCCAGGCGTGGCATCCCTGAGCGGAGCGGGCATGGCATCCCTGGGCGGTACGAGGCAGGCATCCCTGAGCGGTGCGAGGCTGGCATCCTTGGGCGGTGCGAGACTGGCATCCCTGAGCGGTGCGAGACTGGCATCCCTGAGCGGTGCGAGACTGGCATCCCCAGGCGATGCACGACAGGGAGGCAGCGGTCCCTCTGGAGGCAACGGCGGCAGCGGACTCTCAGGAGGCGATTGCAGGAGGGGAGCCAGGACCAGCGGTGGTGCTGGGGTTGGCCCTCTTCTCAGCCGCGGTGACCCGGCCATTTTCCCCCTTGCTCTTTTTAGCAGCCTGTGCAAGGACAGCTGCGGACCGCCAGGCTTCTGTTCGGGTCCGTCCTGTTGTGAAGGGAGAGGCAGCTCCTGCTCCTCTCCCTCAGGTGGTGGTGGTGGAGGCAGAGGCAGTTCCTGCTGCTCTTCTCCTGTCGAAGGTGGCAGGGGCTCCTCCCCTTCTGGCTGCGAAGGCGGCAGGGGCTCCTCGCCTTCTGGCTGCGAAGGCGGCAGGGGCTCCTCGCCTTCTGGCTGCGAAGGCGGCAGGGGCTCTTCGCCTTCTGGCTGCGAAGGCGGCAGGGGCTCCTCCCCTTCTGGCTGCGAAGGCGGCAGGGCGGCAGGGGCTCCTCCCCTTCTGGCTGCGAAAGCGGAAGGGGCTCCTCCCCTTCCGGCTGTAGTGGGAAAACCCCTCTGCTGGTGGAGACGTGGGCTGTAGACGTTCGGCCTCCCCTCTTTTGGGCTGTGGACGCACCGGCTCCTCCCTCTTGGGCTGTGGACGCTCAGTCTCCTCCCTCTTGGGCTGTGGACGCACAGACTCCTTCCCCTTGTCTCCTTTGGCCTGTGGAGGTGATGGGGTCTGTTACTCCAGCAGCCAAAACCACCCTGACGCACAGGACACCCTCCCCATTGTGTAGGCTTCCCAGAAGCAGGGGTCTTCATAGGGGCAGTCCCCTGGTCATGCCCAAACTCCCTGCAGATGACACACAGGGGGGGCCCCTTCAGCTCTCCACTGCTCCTGTTCCGTGTCCCAGTATGGGGGTCCCAGTTGGGTGGGGTCCCGTGACCACCATCTCCTCCCACCTCTCTCCTGCTGCTGCTTCTGTTGTTACAGCCCTCTGCAGCTCTTCTTCCTTCTTCCCATCCTCTTTCCTCACTCTCCTTTTTTTCCACACGCAATAATAAAAAATGAAAAAAAAGAAAAAAACTGCAGTCCCCCTCCTCTGCCTGAATCCAGGAGGCGCTGGTGATCCCACTTTAACACCACGTGTGACAGGGTGGCTGGGCGGTGATGTCAGACAGAAGCAGGCACAGGAAAAATACTGACACCGGGCAAGTACTGCAGTTAAAGGCGGCGCCGTTTTATTTAACAAAAATAAATAAAATATTCAAACAAAAACACTGTGCTCACAGAGCAAAATAATAGGGTAAACAAAAATAATCACAAACACAAAATATAAACAAAACCCATGTCAGGCTGAGCAATTGCCTTCACTGTTCCTAGAGTTTTTAATTTAGTTTTGTTTTTGCTCGCGCTCCATCTCTCCGCTCTCGTTCCTCTTAAACACCCAACCCCGAGCTGGAGAGCTGCAGGCTTTTTATACAGGTGGCCATCTCCCGATTAGCAACAAATTAAATCACCCAATTAATTCGGGAGATGGCCACCTTCTGCACGAGTTTTCTAAATACTGTGTGGATGGGGCTTCCCATCCACGCTACTAAATAATAACAAACAAACGGCTACGCCGTCACTTCTATAAACAAAACAACAAAACCTGCAGCGTTTTGCCATCATATTAAATACACTAACTAAACCATAATACAATAATAATCAAATACAAAATAACACAGGGGCGGAGGGGGAAATCCCGTTCTAAAATAAACAAACCCTGTACAGGGCGCTCGCCCTGTTACAGGCTATCATTAATAAATTATTTAAACTTGCTGATGACAATGCTACAGAGAACAGCAAATACTGCTGCAACATAAGGTTGCAAAAACATACAATTGTGTTTGCATTTTTAAATGATGATTTAATTGAAACCTTATGTTAAATAATACTAGTAAAATATATAGTACTAGTATGCTGAATTGTATGTTGATAGGTACAAAACTGTAGGAGGAGATGAGTTTACAAAGAAGAGGTTGGAAACAACCATAATAATAATAAAGAAACAGAGCAAACAATGTCTTCGTTACAAAGCAGACTGAATGAAATCTAAAAACGTTTAACATTAACACGTACATTACAATGGATACCAAATATTATAACTGATCAAGTAAAGCAAATCAACTAACATTTACAAATGTAAACCTACCTCATAAGATTCTGGAACTTCAGAGGGGTAGCGGGCCTCTCGTCCAAACATGATAAAATATGGTGAATGACGTGTGGTCAACTGTTTTTTGGTCCTAAGCCCAAAAATAACCACATCCAGATATGTGTCCCAGGTCTCTGGCTTCTGCTGGCAAAGTTTGCTTAGAGTTCTGAAAATAAACAGTGTAGAATATTTTTTTTTCAATTCTTATTTACATTTTACATAACTAACAACTCTAAACACATTGCATCAAATTATAACGTTTTAGGACGGGGCAAAATATATTTTTCCAAATCTCCAAATATTTGGGCAACTGATGGCAAATGAAAACAATGCTTATATTCTCATGGATAGCTAATCACAAATTGGTGGTGGAAGTTGTGGGATTATTGATGTTGTGTGTGTTCAATATCATGCTTCAAAATTACAGTTAAATACCTCTTACCTCTGTATGGTGCCATTCATTCTTTCCACCAAACCATTCGTTTGAGGGTGGTAAGGTGAGCAGAGGCTCCGTTTTATATTCAGGAGTTCACAAACTCCTTTGACCTTTTGATAAGAAAGTGTGTGTGTGGGAGGGGGGGGATGTTAAAACACAGTACAAACTTATTAATGTAAACTGACAGTTGTTTAGCTTAAAATAACATTTAAAATTTCTAATATTTTTGTTTAAATATCTTTCATTTGTAAGATTCAACACTGAAATGTATACCTGTAAATACATTAAAACAGAATAAAATAAGCGGTGACGGCTAAAATTATTTATGGAATTTGAAATAACGCATACAATTACAGAGATCATGTAAAGTAAACATTTAGAAGTAGTGAAGACCAGATATCACCTGATTAATGAATTCTCTCCCTTGGTCCATTAAAATCCTTTTAGGAGCTCCAAAAGTGTAAAAGGACTTTACTATGCACATTGTGACATCCTCTGCAGATTTGGAGGAAATGGGGAAGGCCTCCACCCATTTGGTAATCAATCAGCACGCAAATTTATTGGTTGCCATTTAGGGTCTTGCTCAATTTACTAATAAGGTCCACTCCTAGAAGCTCCCATGGTTCCTTGACCTACAGGAAATGTAAGAAATTATAATGTGAGGATAATGTGGCTGTAAGAAAAAAATTGGTCAAAGAAAATATATAATGTCAAATACAACTGAAGACGTACAACAATGGGAGTGAATTTTTCTTCTAGTTTTATAGTGGTCCTCTTCCCCTGACATTTAGGGCACTGTGTAACCTGCAGATAAAATAATGCATTATTTACTTAAAAAACATTTTAACTTCATCGGGGCTCCCGAGTGGCGCATCCGGTAAAGGCCCCTGCTCGGACTGCAGAGTGCGCTCTTTAACCTGGTTTCATACCCGATTTATTTCCTCGCCAGCTGAGGACAGGAGCTCACAGGGGCAGCGCATAATTGGCCGAGCGCTGCCCAGGGTTGGGAGGGGGGAGTCGGCATTAGCTTGCTCGGCTCACCGCTCTTCAGCACCCCCCTGTGGCTGACCAGGCGCCCGCGAGCTTGGGGATGGGGGCGGAGAGACTGGCGCCAGTCCTCCAATCACCACTATGGGTTTCACTGCCTAGGTTCTGAGCTCGTGGTGTGAAAAAAGTAGGATGGATGACGGCTCACATCTCGGAGGACGCATGTAGCACGTCTTCATCCCTCCTGGATTGGAGCAGGGGGTTGCAGCCGTGAGCCAAGCTTAATGGGGTCAATTGGGTATTCCAAATTGGGGAGAAAACAGGAAAAATTGGCGGAGAAAACAATTGGGTAAAAAACAAAAAACATTTTAACTTCTGTCTTTGCAGTGTAAGTTACTGTATACTTTCAAATGACATCCATGATTTTTCATAAACGCTGATTTCCCATGTGAAAGCACTATTCAGTGTTTATGGTTTTGAGGACTAATTCTTTTTTCCAGATAAGAAATAAGTGATGTATCATTTTTGGGGCTCTCAGTCTAGTCTTTTAGTCTTTTTAGTAATGTGCTAATATGCTACTTGCAGTTACTCTTAAAATAGTGTTGTTGCTCTGAGTTTATATTTTTGTTAGACTACAAATGAACTAGGAACAATCTCAACAGTCTTTGTTGGACTAGAGAGATCAAAAAGAATGTTTAATGCATCAAGTTAATCAAGACCATTTTGAAAACCTGATTAATGTAGTTCTGTGGTATTTTAAAATATGAAAAACTTAAATTGAAATTTTATTTGGAGTATATAAACTCTACTGAAAAGCTTTCTTGTTTGTATTCATACAACTATAATATTGCCCTTGAAGGCAAAATGACATGAACATTCATAGTAAAAAAAACTATATATATTTGAATACTAGTCTAAACACATGATTACTCACATCGTGTGTCGCTTTCATATTATGATACCAAACTGTGAATTATTGGAAAATATTTTTGTTAATTTAATGAAATGTTACCAGGTATCTAGCAAACAGCTGGTGTCAGTCTCATAGCCTCTAACATTATGGCACTTGCATAAAAATGTTTTTAAACTTTATCACACAGTGTAAGATTTTTCAATGTTAAGAAAACTCAGTTGAGCTGTTGTTTAAACTTCCTTTTTATTTATTTATTTTTATAACCAAAAACCGATTGACCTCTCTAGTTATTGTATTGGATACTGGTGTGGGTCATGTACACCCATCAAAAAGCACTCACCCAATTATCAATATCGGAACTCATTCCAGGCCAGTAATATCTGGAGGAAACTGCCTCTCTAGTTCTGTGTTGGCCACAGTGTGCCCCTATAGCACTTGCATGAAATTCCAGGAAAAGACTGTCTGCCTCTTCAGTGCCTTTGACCACCTTCACCTTTATTGATGGCTCTGTACCCTTCTTATGTATATAATAGAGCTCGCCGTCTAATAAACAAAAGAAAATAATAAGAAAAAAACATGTAGAGGCGGTTGTAAACACATATTCAGCTATGGCAGTGATTTTCAACCGTAGTCCTGTAGTTAGCCATGTCTGCTTTTTTCTAGTTGAGATAGGTTACTAGGGATGAATATCTGAGTTTTGTTAAACGAAAGGTTTGGTGAACTACAAAGTTCATATACAGCTATCCAACAATATATTAGGCTAATATGATTACAGTAGCATCTGTTGCTGAAAATAAGTTACGTTGGCTAATTATGTTTTCGTTGTAGTGAAGATACTTTAGACATTACCGAATATTATTATTATTATTATTATTATTATTATTATTATTATTATTATTTATTTCTTAGACGCCCTTACCCAGGACGACTTACAGTCGTAAACAAAAAATACACATGAAACGAATGGTCATCAACACTGTAAAGCGACAAAAATAATATTAGCCGATTATTTATTTGGCAAACAGAGCCACCACCACGTCTCCAGATAAGTTAGCTATACAATTTGGGGTTTTGTGAAATTTAATTTAATTTGAATTTATAGCCATTTGCAACCCATCCAAGCTTTGAATTACCTTGAACCACATAAGTGTCCTGCACGCCTCCGGATGATGAATTTTTCCCCCTTCGTGGACTTCTCGGGGTATTTTCCCCGTGTCTTGAACAGTAATATTTCCCTGTACATTGTTGGATCCATAATCTTCGCTAAGATGAATAGATCAAAAGGGTTAAAATAGGTTTTTAATACATTTGCTACACCACCGGCGTAGATTTAGCTAGGGACGGTAGGGACATGTCCCTACCAATGTCAAGGGACCGTTGAATTGTCCCTATCAATAATTTTGATAAATCTGAAACGTCTTTTGTCATGTTATTTTATCCGCTCCACAAAGGGTTAACTCTCCCAAGATCCCCTCGTTGCTCATCCCTCCTCCAAAAAAAAAACAACAAAAAAAAAATGCTAATTTGATTAGCTTAAGCACTAGGTTCTGAACCGGGCGGTGAACTTTGAATAATAACGTACTAGTAATAATAACAGTGACGTGCCAAACGATACTCCCGATTTCGCCCTTTGAGTGCAGCGACTTATTAAAGAGAGAAAAAGAGATAGCTTTAAAAAGAATGGCACCCTGGGATTTGTAGGTGTTTGGTGGGGTTTTGGGGTGTAATCAGCAGACAAGAAAACTACAAATTCCATAATGCATCACTGTAACACGGACTCAGTGCGCGGCTGACGTCAGGGACCAAGCAGAGTGTTCTGTTTTCATTGAGGCGCGAAAGTGAACAAGGACTTGGGAGTTAAAGGTGATTCTCCGGGTTAAAAATAAGGAACATTCTAGTCAATCTTAAATGGTGTAAATTGTGCCACATTTTTCACATTTATTTTAAAAAAGAAGAACAAATGCAATCAGTTAAATTCGATATTTATTTTGTGTTTGTTGGTTAATGCGTTGTCACATTATTTCAATCCTCCTCCTTCCTCCCTTTGTAACTAACTTACTCCTTGCTTGATATTTTTGTATTCTGTGTGTAAAAAGCGAACACGAACATATATTTGATTGAATGGACAGTGTGACTATCCAGGCGGCTAAATAAACGCTCTATATTATATAGGTAGTCATAAAAGAATATATATTAAAAAGTAACCGGGGGGGGGGGGAGGATATAAAAATAAATTTCAGTGGGGCGTGAGTAAAAAAAGGTTGAGACCCGCTGGCTTAGGCTGGACTCTGGAAAGACGCTCATCTGAAGGTGCCGCTTGCCGGTCAGTCTGATATGAGTGTGAGCCACTGACTGAATGAAAGCCAGATGCCGGGGCTGAAGGTATTGTCAGCTCGTCAGCAACATAGTTTGAGAGAATAAACCTACCTACCTACCTAATGGGTAGGTAAGTAGGTTTATTACGTTAGCGACCCATTGCTAGCTGCTAACCCCACGTCATTGGTGGCTAGCTAGCTTGTTTCACAGCTAATCATTATGTGTGTGTGTGTGTGAGAGAGAGAGAGAGAGAGAGAGAGAGAGAGAGAGAGAGAGAGAGAGAGAGTCAGTGTACATGAGCATGTTTTGATATCGTCAACCAACTAAGGTTATCTAATCACTTCAATTTGGCTTTAGGTGACTAAAGCATAATGGCAGCCAAAAAAATAAAGACGGACATAAGGAAGTTTTTTTTACAAAAAGTCAAAGTGTAAGTAGGAAGATGTTGTTAAAGTAATAAACACAATTGATAATGATTCTCATAGCAAATGAAAAAGTAATTTACTAATGAAGTTAGCAGAGTCATACTTTCTCTCTAAACAGCATGCATCAATTTATCATTTTATCAGGTGAATGAAGCAGTGCAACCTGGTAAAAGCAGTACAGAGGCAGGTGGAGCAACAGGGTCGCAGGTGAGGTTTGTAATGGCTTAGTGATAATAAAAGTGAAAGTGTTAGACTCAGTTTTTAGATATATTATTGTTTGAGGCACATTATGATATGATAGTAGGCTAATGCTGTATAGTAATACTCAGCAAATAAAGTTAGCATAGCCATATATTTTCTCTCTATATGGCATGCATCAATTTATTATTTTATCAGGTGAATGAAGTAATGCACAGCACAGACACAGGAGTGGCAGGCAGAGCACCTGAGCGTGCATGTGCTCATGCTTGTAGTGGCAGGGGTATTGGTAGCTTACAGTAAGGCTGGGATAGGTTATAATTCAGGTTATTAGTAATTCTATAGCAGGGATGTCAAACCAGCTTCCAGGAGGGCCACTTTATCATAGTGTTTTAAGTGTATACCAGCCAACTTCATGTCAATCAGATTATCCTCGATTCATTCATTTCAAGCCACCAGAAGTGACCATTTAACAGCTGTCTCCTAAAAAATGTCTTCCCGGGGGGGGGGGGCACGCCCCTGAACCCCCCTAGCGACCGCGACTCCACCCCCCTAAAAATTGTGTCCCCACCAATGTTCAAACCAAACCTACGCCCTTGTGCTACACTCATCATTATACAATCGAATATGTCGCAATGCCCTGCTGTTCATTTGATAAATTAACATAATACACTTTTCTTCTCTCAATATTTCATATGGAAATCAAACATTAAAAATCGAATCATAATTGAAAAATTGTACTTATATATATATATTTTTTTACTCACCCTGTTTCTTTTGTCCTCGTCACGGGTGTGACTTAATAATTTAAGAAATAATTCCTGAATAAAACAAATAAAAAGAAACTTCTCACTTAAATATTAACAGACAAAAAACAGTACCAAGTAATATTTTAAAAGAAAAATACGTTCTTCAATGAGAAATAAACTAAAGTATTTATGTACAAGTTTCCAGACTCTTTTCTGCTACTGCACGCTCCTCACAACACTGTCAGTAGGTCAGTTTTTTGTGAAATAAAAAAAAACAACAGATGACGTTTATAAAGGCCGATCCACACTAGACGCGTCAGGCCGATGCACACTAGATGCGAGCGATGCTTGATTTACAGAGGGGACACCAAATATTTCAGGG
This sequence comes from Acipenser ruthenus, assembly GCF_902713425.1. Classification (NCBI taxonomy): domain Eukaryota; kingdom Metazoa; phylum Chordata; class Actinopteri; order Acipenseriformes; family Acipenseridae; genus Acipenser; species Acipenser ruthenus. The sequence continues at coordinate 56,610,660 of NC_081192.1, forward strand.
CGACTGCAAAAAACTGTGCCCCTGGAAAAAATGGTGCCCCTTGTTTATTGAGAGCAAATGCACACCAGATTGACACAAATCTATTTAGCATGCAGGTGAGAGAGAGACACACTAACAGTATAAGTTTGGTATTTTTTGGCAAGCTCCTGCTTAATTTACAGCGGGGACACCAAATATTCCAGGGCAACTTTGAAAAACGGTGCCCCTGGAAATAATTATAATCTCCTCTCAAGTTCAGTTTTGTTGTTGTTTTTCTTCTTTTTGTCACAAAATATACATATTTCACAAGTAAGAGCAGATACAATATACAATAACTTCAGAGCAACTTTAAAACATATACATGTGTAACAGGAACCCTGGAGTGCAGTATTCTCAAGTCACCCAAGAAAAAAGTAAAAACATTTGCTAAACGAATTCAGGTTCTGGGTGTTGGTATTCTCACCAACAGGCTGCAAAACCATGTCCGAGGTGTATATCTTTTAAAAAAATACATGACTAGAACAAAAGATTATAATCACTGTAAGAAGAAAATCTGTTCTTTGATGAGAATAAATGTATTTTTACAATTTGTATTGATTTTTATCTCATTACCATGTGTCAGAACTTTTTTTTTTTTTAGGCAATTCTTAATACAAACTATGCATCTTGTTCATAATTTTACATAAATCCATGGTTTGTAAAAGTGCACATACATTTTTTATTTTTATTTATTTATTTTTTTTAGAAAAATATGGTGTCCGAAAAGATTTCTCATTAATGTAAAAAAATAAAGTTTGTGCACATTACGGTATTGAGATTAACAGTAAAAAACAATAATGTAAAAAATTATGACATTTTTTAATGGACAGGTCATATATTTAATAAAGTGCTTTGCACAGACTCTGACCTTGGAAAAAAAACAAGAGACTGTGGAAACTGCTAGCAGTAACATATTCCCAGAGTCAGGTACAGGTCAGAGCCTGGTTAGTGCATCTCTTAAGGGATAAATAATTGTAATGAAAACTATTACCACTTAAACTTAGTGAAACTAAATGACTTGAATATTGTATACTCTGTTAGACAATGGTATATGGAATCAAAACTGACTCATTAACAAAATGATGAAACAATATGAAGTTAAAAGAAACACATACCTTTAATTTAGCATAATATAATCACTTAGAAGATGATGTCACATATTAAGAACATCTCTCATATATAACACATATAAAAATAGTGTTTTGCATGCAGTAGTGTTTTTATATTATATTATAAACCAAGATCCTGGGAACCTTGGTTCACTTAACTTTTCAGATAAAGGAGGGGCTCGGAGGAAAGCAAAGGAATGAGATCATAAGAGTTGAAACAGATGTGAAGTTTTGAATTTATTGAAGTACATGACACCTATTAATTCTGAAAAGTTAGTCTGGATTTTTTGAAAACTATTATTTGTAAAAGGGATAAAGAGCTGTCTCACCTGATTAATGATTGGATTTAATTGAGGCGTCCCATGTATTCCAATGAGACAAAAACCTATTTAACTCCAGAGTAATTTCAATGGAGTACCACACTCATCCCAGACAGGGTAAGGTGGTCCATCTTTTGCAGACTTACACAATTGAGCTGATTGACCTCAGTTTCATTTGCCTGGTGAAGACAGTCATATCCTTTTACGATTTATATTAAAGGGTAAGCATTAATCAATTATTATTTTATCTCACACGTATTGCATGTATTGCTATAAGGGACTCACACTATGTTTAGAGAATAGGAGAACATTTGTTGAATGTGCTGAAAGAGGCTACTGGGTGTATTTAGTGTCGTGGTCATGAGCAGGCCTGCAGGCTGCACGAATACATAAAGATGTATTAAAGTGTAAACGGTAATATCTGTTAAGACACTGGACTGCCCAGAATGTCTGTCAGCTGGGGATATGAAGTAGCCTGTAGCTACTCAATCCAATATTTAACTGTTAATAAACCGAAGGAGTACTGATCATACTCTGATTCGTAAAAACACTTTAGATACATGAGTCTGTCAATTTCTTGGGTACTATATTGGTCATCCGAATATACTGCGGGTCCAGAGCACGAACTATATCCCACTAGGAGTAATAACATCTCTGTCCTCCTAACGTCTCCCCTGAGATAAGAGTGTATGCTGAGCAAATAAAAAGAGTACGTAAAGAAATCTGAACACGCGGATTTTGTGACACTAACCATTACACCACTGACATATATTGTCAAATGCAGGCACGAAGTCATGGCTCACGAGCATTATGGATATAATAGGCTATCGTTATACTATATTTTTATTTGAATGTATTTTAATGTATTTTTTTTTTATAATATATGGGTAGGCCTATACAAATATAAATTGGATAAAAACATCAACCACATCAATTAATGACATGTATTTTCCTGGCTTGCCATTTGTTAATTTATGTAAGTTTAAAAATTAAATACATTAACAACTACCCAGAGGCGCAGCGGGTTGGAAGTTCGAACATCAGGATTATTTTTTTTTTTTTGTGCGATATGTGCTGTTTCAAAAATGTCATAAATAAATATCTTAATGTAACTGGTATGGATATCAAAGTGCTTGCGTTCCCTGGTTTATTTTGATGTAGACCAACATGTGAAATCGAGTCAGGCCGTTTTTCTCAATGTAACCGGATACTGCTAGTTTTAAAACCGGAAGCTGGAGATTTTCAGTCAAACTCGTCAAGTACGGATGTAAGCTTCAAAATTGAAGGCTTTCCAACAGCTGACCGGTGGCGCAGCGTGCTAAAGTGTGTGTGTATCTACAGTGTACATATTAGGACATCGTCATTTCTCACGTCTCAGTGTCAGTTATCAGGAATTTCTTTGTCATGGATCATTTTTGACCTGAAAAAAGAAACAAGGACCAGGGGTCACAAATGGAGATTAGATAAAGGGGCATTCAGAACAGAAAATAGGAGGCACTTTTTTACACAGATAATTGTGAGGGTCTGGAACCTACGAATAATACACAAAATAATACACTTTATTCCTTAAGTGTCATTAGGAGACTCTATTATTAGAATTGTATTTACGTGTTGATACACCCATTAAGAAACTGCAAGACTCACTGAAGCCATTACGATATGCTTTTTTTCGTAAGTATAGTGTATTACCCCCCCCCCCCCCCCCCTCCAAGTCTTGCAATTTCTTTATGGGTGTATCCATGCGTAAATACATGTCTAATAATAGAGTCATGGAAGGAAACGTAAATGGATGGAGACACATATGGATCACATTAGTTTACTGCAAAGCTACGTCTTAGTTGGTGCTTATCTTGGCGAGAGCCGAGTTCAAATCAGCATGAAGTTTTAACATCTACTCTCGTGTAATGGAAATCATGGAAGATCTGGATACGTCCAGTGACTGCTGTGAATAGTGCAGCTGGCAACAAGGGAAATACCTTGTGACAGCCTGGAGAGACAGCTGACAGGAGGAAAGTTAGCTACCCATGTAGCCTGGAGTTAAATGGCCAAGAGCTTGTGAGAAAACTGCATGGGACACAGTAAACACAGATCTCTGCGTTGCATTGGAAAGATTAAGTGGAACAGTTGAAAAGAAGCTGTATAAATTTGGGGACATCATCTATGCATATGGAAGTGAGAGGTTTGGAGTTGAAAAAAGGAAGGAAAAAGTACAAACTATTCCTGGAAAGTCTAGACGGCAGCAGGAGATTGAACGCTTAGAGAAAGGAGACAGCTGAGGAACCAATGGAGAACAGCAGAACAAAGTCAGAAGGAGGGACTCAATCTCTTACAAAGGGTCATAAAAGATAAGCTTGCAACATTGCGCAGAGCTGAGCGCCTACGGAAACGCTACAAAAAGAAGGAGCGTGCGAGAGCTAACTTTTATAAAGACCCATTCAAATTTGTAAAGAAGTTATTCACCAGTGAGAAGAATGGCACACTAAAAGCATCTAAGGTTGAGCTGGAGAGATATTTGGAGGAAACACATACAGATTCAAAAAGGCAGGAGCCTATGTCAATTCCGTCAGACATCCCACCTATCAATCCACCAGAATACCAAATGGAGGACTGTGCACCTAAGTGGAAAGAAATAGAGCAAGCTGTGAAAAAAGCAAGGGCTTCATCATCTCCAGGGCCTAATGGAGTTCCATACAGAGTGTACAAGAGTGGTTCAGGAGTTCTACGAATTCTGTGGAAATTGATGAAAGTGGCATGGGAAAAACAGGTTGTACCAAGAGCATGGCGCCGAGCAGGTGGAGTCTTTATACCTAAAGAAAAAGATTCTACAAGCATCAGTCAGTTTCGTCCCATTTCCCTATTAAACGTAGAAGGCAATATTTTCTTCAGCATTATTGCTCAGAGATTGTCAGCTTACCTATTAAAGAACTGCTTCATTGACACCTCAATACAAAAAGCGGGTATTCCAGGTTTCCCAGGTTGCTTAGAACACATCAATGTGATCTGGCAACAAATTCAATCAGCTATAAAGGAGAGGAAGGAGCTCCATGTGACATTCCTGGATTTGGCTAATGCATATGGTTCAGTGCCAAATGAACCACTATGGGCAGCATTTGATTTTTTCAGTGTACCAATGACAATAACAAATTTAGTGAAAGCCTATTTTGGAGATTTGCAGTTCAGTTTTTCAACTTCAGAATTCAGCACTACATGGCAATGCCTAGAGGTTGGAATAATGGCAGGATGCACCATTTCTCCACTGGCTTTTACCATGGCAATGGAAGTAATCATTAGGGCATCAAAATGGGTAGTAGGAGGAGAGCGCTTGGCTTCTGGAATGCGACTACCACCAATTCGAGCATACATGGATGACATGACAACATGACTACAACAGTAGCCTGCACTAATCGATTATTGGGCAAATTAACCAATAACATTGAATGGGCACGAATGCAATTCAAGCCCACTAAATCAAGGAGCATCTCTATAATTAAAGGCAAAGTAGTAGATAAAACATTCTTCATTAATGGTGAAGCAATACCAACAGTGTCTGAGAAACCAGTGAAGAGTCTTGGGAGATGGTACGACGGGGATCTAAAGGACACAGTTTGTGTGGTAGAAGTTAGACAACAAGCAGTGGAAGGGTTGAAGAGCATAGACAGCTGCGCTCTACCAGGTAAACTAAAACTCTGGTGCTTTCAGTTTGGTCTACTGCCGAGGTTGCTGTGGCCACTGACTGTGTACGAGGTTTCTTTGACAACAGTAGAGAAGCTGGAAGCTTTAATCAGTTCATACATCAGGAAATGGTTGGGAGTTCCACGCTGCCTCAGCAGAGTGGGACTTTATGGTAAAGGAATACTGCAGCTACCAGTCTCTGCTCTAACCGAGGAGTTTAAGTGCGCCAAGGTCAGACTGGAAATGACATTAGTAGAGTCACGCGATAAATGCGTAAGGGAGGCAGCACCTGTGTTGAAAACTGGAAGAAAGTGGGCGGCAAAGAAAGCTGTGGAAGATGCAAAGGCTGCCCTTCGAATTGGTGATATCATGGGGCAAGTTCAGCATGGAAGAGGGGGTCTTGGTTTCAGTTCAGCTCCTCCTACATGGCACAAGGCAGCCCCAGCTCAAAGGAGGAAGCTGGTAGTCAACGAGGTGCAAAAGCAGGAGGAGAGGATGAGGTGTATAAAGGCCATTTCCCAGGCCAAGCAGGGAGAATGGATGAGATGGGAGAGTGTGGAACAACGCAAGATTGGCTGGTAAGACCTATGGTCAATGGAACAGAGCAGGATCAGTTTCCTCATCAGGTCAACATATGATGTTCTCCCATCACCACAGAACCTAAACCTCTGGGTAGGAGAGGATCCCTCATGTCCTTTGTGTTCATCACCTGAAACATTAAGGCACATTTTGACAGGATGTAAGGTGGCTCTTAGCCAAGGACGGTTTACTTGGCGCCATGACCAGGTGCTGCGATGTTTTGCCTTAGCATTGGAAGACAAGCGTAACATGACCAATAAGTTGTCACCTGTTCCATCAAAACATTACACACAAAAGACAACATTCCTCCGCCCAGGAGAGCAACCACCAAGAAAAGGTGTTAAAACCAATCCTCGCCCAGGACAACTGGAAGCTGCTAGAGACTGGAAAATGCTGGCAGATGTTGGTCAACGGCTTATTTTTCCACCTGAGATTGCCACCACTAACCTTCGACCAGATATTGTCTTGTGGTCTGGATCAGCACACCTTGTTCACCTGGTAGAGTTAACAGTGCCATGGGAGGATGCTGTAGATGAGGCGTATGAGAGGAAGAAACTGCGGTATGCTCAACTAGCCACTGAAGCGGAACAGCGAGGATGGAGAGTTCGGGTTTACCCAGTGGAAGTGGGTTGTCGAGGATTTGTGGCACACTCTACAACCCGGTTTCTCAGAGACGTCGGATTCAGTGGCCAAGAGTTGCGTCGCACAGTGAAGAACTTATCTGAAGCAGCAGATAGGAGCAGCAACTGGCTGTGGTTGAGACGGAAAGATTCTGGCTGGGGATCTCAAGCACAATAGAAACAAAGAAACGCTGATGTACAGGTAGGTAAGCTGGGCTGAGTTGAGTGGGGGACGGAGGGGGGTGATGCTGGGACGCCAGAATCACCGTCGAGCCCTCTTGAGGTGTCGCGGGCTAGTCGACGAAACACTGAGGATGGAAGGTGCCCACTTGAAAACCCCAGAGATGTACCCTACTTAGCTCAATCCAGACGGTTGTCATGCTGATGCGCTGGGGAGGCCGCAACTGTGGTTGATATATATATATATACAGTACTGTGCAAAAGTTTTAGACAGGTGTGAAAAAATGCTGTAAAGTAAGAATGCTTTCAAAAATAGACTATATTTAGATTATATTTATCAATTAACTAAATGCAAAGTGAGTGAACAGAAGAAAAATCTAAATCAAATCTATATTTGGTGTGACCACCCTTTGGCTTCAAAACAGCATCAATTCTTCTGGTTACACTTGCACAAAGTCAGGGATTTTGTAGGAATATAGTCAGGTGTATGATTAAACAATTATACCAAACAGGTGCTAATGATCATCAATTCAATATGTAGGTTGAAACACAATCATTAACTGAAACAGAAATAGCTGTGTAGGAGGAATAAAACTGGGTGAGGAACAGCCAACCTCAGCTAACAAGGTGAGGTTGCTGAAGACAGTTTACTGTCAAAAGTCATACACCATGGCAAGACTGAGCACAGCAACAAGACACAAGGTAGTTATACTGCATCAGCAAGGTCTTTCCCAGGCAGAAATTTCAAGGCAGACAGGGGTTTCCAGATGTGCTGTCCAAGCTCTTTTGAAGAAGCACAAAGAAACGGGCAACGCTGAGGACCGTAGATGCAGTGGTCGGCCAAGGAAACTTACTGCAGCAGATGAAAGACACATCATGCTTACTTCCCTTTGCAATCAGAAGATGTCCAGCAGTGCCATCAGCTCAGAATTGGCAGAAAACAGTGGGACCCTGGTACACCCATCTACTGTCTGGAGAAGTCTGGTCAGAAGTGGCCTTCATGGAAGACTTGCGGCCAAAAAGCCATACCTCCGACGTGGAAACAAGACCAAGTGACTCAACTATGCACGAAAACACAGGAACTGGGGTGCAGAAAAATGGCAGCAGGTGCTCTGGACTGATGAGTCCAAATTTGAAATATTTGGCTGTAGCAGAAGGCAGTTTGCTCGCCGAAGGGCTGGAGAGCGGTACACGAATGAGTGTCTGCAGGCAACAGTGAAGCATGGTGGAGGTTCCTTGCAAGTTTGGGGCTGCATTTCTGCAAAAGGAGTTGGGGATTTGGTCAGAATTAATGGTCTCCTCAATGCTGAGAAGTACAGGCAGATACTTATCCATCATGCAATACCATCAGGGAGGCATCTGATTGGCCCCAAATGTATTCTGCAGCATGACAACGACCCCAAACATACAGCGAAAGTCATTAAGAACTATCTTCAGCGTAAAGAAGAACAAGGAGTCCTGGAAGTGATGGTATGGCCCCCACAGAGCCCTGATCTCAACATCATCGAGTCTGTATGGGATTACATGAAGAGAGTGAAGAAGCAACTGAGGCTGCCTAAATCCACAGAAGAACTGTGGTTAGTTCTCCAAGATGTTTGGGCCAACCTACCTGCCGAGTTCCTTCAAAAACTGTGTGCAAGTGTACCCAGAAGAACTGATGCTGTTTTGAAGGCAAAGGGTGGTCACACCAAATATTGATTTGATGTAGATTTTTCTTCTGTTCACTCACTTTGCATTTTGTTAATTGATGAATATAAACTATTAACATGTCTATTTTTGAAAGCATTCTTACTTTACAGCATTTTTTCACACCTGCCTAAAACTTTTGCACAGTACTGTATATATATATATATATATATATATATATATATATATATATATATATATATATATATATATACACAGCTCTGGAAAAAATTAAGTGACCACTGCAAAATTATCAGTTTCTCTGGTTTTACTATTTATAGGTATGTGTTTGGGTAAAATGAACATTTTTGTTTTATTCTATAAACTACTGACAACATTTCTCCCAAATTCCAAATAAAAATATTGTCATTTAGAGCATTTATTTGCAGAAAATGACAACTGGTCAAAATAACAAAAAAGATGCAGTGTTGTCAGACCTCGAATAATGCAAAGAAAATAAGTTCATATTCATTTTTAAACAACACAATACTAATGTTTTAACTTAGGAAGAGTTCAGAAATCAATATTTGGTGGAATAACCCTGATTTTCAAGCACAGCTTTCATGCGTCTTGGCATGCTCTCCACCAGTCTTTCACATTGATGTTGGGTGACTTTATGCCACTCCTGGCGCAAAAATTCAAGCAGCTCGGCTTTGTTTGATGGCTTGTGACCATCCATCTTCCTCTTGATCACATTCCAGAGGTTTTTCAATGGGGTTCAGGTCTGGAGATTGGGCTGGCCATGACAGGGTCTTGATCTGGTGGTCCTCCATCCACACCTTGATTGACCTTGCTGTGTGGCATGGAGCATTGTCCTGCTGGAAAAAACAATCCTCAGAGAACATTGTCAGAGCAGAAGGAAGCAAGTTTTCTTCCAGGACAACCTTGTACTTGGCTTGATTCATGCCAAAGCTGCCCGATTCCAGCCTTGCTGCAGCACCCCCAGATCATCACCGATCCTCCAACACATTTCACAGTGGGTGCGAGACACTGTGGCTTGTAGGCCTCTCCAGGTCTCCGTCTAACCATTAGACGACCAGGTGTTGGGCAAAGCTGAAAATTGGACTCATCTGGGGGTGCTTCAGCAAGGCTGGAATCGGACAGATTTGTCTTTGTGAAGGATGCATGAATCAAGCCAAGTACAAGGTTGTCCTGGAAGAAAACTTGCTTCCTTCTGCTCTGACAATGTTCCCCAACTCTGAGGATTGGTTTTTCCAGCAGGACAATGCTCTATGCCACACAGCCAGGTCAATCAAGGTGTGGATGGAGGACCACCAGATCAAGACCCTGTCATGGCCAGCCCAATCTCCAGACCTGAACCCCATTGAAAAACCTCTGGAATGTGATCAAGAGGAAGATGGATGGTCACAAGCCATCAAACAAAGCCGAGCTGCTTGAATTTTTGCGCCAGGAGTGGCATAAAGTCACCCAACATCAATGTGAAAGACTGGTGGAGAGCATGCCAAGACGCATGAAAGCTGTGCTTGAAAATCAGGGTTATTCCAGCAAATATTGATTTCTGAACTCTTCCTAAGTTAAAACATTAGTATTGTGTTGTTTAAAAATGAATATGAACTTATTTTCTTTGCATTATTCGAGGTCTGACAACACTGCATCTTTTTTGTTATTTTGACCAGTTGTCATTTTCTGCAAATAAATGCTCTAAATGACAATATTTTGATTTGGAATTTGGGAGAAATGTTGTCAGTAGTTTATAGAATAAAACAAAAATGTTCATTTTACTCAAACACATACCTATAAATAGTAAAACCAGAGAAACTGATAATTTTGCAGTGGTCTCTTAATTTTTTCCAGAGCTGTATATATATATTGTAACACATCAGGGAGGGGGTTAGTATCCTCCCTGAAGAAAACATGTGCGTATGCACATTTTGTTTAATTGTTTTATGTTTTGGTAATTTGTTTATTGTTTAATTATCACCTGCACCTGATATATATTGTAAATTAATGTCAGGTGCAGGGTATTTGAGACATGCAGCTTGTCTGCACACGGCTGCTGAGTAGAAGGAGGCAGAAGGTGCGCTCTGCTTCCGAGCAGTCAAAGTGCTGAGTTAAACTTGTGTGGTTTCCAGTGTTTTTATGACAGGTAAACGGCTTAGCCGTCCTGCGAGCTAGTCAGGGACCTGCATAAAATGTTTAGTTAGTGCTCAAAACGGAGCTAGGTGTTTTGTTTCGTTTTGTTTATTTATATGTGTGTATATTAAAATTAGCGCGTAAGCGCTTGAAAATCCATTTCTTGTGTCCTGGATCCTGCTTTTAAAGGGGCAACGAACGACCGTGAGTGCCGGCCGGTTACAATATATATATATATATATATATATATATATATATATATATATATATACAGTACCTGTCAAAAGTTTTAGAACACCCCCATTTTTCCAGTTTTTATTGAAATTTAAGCAGTTCAAGTCCAGTGAATAACCTGAAATGGTACAAAGGTAAGCGGTAAACTGGTTAAAAAAAAAAGTTTAGGTTACCAAAAACTGAAAAATAATGTACATTTCAGAGTTATACAAAAAGGCCTTTTTCAGGGAAGAAGTAATGGGTTAACAACTTACAGCTGTTCTGCAGCAATGGAAGTAAATTAAGCCTTGAAAGTTGATGCTAACAATTCCTACAGGTGTCCCAACTTTGTTGATTTACTTACAAACCCTCTGTCTGTATAAAAGCTGTGTTGGAACAGACTGTGTTACTACACCCTCTTAAGCATTATTTGGACAGTATTGTACTGCAGGAAGTAGTATATTGCTCTCATAATGGCGAGAAAAAGGCAATTAACAAAGGAAGACAGACAGACCATTATAACCCTTAAAAGTGTAGGTCTTTCCTTTAGAGAAATTGCAAAGAAAGGCAAGGTGTCAGTGAGTACAGTTTCCTACACCATCAAAAGGCACTTGGAAACTGGAGGAAACACTGACAGGAAGAGGTCTGGCATACCTAAAGCCACAACAGAATCAGAAGACAGGTTTCTGAGAGTCAACAGCTTGCGTGATAGGCGGCTCACAGGACAACAGCTTCAAGCACAGCTTAACACTGGTCGAAGTAAGCAAGTCTCGTTTCAACTGTGAAGAGAAGACTTCGAGCTGCAGGTTTGACAGGTCGAGTGGCAGTAAGAAAGCCATTGCTAAGATGGCAAAATAAGAAAAAGAGGCGTGCCTGGGCCATGAAGCACCGCCAGTGGACTACTGAAGACTGGAAGAAGGTCTTATGGACCGATGAATCAAAATTTGAAATCTTCGGTCATCACACAGGGTTTTTGTACGCCGTCGAGTAGGCGAATGGATGGTTCCTCGGTCTGTGACACCAACTGTCAAACATGGAGGAGGAAGCGTGATGGTCTGGGGTTCTTTTGCTGGATCCAGAGTCGGTGACTTGCACAGAGTGAGTGGCACCCTGAACCAAAACTGCTACCACAGCATTTTGCAGCGCCATGCAATACCCTCTGGTATACGCCTAGTTGGTCAGGGGTTCATCCTACAGCAAGATAATGACCCAAAACATACCTCCAGGCTATGTCAGAACTACTTTAGAAGAAAAGAACAAGACGGTAGGCTTCAAATCATGGAATGGCCAGCACAGTCTCCAGACTTAAACCCTATCGAGCTGGTTTGGGATGAACTGGACAGAAGGGTGAAAGCAAAGCAACCTACAAGTGCAACACATTTGTGGGAACTGCTGCAACAGTGTTGGGAAGAATTTTCCGAACAATATTTGATTTCCATTGTAGAAAGAATGCCAGGAGTGTGTTCGGCTGTTATATCTGCAAAAGGTGGCTACTTTGATGAGTCAAAAATTTAGATTACATTTTGTTAAACAAAACGATTCCATGATTTCTTTTTTATCTCCAATTGTTTATTTGTTCTATGCTTTAATTTCAGAGTACATTGAGACATTAAACTGCGTAAATTTCAATAAAAACTGGAAAAATTGAGGTGTTCTAAAACTTTTGACCGGTAGTGTGTGTGTGTGTATGTATATATATATATATATATATATATATATATATATATATATATATATATATATATATATATATATATATATATGCAAACTCAAGCACTGCATTACACCTGTCCATCCAAGTACACTACTATTAGGCTGAAAGGGGTGTTACACAGAGATTTAGCTGGCCAGTTAAATATTTAGCTAAATGTTAAATCTTTAGAGATTTAAGATTTAGTTAAATATTTAAGTTCACAAAATCCAGATTTATTTGTGAACAGCTAAATCTTGATTCTCAAAATAAATATTTAATAACAAAATATATATTTATTTTTAAAATAAAAATTTAACATTTAAATGTTGAAAAGTTGCTAGATATTTTAAGATTTATAAATTATATCTGAATGTACACATTTAAAAAAACAATATTTATTTATTTTCACAACATTTATAAATCTGGGGAAAAAAGACAAGTTAGATCTGGGAAAAAATACAAGATTTAAGTTAAATCTGGAAAAAAAGAAATGTTAAAATATTAACGCTTTTTTACACATGGCACCCCATACTGTTATTGTTAGACTACAGTAGTCTAACCTCTTTGGGCAGCGAGAGTGATGATTAAGACGAGGATCATAGCAACAGTTTGTTTTAGCAGCAGTCAGTAGATAAACCCACACGTAATTCTCTGTGATTGGTTTCAAATATGAACGTTGACTGTTCAGTAATTCTCCACATTTGCACAGCGCTGTGCAACTGCTTTTAATGCTACTGGTCGTTCAGCATTTCTTTTAGTCACATCAAGTGTTGCACTGTACTAAGTTAGATATCATAGTAACAAAGCAGCCTGCATTAAAATTACAAAGGAGGACACGAACAACATGCCCCACATGTCGACCTGTTCCTATCCAGATTTAAATAACTTTAGCATAACAGAGGCAGAAGTGTTAAAGGGACTAGGAGCTCTTAAAATAACAAATCCCCTGGGCTGGATGAGATCTCCCAATAGTACTCAAAGAAATGAAAAAACGTTACTTACAGACCGTTAACCAAGATCATGCAACAGTCTCTTGACACAGGGGTTGTACCGACAGACTGGAAAATTGCAAACGTAATACCGATCCACAAAAAGGGAGACAAAACCGAACCAGGTGACTACAGACTAATAAGCCTGACTTCTATTATATGTAAACTTAATAGAAACTATAATAAGATCTAAAATGGAAAATTACCTATATGGTAACAGTATCCTGGGAGACAGTCAGCATGGTTTTAGGAAAGGGAGATCGTGTCTAACTAACCTACTTGACTTTTTTGAGGATGCAACATTGACAATGGATAATTGCAAAGTATACGACATGGTTTATTTAGATTTCCAGAAAGCTTTTGACAAAGTCCCGCATAAAAGATTACTTCTCAAACTGAACGCAGTAGGGATTCAAGGAAATGCATGCACATGGATTAGGGACTGGTTAACATGTAGAAAACAGAAAGTACTGATTAGAGGAGAAACCTCAAAATGGAGCGAGGTAACCAGTGGTGTACCACAGGGATCAGTATTAGGTCCTCTACTATTCCTAATCTACATTAATGATTTAGATTCTGGTATAGTAAGCAAACTCATTAAATTTGCAGACGACACAAAAATAGGAGGAGTGGCAAACACTGATGCAGCAGCAGAGGTCATTCAAAATGATCTAGACAGCATTCAGAACTGGGCAGACACATGGCAAATTACATTTAATAGAGAAAAGTGTAAAGTACTGCACGCAGGCAATAAAAATGTGCATTATAAATATCATATGGGAGATACTGAAATTGAAGAAGGAATCTATGAAAAAGACCTAGGAGTTTATGTTGACTCAAAAATGTCTTCATCTAGACAATGTGGGGAAGCTATAAAAAAAGGCCAACAAGATGCTCGGATATATTGTGAGAAGTGTTGAAATTTAAATCAAGGGAAGTAATGTTAAAACTTTGCAATGCATTAGTAAGACCTCGTCTAGAATATTGTGTTCAGTTCTGGTCACATCGTTACAAAAAGGATATTGCTGCTCTAGAAAGAGTGCAAAAAGGCATGACCAGAATTATCCCGGGTTTAAAAGGCATGTCGTATGCCAGGCTAAAAGAATTGAATCTATTCAGTCTTGAACAAAGAAGACTATGCAGTGATCTGATTCAAGCATTCAAAATTCTAAAAGGTATAGACAATGTCGACCTAAGGGACTTTTTTGACCTGAAACAAGGACCAGGGGTCGCAAATGGAGATTAGATAAAGTGGCATTCAGAACAGAAAATAGGAGGCACTTTTTTACACAGAGAATTGTGAGGGTCTGGAACCAACTCCCCAGTAATGTTCTTGAAGCTGACACCATGGGATCCTTCAGAAGCTGCTTGATGAGATTCAGAGATCAATAAGCTACTAACAACCTAACAAACAAGGTGGGGTCAATGGCCTCCTCTCGTTTGTAAACTTTCTTATGTTCTTCATTAGTTAATATTGCTTGACATTTTGTAACAATAGTCTAGCAGAGAGCTTGTATTTCACGTTCTGCTTGTGTTTCTGCGTGTTAAAAGTGAAAGTAAAGTGCATGGACAACGGAGATCTCACTGGGAGGATCTCGCAAGTATGTTAATGTAGAAGCTACGTGCAGTGTTTTCCTGTACTGTGTTATGATGAAAAGCCCTGTTAAACGTCCCTCCTGATGTGTTTTAATTGCAGGAGGACAAAATAAAGTGCCATTGAATTGACCAGCAAGCTTGGGAGTATCGTGTTAAAACTTAAAACGCAGAGCATCTGAATGGGCGGAGCCAGGCCCAGGAATACTGCATGATAGACAGCCTGTGTAGCAAGTAGCCACCAACCTGCCTGACAGTAGCTTAGATTTAAAGGGGATTTTAGAGTAGAATAGCCCCAGTTTGCTACACCTTGTCTAGCCCATAGGTTAATATATATATATATATACATACACAGACGTGCTCAAATTTGTTGGTACCCTTACAGCTCATTGAAATAATGCTTCATTCCTCCTGAAAAGTGATGAAATTAAAAGCTATTTTATCATGTATACTTGCATGCCTTTGGTATGTCATAGAATAAAGCAAAGAATCTGTGAAAAGAGATGAATTATTGCTTATTCTACAAAGATATTCTAAAATGGCCTGGACACATTTGTTGGTACCCCTTAGAAAAGATAAAAATTATTGGATTATAGTGATATTTCAAACTAATTAGTTTCTTTAATTAGTAGCACACGTCTCCATCTTGTAATCAGCCTATTTAAATGGAGAAAAGTAGTCACTGTGCTGTTTGGTATCATTGTGTGCACCACACTGAACATGGACCAGAGAAAGCAAAGGAGAGAGTTGTCTGAGGAGATCAGAAAGAAAATAATAGACAAGCATGGTAAAGGTAAAGGCTACAAGACCATCTCCAAGCAGCTTGATGTTCCTGTGACAACAGCTGCAAATATTATTAAGAAGTTTAAGGTCCATGGAACTGTAGCCAACCTCCCTGGGCGCGGCCGCAAGAGGAAAATCGACCCCAGATTGAACAGAAGGATAGTGTGAATGGTAGAAAAAGAACCAAGGATAACTGCCAAAGAGATACAAGCTGAACTCCAAGGTGAAGGTACGTCAGTTTCTGATTGCACCATCCGTCGCTTTTTGAGCGAAAGTGGGCTCCATGGAAGAAGACCCAGGAGGACTCCACTTTTGAAAGAAAAACATACAAAAGCCAGACTGGAATTTGCTAAAATGCATATTGACAAGCCACAATCCTTCTGGGAGAATGTCCTTGGACAGATGAATCAAAACTGGAGCTTTTTGGCAAGTCACATCAGATCTATGTTCACAGATGAAAAAATGAAGTTTTCAAAGAAAAGAACACCATACCTACAGTGAAACATGGAGGAAGCTCGGTTATGTTTTGGGGCTGCTTTGCTGCGCCTGGCACAGGGTGCCTTGAATCTGTGCAGGGCACAATGAAATCTCAAGACTATCAAGGCATTCTGGAGCGAAACGTACTGCCCAGTGTCAGAAAGCTCTGTCTCAGTCGCAGGTCATGGGTCCTCCAACAGGATAATGACCCAAAACACACAGCTAAAAGCACCCAAGAATGGATAAGAACAAAACATTGGACTATTCTGAAATGGCCTTCATGAGTCCTGATCTGAATCCTATCGAACATCGAGCTGAAACTTGCAGTCTGGAGAAGGCACCCATCAAACCTGAGACAGCTGGAGCAGTTTGCTCAGGAAGAGTGGGCCAAACTACCTGTTAACAGGTGCAGAAGTCTCATTGAGAGCTACAGAAAACGTTTGATTGCAGTGATTGCCTCTAAAGGTTGTGCAACAAAATATTAGGTTAGCGGTCCCATCATTTTTGTCCATGCCATTTTCATTTGTTTTATTTTTTACAATATTATGTTGAATAAAAAATCAAAAGCAAAGTCTGATTTCTATTAAATATGGAATAAACAATGGTGGATGCCAATTACTATTGTCAGTTTCAAGTTATTTCAGAGAAAATTGTGCATTCTTCGTTTTTTGTGGAGGGGTACCAACAAATTTGAGCACGTCTGTATATATATATATATATATATATATATATATATATATATATATAACTCAGCCAGCTATAAGATCGACCCCAATTAAGGCTTAAGTATTTAAGTGAGCCCTGGTTACTGATATAGTCACGTCAATGGGTAGTGGTTAGAAAGATAGTGAGTAGGGGTTTCATTTTTTTTCTCTGGTGCCGTGACCCAGATATCTGGCACTATAGTTATTAGGGGTTAGTAATAGTTTATTCAATAAATACATAAAATAATAATAAATAAATATATACAGACGTGCTCAAATTTGTTGGTACCCCTCCACAAAAAACGAAGAATGCACAATTTTCTCTGAAATAACTTGAAACTGACAATAGTAATTGGCATCCACCATTGTTTATTCCATATTTAATAGAAATCAGACTTTGCTTTTGATTTTTTATTCAACATAATATTGTAAAAAATAAAACAAATGAAAATGACATGGACAAAATGATGGGACCACTAACCTAATAATTTGTTGCACAACCTTTAGAGGCAATCACTGCAATCAAACGTTTTCTGTAGCTCTCAATGAGACTTCTGCACCTGTTAACAGGTAGTTTGGCCCACTCTTCCTGAGCAAACTGCTCCAGCTGTCTCAGGTTTGATGGGTGCCTTCTCCAGACTGCAAGTTTCTGCTCTTTCCATAGATGTTCGATAGGATTCAGATCAGGACTCATAGAAGGCCACTTCAGAATAGTCCAATGTTTTGTTCTTATCCATTCTTGGGTGCTTTTAGCTGTGTGTTTTGGGTCATTATCCTGTTGGAGGACCCATGACCTGCGACTGAGACAGAGCTTTCTGACACTGGGCAGTACGTTTCGCTCCAGAATGCCTTGATAGTCTTGAGATTTCATTGTGCCCTGCACAGATTCAAGGCACCCTGTGCCAGGCGCAGCAAAGCAGCCCCAAAACATAACCGAGCTTCCTCCATGTTTCACTGTAGGTATGGTGTTCTTTTCTTTGAAAACTTCATTTTTTCATCTGTGAACATAGATCTGATGTGACTTGCCAAAAAGCTCCAGTTTTGATTCATCTGTCCAAAGGACATTCTCCCAGAAGGATTGTGGCTTGTCAATATGCATTTTAGCAAATTCCAGTCTGGCTTTTGTATGTTTTTCTTTCAAAAGTGGAGTCCTCCTGGGTCTTCTTCCATGGAGCCCACTTTCGCTCAAAAAGCGACGGATGGTACAATCAGAAACTGACGTACCTTCACCTTGGAGTTCAGCTTGTATCTCTTTGGCAGTTATCCTTGGTTCTTTTTCTACCATTCACACTATCCTTCTGTTCAATCTGGGGTCGATTTTCCTCTTGCGGACGCGCCCAGGGAGGTTGGCTACAGTTCCATGGACCTTAAACTTCTTAATAATATTTGCAACTGTTGTCACAGGAACATCAAGCTGCTTGGAGATGGTCTTGTAGCCTTTACCTTTACCATGCTTGTCTGTTATTTTCTTTCTGATCTCCTCAGACAACTCTCTCCTTTGCTTTCTCTGGTCCATGTTCAGTGTGGTGCACACAATGATACCAAACAGCACAGTGACTACTTTTCTCCATTTAAATAGGCTGAATGACTGATTACAAGATTGGAGACATGTGTGATACTAATTAAAGAAACTAATTAGTTTGAAATATCACTATAATCCAATTATTTATTATCTTTTCTAAGGGGTACCAACAAATTTGTCCAGGCCATTTTAGAATATCTTTGTAGAATAAGCAATAATTCATCTCCTTTCACCGCTTCTTTGCTTTATTCTATGACATACCAAAGGCATGCAAGTATACATGATAAAATAGCTTTTAATTTCATCACTTTTCAGGAGGAATGAAGCATTATTTCAATGAGCTGTAGGGGTACCAACAAATTTGAGCACGTCTGTACATATATAGAAATAGATAAATCAATAATTTTATTTATGGAGCCGTACCAGTCCACCTGCACCCGGCCAAAGATGTTCACCCCAGCGAGACAGGAACTACTGGCAGCACCATATGCAAATTACTCAGTAACCATGGAGATGCCGCAGGGAGAAGGACCTTTACCTTATTCCGAACACATGACCCCTCCTGCCCATGGAGGAGCAGCCATGCCTGACACCAGCCAAGGGCCAAGCCATCTGGGGAGCCCACCACCACTATACACCAAGAAAAAGGGCATCCCGATCTTTAGCGGGGGGGCGGACTGCCTGGGTATCAAAGATTGGATTAAAGATGTCCAGTATTTGTTAGAAGCTTCCTCTGTTCCCTCCACACTGCAGTTCTCCACCATTGTGAGGCACTTGAGGGGTGGCACAAGAAAATTGGTCCTGAACCTGTCCATAAATGAGCAGTATATGGCCAGGGTCTTCGAAGAGTTGAGGGCGGAATATAGTGATTGCTATTTGTCTTTCGACCCAATGGCGGATTTCTACGAGAGACGACAGAGACCCCAGGAGACAGCCACTGAGTATGCAATCGAATTAGAAGCTCTGCTGCGCACCATTGAAGAAAGGATCTATCACAACCGCCCCTTTCCAGACTGGGACTATAAGCTTACCCAGCAGTTTATGAGGAGCGTGAACGATAGGGAAGCCAGAGAAAGGATAGCCCCAATGCGGCCCTGGTATATGAAGTTCAGGGAGCTTCAAGCAGAACTGCAGCAGTTGACATGGAAAGGATGTCTTCAGGGGGCAACAACAAACCTTGTAATGCTCAGAGCTTACCCCAGATGACTAAGGAGGCTGGCCCTGCCCAGGGGCAGTCCATTACTACCGCCCCGGAGGCTGGGCTAACGCAGTAGCAGGCTATCCTGAACCTCTCGGCTCTTGTTCAAGAGATGGTGGTCAACCAGCAGAAGCTTGAAGACAAGATAGGAGGATGGGAGAATAATTGTTCCACCAACATGGCTTACCTGACTAGGGGAGGGAGGGGCTATACCCGTACACCACCTTCCCCCGGGGCTGGAAGGCCTAATGAGCCAGTGGTGTGTTTTAACTGTGGACAGGAGGGCCATATCAAGAGAGGCTGCCGTAACCCAACAGTGCCGACCCATCCAAAGGGGGCCAGTGCTGTAGATGCCCCGCCTTTAAACTAGTTCCTCCCCCTACTGCGGAGTGGGTAGAGGGGGCGACAAACTTAGGAAGCTCCAGCACTTGGACAACAGAGGCTATACGGCGGCTGTCCGCTAAAGGGAGCCCATGGAAGGAAAAGAGAAACCCTGTGCACACCCTTGTTGGCTCAACAAACAAAGACTACATCCGGATGTGTGGCGTAACTTGCACTGCCCTGATTGACTCCGGGTCGCAGATAACGTCTGTGTGACTGAAGACTTCTGGCAAAGGCATCCCGAGTTAAGGTCACGGAAGCCTGAAGAGGTCAGCGTAGATATCGAGGGAGCAGGCGGCCAGAAGGTACCCCACAAAGGAGTCCTTAAGTGGACATAGCATTTTTGGGCCAAGTTTACCAGGGAGTTCCAGTGTTTGTCGTACCAGCCACCCCATATAGGAAGGATGTCCCTGTCCTCCTGGGCACAAACGTGATCAAAGCTAGTAAAGAAGACCTAATGAAGCGTTGGAGTAGGAGATTCTCCCACAAGGTGAAGCCACGATGGAAGACCAAACCTAGCTGAGGTGAGCTTGGATGAGGCGGCCATTCAGAACGAGACCCAAATACAGAGATTAAAGGAACTACTTCGTCGACATTCTGACGTGTTCTCCAAGAGCGACCTGGATCTCGGATGCACCTCTATGGTGCAGTACGAAATACCATTAGTCGACACCAAACCGTTCCGACAGCCTTATAGAAGGATACCGCCGACGCAGTATCACGACGTCTGCAAACACCTCCAGAAAATGGAAGCAGCAGGGGCAATCGGCCCTAGCAATGCTTCTCCCATTGTGGTAGCCCAAAAGAAAGATGGCTCAATCCGCCTATGCATAGACTACAGGCAGCTGAACTCAAAGACGGTGCGGGATGCCTCACAGCAGGCTACTGGCAAGTGGAGGTAGCAGAGCACAATCGCCATAAGACAGCCTTTACGACTCCAATTGGCCTCTATGAGTGCAATCAAATGCCCTTTGGACTTCAGAATGGCCGGTACCTGGGGCACATTGTGTCCGAGAGAGGGATAGCCACTGACCCTGAAAAGGTGCGACAAGTACAGGACTGGAAGACCTCTGCCAACCGGAAAGAAGTGTTGCAGTTCCTGGGGTTCGCTGAGTACTACCGGCGGTTCATCAGAGGCTTTTCACAGCTGGCAGCTCACTTATTCAAACTCACTGAGGGGCCCCAAAAGAGGATGAACAAAGCCCGAAGACCGTTGAACTGGCCACCAGCTTTCGAGTGGACTGAAGACTGCGAAAGTTTTCAGGGTTCTAAGAGAGAGGCTCACCACCACCCCGGTCCTGGGTTATGCCAACTATAATCTGCTGTTTCTTCTGCAGACTGATGCATCATTAGAAGGGTTAGGGGCATTCATCGCACAAGTCCAAGATGGTAAAGAGAGGGTGATTTTGTTTGCTGCCTGCCGCCTGTCACCTGCAGAATGAAGGTACCTGGCCCACAAGGTAGTTTCTAGCTTTAAAGTGTGCAGTGGCAGAGAAATTCAAGGACTACCTCTATGGACACAAATTCACAGCTCAGACCGACAACAACCCTTTGGCATATGTGACCAGCTCCACCAAATTAGATGCCAACGGACAGAGGTGGGTGGCCCAGTTAGCCATGTTCGATTTTGACGTCCAATACAGGCTGGGAAAGAGCAATGCCAACACGGATGCCCTTTCCAGGATGCCCCAGAGCGAGGTGGTGGAGGCCCTCCAAGCAGGCTGCCAGGTGGCAGACGTCCCCAGACCGCCAGTGAGAGATGATCAGTTGGAAAAGGGATTGGAAGTGATACCTAGTATGTCCCTACAGGAACTACGAAACCATCAGGCCAACGACATTGCCATTTCGAGAGTGTTGTTCCACAAATCCCGACCCAGAGCGCCAAATCCTCTCGTTCGAAAAAAAGAGAGTCCAACGGTACGATTGCTACTAAAACAATGAGACCGGCTGGTAAGATGGAGATGGAGTTTTATTCCAGAAATCCCGCAGTCCAGGGGGGAATGAGGTGTTGAGGATAGTCCTACCGGAGAGCATGAAGGATGAGGTAATCAGGAAGCTTCACAATGAGATGGGGCATCCCGGAGTCGAGAGGATAATGGACCTGGTTCGAGCACGGGGGTTCTGGCCCCAAATGTACGCCACCATCAAGCAGTGATGTGAGGGCTGTAAACGTTTTTGTCTTTGTGCAAGGTACCTGCACCAACTGCCTGGGCTCCGCTGACCTCCATCCACACCAGCAGGCCACTGAAACTCGTATGGATTGATTTCCTGACCCTGGAGCAATCCCGAGGAGGATATGAGCATATCCTGGTAGTGACCGACCATTTCACAAGGTACGCTCAAGTCTATCCAATGAAAGACCAGAGAGCCTCCACGGTTGCCCAAGTCTTATGAAAGAGGAATATTTGCCACTACGGGATCCCAGAGAGGATACATCAGTGTGGAGCAGTGGTTAGGGCTCTTGACTCTTGACCGGAGGGTTGTGGGTTCAATCCCCAGTGGGGGACACTGCTGTTGTACCCTTGAGCAAGGTACTTTACCTAGATTGCTCCAGTAAAAACCCAACTGTATAAATGGGTAATTGTATGTAAAAATAATGTGATATCTGTATAATGTGAAATAATGTATAATGTGATATCTTGTAACAATTGTAAGTCGCCCTGGATAAGGGCGTCTGCTAAGAAATAAATAATAATAATAATAATAATACATGCAGACCGGGGCAGAAACTTCGAGAGCAATCTCATCCGGCAGCTGTGCAAAGTCATGGGTATAGTGCACAGTAGAACAACGCCTTACCACCCCCAGGGAAATGGGACCACCGAACGGTTCAACCACACCCTCCTGAACATGTTGGGCACTTTAAACTGGAGCAGAAGGTGGACTGGAAGGACCACATTGAGGCATTGACTCATGCCTATAATTGCACTAGGTATGAGTCCACTCAGTACACTCCGTTCCTACTCATGTTTGGGAGACACCCCAGACTGCCAATTGAACTTATACTTGATAGCAGGTCATCCGAGGAAGAATTGGGTTATGAAGACTACGTTGTGCAGTTCCAGAACACACTACAAGAAGCATACCACCTAGCATCTCTTCACTCCTGTAAAGCTAAAGCTGACCAGAAGAGAAAATACGATGTGAAGGCAATGGAGATCTATTCTCGGCCAGGGGACCGAGTCCTGGTAGCTAATAAGAGCCAGCGGGGTAAGCAGAAGCTTGGGGACAAGTGGGAAAGGAGGCCTCATATAGTAGTGAGGAAGCAGGGAGACCTACCAGTGTATACACTGAGGCCAGAAGATGTTGCCAAAGAATGCACATTACACCGGAATCTCCTAAAACCCTGCACATTCGTTCCAGATGTATCTGAAGGAGCCACCGCCAGCAGCCAGCCACTCCATCAACAGTCACCCAACAGCGATTCAGAGAGTGAGAGGTCAGACTGGGATGGTGAGGGTAGTCAGGGGGGGATGTTGAAAACTGTACTGAGGCCTCAGGCAGGGCAAGGGTTAGTGAAGGTAGCCCTGTACATAGGGAGAGCTTCAATAGTCATACCACTAGTGATCGGTTCCCTGATAGAGTAGGCCCCTCAGAAAATATATTCAGGGATAATGATAGGGACTGGACTGAGACACATGGACATGATTCGGAGGTTTCAGCAGAGGACGATGAACCAGACCACCACACCGAGCGACCTCCACCCCTCCCAAGACGGTCGCAGCAGGTGCGTCGGGCACCAAATAGACTGTCCTTGGAAAGCCGTGTTATAGACCCTAATTCCCTGGAGTACCACAGCAAGGTTGCCCGAGGGAGAGAGATTTTGGAACTGCACAAGGAAAAGAAGGGACTGAATTAGTTTAAGCTGGAGAAAATTATCTAGGCCACATGCTATGTAAAATATATAGTGTAAATGACTAAGCCGTCGTTCTGTAAACCTGGGGAGGGTGTAATAAGGGTAGTTTAAGTTGAATATATGAATGCTGACACATGGGGAAGCAGTACAGGACATTAGTTGTAGGCAGCATAGTTTAATGCTGTAGCCTATCGTTCTAATTCCAGGTCTGGAGGGTGTGAGATCTCACTTAGGGGATCTCGCGAGAATGTTAATGTAGAAGCTACGTGCAGTGTTTTTCTGTACTGTGTTATTATGAGAAGTCCTGTTAAACGTCCCTCCTGATGTGTTTTAATTTCAGAAGGACAAAATAAAATGCCACTGAACTGACCAGCAAGCTTGAGAGTATCGTGTTAAACGAATCTACACACTTTTACACAACGCAGAGCACCTGAATGGGTGGTGCCAGGCCCAGGAATACAGCCTATGTAGCAAGTAGCCACCACCCTGCCTGACAGTAGCTTAGATTTAAAGGGGATTTCAGAGTAGAATAGCCCGTTTGCTACACCTTGTCTAGCCCATAGGTTAATATATATATATATATATATATATATATATATATATATATATATATATAACTCAGCCAGCTATATGATCGACCCCAAGTAAGGCTTAAGTATTTAAGTGAGCCCTGGTTACTGATATAGTCACGTCAATGGGTAGTGGTTAGAAAGATAGTGAGTAGGGGTTATATATGTTTAAATTTATTTTAAGGTTGCTGCTTTCAGTGTTTATTCCTACCAAATTACTTTATATGAGACTGTGGTGCGCTGTTTCTCCAAAAAATGTTGCTTTGAGATCATCAGGTTGCAATGTAGATATTTTAATGCAAATATCCATTATTAACCCTACCAATTGTTTCTTTACCAATTCTGCATATGTCTTAATTTTAAAAAGACAGACATTTTTCATAATTTGGACATACTTTAATTAATTTTCCTGTATTTTAAATGAGTCTCTATGTGCCTGTCTTGCTGCAGACTTTGATGCTTTTACATTATTCTGTTAAAAAGTTGTCTTTAATTATGCCACTAAAATGGTCACAAGTGTTGTGTAGTGACTACATACCTTTCTTCACAGTTAAAGCAAATTTCTTTCTAGCCTGTAGATAGGACACTTTGCTTGTTTTTCTTCATTATCAGATATTTGCAATTTTGCAATACTAGGTAAAGGCAGGCAGAGAACACATATAACTATATACAATATTATATATACATCTAAAATGAGCAATCCTACAGTAATATACATCCTGTGTTTGCTTTTTGTCCTCAGTTCCAAGGTGTTTCAGGTGTTTGTTGAAGTTGACCAGCTGGAGATTTTAAAACATTACCCAATGTGTTGGCTGTCTCTTCAGAGGGTTACTTTGTCAGTCATGAGGATGCTGAAAAGCAGGGCCTGGTAAAATGCATCTCTGAAAGTCGGGGAGATCCCGTCATTCAGCTAACCTTGATGCTCCTCAAATACATTTTGCCAGTGTTGAACGATTTTAACAAGCTTTTCCAGGTAGATTAATCTGCAGCTTTGTATCATTTAATTGAATATCATCAAGTTTCCAGGAGGTACATCAAAGAGCAGGCTGATTTAACGAAAGTGGAGTATGATGTCCCGGAAAAGCAACATGACGATAACATCATAGCAGTTGGTATGTCTGTCAGGACCTTTCTGGAAGAAGAGATTGCTGTTAACCCTGTTACAAGGACCAAGTTATTTAGGGCAAGGGGCTTGCATTTAATGTTTACTAACATGTATAATTTCATTTGATGAGTGGTTCGATTTATGTGTGTGCGCGCATGTACAGTGCCATGAAAAAGTATTTGCCCCCTGTCTGATTTTCTGCATTTTTGCACATTTTTCACATTGTATTTGGTCAGATTTTTTTGTGGGTTGTAGTAGTATATAGAGGGAGTCAGAGACACCAAAGTTTGGTGCTTCTTTCATTTGTTTGGTGTGCAAGGTAATCAAACATGCAATCTTCAGATGTGAAAATGTTATTGCCCCCCCTAGTTAACTCAACCCAATTAAAGGGATAATTAGGGTCAGCTGTTTGAGTACTTTGGTTAACAACCAGGCCTGATTTGGGCCAGCCCTGCCCAATATAAATCTGACTAACTTTGGCCCTTACCATCAGAGTTAAGTTGTCAGCACACAGGTTCTAGAGGCACATCATGTCACGAACAAAAGAAATTCCTGAAGACCTCTGGAAAAAAGTTGTTGATGCCTATCAGTTTGGAAAGGGTTACAAAGCCATTTCTAAGGTTCTGGGGCTCCACCGAACCACAGTCAGAACCATATTGTCCAAATGGAGAAGGTTTGGGACAGTAGTGAATCTTCCCAGGAGTGTCCGTCCTGCCAAAATCTCTCCAAGAGCAAGGCGTAAAATCGTCCAGGAAGTCACAAAGAACCCTAGAACATCTGGGGATCTGCAGGCCTCTCTCGCCTCGGCTAAGGTCAGTGTTCATGACTCCACCATCAGAAAGACACTGGGCAAAAATGGGTTTCATGGCAGAGTAGCAAGGTAGAAACCATTGCTCACTAAGAACATGAATGCTCGTCTCAAGTTTGCCAAAAAGCACCTGGATGATCCTCAAAAGTTCTTGAACAATGTTCTATGGACAGATGAGTCAAAAGTGGAACTTTTTGGCCGACATGGGCCCCGTTATGTCTGGCGAAAACCAAACACTGCATTCCACAGTAAGAACCTCATACCAATGGTCAAGCATGGTGGTGGTAGTGTCATGGTTTGGGGACGCCTTGCCATCATTGAAGGAACCATGAATTCTGCTCTGTATCAGAGAATTCCACAGGAGAATGTCAGGCCATCCGTCCGTGAGCTGAAGCTGAAGCGCAGCTGGGTCATGCAGCAAGACAATGATCCAAAACACACAAGCAAGTCTACATCAGAATGGTTGAAGAACAAGAAATTTAAACTTTTGGAATGGCCTAGTCAAAGTCCAGACCTAAACCCCATTGAGATGTTGTGGCAGGACCTGAAACGAGCAGTTCATGCTTGAAAACCCACAAATGTCACTGAGTTGAAGCAGGTCTGCATGGAAGAGTAGGCCAAAATTCCTCCAGGGCGCTGTGAGAGACTAATCAATAACTACAGGAAGTGTTTGGTTGCAGTTATTGCTGTCAAAGGTGGCGTAACCAGTTATTGAGTCTAAGGGGGTGAATACTTTTTCACACAGGGGCATTGGGTGTTGCACAACTTTATTTAATAAATAAATGAAATATGTATCAAATTTTTGTATTATTTGTTCACTCAGGGTCCCTTTTATCTAATATTAGGTTTTGGTTGAATATCTGATAACATTCAGTGTCAGAAATATGCAAAAATGCAGAAAATCAGACAGGAGACAAATACTTTTTCACGGCACTGTATGTATTTTTTACAAATGTTTATTTTTTTTGTACCGGTTCATGGGTAGTAAAAAAAAACTTGGATCTTTCTATAAACCCTGACTTGCTTAGGTTGAATTTTATTTGTATTCTTACTGTTTTGTTTGGTGTTCTAGGGAAGTTATAGGTTTCTACTGTGCTGTGGTCAAAAAGGTGCTTCAGAAGTTCCCTTTTGAAAGATCTAGTCATCCTGGATCCTGCTAGAAGGCATGAACTTACCTGTGAGCCAAGTATGAAATCTCTGTCCAGCTTTTTTGTAGGATTGTTGCTTGCTTTAAATTGTCAGTTGTCTTAAGGGGCATAAAATAAACATGGCTTAACTGTGCATTATATATTCACTATTCTAGATAGTTACATATTTTATATCTGTTTTTCAATTGTGAGGCTTGCGATTAGATTCACCCCCAGTATTGATTCAGAGGCGCTGAAAGATGAGTATGAGGAGTTTCAAGTGGTGGAAGATGAAGCATTGCCCAGCATGCCAGAAGATAGAAAGCCAAATGTGGACTGTGTTTGCTTCAAAGTTCTTGTCACTTCAGAAATGATGCATAGGGCAAAGAGGGCTGCTCATGAATATAATAAAGAGCATGCCTAATGTTTTGGCAGATTTTTTTTGAACAGTAGCAACTTTATGAGAAGTGCTTTCATTTAACGTAAAAAATAATAGATATACACACACAGTACACCCTTGCTATAACAAACCTGAGTCCAAGCCTTTTGTTAGTTATATCGAGGGGTTTGTTATAGCAAAAGGACAATCAAAATGAACGATACACTGTTGGAGTAAGTTAATGAGATGATATTGTGAATACAAGTAGAATTACATGTACCTGTTCATTTCATGTATGCAGTATTCTGCCTTTACTTTATCCAATTCGTTAAAGGATTAAAACATAGTACAAAAAGCAAAAATTCCGAATTGAAGCTAAACTTTTATTCCAAAACTCTTACTCTTAATCCAACATGCAAGAATCCCAAACTGAGCTTTTATTCCAAATCAAACCAACATGAAAAATTTGACATGAAAAGTTTATCAGGTCCTCAAATTCTTTTTTTTCGTAGTTTTTTTTCTTTAAATCAATTTTGCTTGCCAAATGGTTGCTGAACAAGCCAACCTATATTTGACAACCTATATTCACGACAGATATGCCTACGTTACTGCTTTTTTCAAACGATCAATATAGTTTCCAGCTTTGTTGCAACATAAAATGATTTTCATTTCGGAGTTGACTTCACTGGTATGTAAAGACCGGGATGTTGACAGAATGTGTATACTGTCACAAAAATCCTTGGGCAGCAGTGTGGAGTAGTGGTTAGGGCTCTGGACTCTTGACCGGAGGGTTGTGGGTTCAATCCCAGGTGCGGGGTGACTGCTGTTGTACCCTTGAGCAAGGAACTTTACCTAGATTGCTCCAGTAAAAACCCAACTGTATAAATGGGTAATTGTATGTAAAAATAATGTGATATCTTGTAACAATTGTAAGTCGCCCTGGATAAGGGCGTCTGCTAAGAAAGAAATAATAACAATAATAAAGCTATGAGAATGAGCCTTCAGTCGATTCAGAGCCAAACTCAATATTTATTACACTAAAATGATCAAAAACAAATCTGCCAATTGTTAACTAACAATTAAAAGGCGACCTGCCCCACTAAAACAAATTCATTTTTAAAATAAATCTCAGGGTGGACCTATTCTGTCTCTGTTTATTCAATTTTCACTCTGCTTCAGAACAACAAACACACTCCCCGTCGCTGGTCTTTAGCCCCAGCCAATCACCAGCAGCTCTTGTGGTCCGTGCCTGTCACCCATAGGCTGTTTGACCGATGTGAAACACAGCCCCTCCTACTCCAAGCGTTCCTGCTCTTCACAGACTTCACATATATTTTAATTTGGGGTCCAGGGACCAGGTTTGTTATAATAAAGGGTGTTATAGCGAGGGTGTGCTATATATACATTATTGTACTTGAAGGTACAGAAAAATCTATTCATCTCAGAAAAACAAAGATATTAAAGTCAAATCCTAAAAGTAGATAACTTGTCACTTTTTTTGTTATAGTTGTGTGGCACTGCCACCTAAATTAAAATGTTCGGTTCTACATGGTGCAATAAGCGTACCATGTGTTGCACCTTAATTGGGCAGCACGGAAGCCTGGCTAGGTTCCAAATACATTTCGAGGTTCTTATTCGCTGGAATCGGAAGCGCTTAATGGAAAGATTGTTTTAGGCAAGTATAAATAGTACCTTTGTTACGCCATAGGGGGGAGCTACTTACTTGCCTTGTGAGTTCCTGTCATCTCCTTAGTTCCTGTTTAGTGACTTTATTCCGTGTTTTGAAAAGACCGCGGCGTTCTTTTTCCCGGGGAGGTTTGCCATGGTAGAGCGATCCTGTTTACTTCGACTATCGTTCCTGTTGGAAGTTGTTTTGTTTTTTATTAGCAAGTGCTTTGTGCCAGTTTGTAACTACAGTTGCATACATCCTTTAACATGGAAGTTACTGTTTATTTTCCAGTGGCTTGAAAATTGGAATATGGAAGTTTCTCTCATTTCTTTTGTGGATTACTTGTCATCGCCTTCTGAGAGGATCTTCAAGCAAGCGGGTACCCAGGAGTTTGGTGAGATTGTTGTTTTTTTTTATTTTTGTTGCGGGACTGTTCTGTTTTTGTTTTGTTTTATTTTGTTACTTTGTTCTCGCAGTGGATATTTTGCTGGCTTGTTTACATTTTGTTTATTTTTCTGCTCTGAACTTAACTTTTCTATTTTGTTTTATTTAACAGTATTAATTATTTTAGCCAATAAATGTTTAAGGTTATCCCTTGTTTCTATAGTGTATTTATTAGGGGATCTAGCGTCCTTGATGCACTGTCACTTCGCCCTTCCCCTTTGTTAATTTGAGGTATATTTGATACAGCAGCACAAGCACTCCGAAAGTATCTTTTATTCCACGTTTTTATCAGCCTTATCAGCCTGATATGGCTCATGTGTCTAATAGCTCTTTGAAAGCTTTGTCACTGAGACCTATGGTGACTGAAAGTGTTAGATCCCGTGCATATAATTATAAACCACCTATTAAACTAAGTTTTCCAGTCTTTGGAGAGGCTGAAGGTTCCACTGATGTATTGAGTTTTATAGATGCCTGCCAGGATTTCTTGTCGGTAATAACCATGACTGAATCAGAAATCTTAGCTACACTGTCAACAGTGTTAAAGGGTTCTGCAAAGAGTTGGTGGATTGCAGAACGCCATAAAATTCAGACATGGGCACTTTTCAAAACTGCTTTTATTGAGGCTTTTCTTCCCAGAGATTATTTAACTGAGGTGGAGAAAAGGTTGTGTGATCGGGTTCAAGATCCAGCTGAAAGTGTAAGAGATTTTGCATATGATTACCAAGCTCTTTGTCTTAAGTGGCGTCCAGGTATGACAGAGGCTGAAATAGTAGCTAGAATTATGGGAAATGCAAAGCCCAAGCTAGCAAGTTTTATTAGGGGATCGGTGTCGTCTGTGGCAGATTTGGTTAGAGTTGGGGCCATGGCAG
Organism: Acipenser ruthenus; assembly: GCF_902713425.1. NCBI lineage: Eukaryota > Metazoa > Chordata > Actinopteri > Acipenseriformes > Acipenseridae > Acipenser > Acipenser ruthenus. Next base: position 56,641,317 of record NC_081192.1, read on the forward strand.
AAAGGGATTGGTCCTCTCAGAAAGAGTATTGGGGGAAAATAAATGCAAAGACTGAGAGAGGGGCAAAGAAGCCAGTGAAAGGATCAGTTAGAATAGCAGCTGATATGTCTGTCATACACAATGCAAGCAAGGTGGGAAGGTTTAGCATTGATTGACATTGGATGTACCTACACTTTAATGAGGAATAATCTTTGGTTACAGCTTTGTCAAAGGATCGTTTATCTCCAAGTACAGAGAAATCTTTTGTGTTGGCCAATGGTCAGGCATATACTGCACTGGGCAAGTTTCGTCTGACTTATAATCTTCATGGAGAGTTTTGGTCTGTAGACACCTACATAATGGATGATGCTCATTTAGCTCAGCCTTTAGTTTTAGGACTTGATTTCCTAGTCAAAACATCTACATTGCTTGACTTGGTGAAGCAGGTGTATGGAGTAAAGAAGCCTGAGGGATATTCATTTTTTCCATTTTCTCGTGAGAATGTGTGGGGGGCAGAGTGGCAGCTAATGTCAAAGCTTTTTATGGCAGTTCCCACTAAGGTGGTGAGGAAAGAGCTAGATCTGGGGTTAAGAGAGAGACCGATATTAGAATTTAATGTTACGATTGAAGGGCAAAGGTTGTTGGACCCACTGATGCTGCAGTGGCCGTCGGTTTGTACTTCCCGTTTGGGAAAGACAGACTTAATCCACCATGTGATACTTACTACCAATGAGATTCCAGTGCGTGTCCGAGCTTATTGAGTATCGGAACACAAAAAAACTATTATAAAGCAACATCTTGAGCAAATGCTACAGGATGGCATTGTAGAACCGTCTGCTTCAGCCTGGGCCGCAGCTGTGGTTTTGACCGAAAAAAAGGATGGGTCATTTAGGTTCTGTGTTGATTACCGGGGGGTAAATAAGAAAACTGACCTTGATGCATATCCCATGCCCAGAGTTCATGACATTTTGGAATCATTAGAGGGAGCTTCAGTTTTTAGTTCCTTAGATTTGCGTTCTGGTTACTGGCAGGTGGTTATGAATGATCAAAGTAAACCAAACACAGCATTTATTACTCCTTTCGGTCTGTATCAGTTTAATGTGATGCCTTTCGGTTTGAAGAACGCTGCAGCGTTGTTCCAACGTCTGATGGAACAAGTGCTGGTAAACCTGAAGGGTAACAGTTGCTTTGTATACATAGATGATATCATTGGGTACTCTCCCACTAAATAGCAGCATGTGAGAGATCTGGCATCTGTATTTCAGGCCCTGGATCAAGCCAATCTCACCCTCAATTTAGCCAAATGTCATTTCTTTCAACCTTCACTTAAGTTCCTGGGTCATATAGTATCAGGAAATGGGGTGTCCGTAGATACAGATAAAGTTGGGGCAATAAAGGAGTACCCAGCACCGACCAATCTCAGGGGGCTGCAAAGGTTCCTGGGGTTGGCCGGGTGGTATCAATTTGCTGATAAAGCTGCTCCACTGAATCGGCTGAAAAAGAAAGGAGTGAGCTGGGTGTGGTCAAAAGCTGAGCAAGACAGCTTTGAACAATTAAAGGAAGCCTTACAGAGAGCTCCTGTGTTGTCCCACCCTGATTTAATGAAACCGTTCCGGGTGTATACTGATGCCAGTGATGTGGGATTAGGAGCTGTTCTGGCTCAGGGGTGCTCAGAAAACGAGTTGTTGGTGCTTATGCATCTCGTGTTTTAACAAAACCTGAATCTAACTATTCCACATCCGAGAAGGAATGCTTGGCGGTTATCTGGGCCATTGAGAAATGGAAGCATTACCTGGAAGGGGTGGAATTTGAAGTTGTGACAGATCATGCTGCTTTAACTTGGGTTTTTTATTCTCCCGAAGTGACATCCCGCCTAACTCGTTGGGCTTTGCGTCTCCAACCGTATACTTTGAGTTATATATCGAAAGGGAAGTTTAAATGTAGTGCCAGATGCCCTGTCTCGATCTACTCAGATAGAAAAGGCAGGACTTGCCATTTTTTCAGAGGAAAAAAAGCAGGTTGCCGTCTTGATATGCCCTCTGAAATGAGTGAGATCGCAGAGGCTCAGGCTCAAGATCTGAACCTTCAAGAATTGAAGAAGAAAATGGATGGTCAGCGGTCTGACCTTATAGGGTTTGTGGTTGAAAAAGGGGGTGTTGTATAGGAGAATGTCTCTACCCAGAGGTGAGGGTCAGCGCTACCAAGTGGTTGTTCCCGAGTCATTAATTACAATATTTTACAATACTATCATGACAACCCATTGAGTGGGCATCTGGGTAGAATGAAGACTCTGCTTCGTGTTTTGGAGGTAGCATGGTGGCCTACAATTAGGCAAGATGTTACAAAGCATGTTAAGGAGTGTATAGCTTGTCAAATATACAAGCCATCAAATCAGAAACATGCAGGGTTTTTACAGTCCACGACCGTGGAAGAGCCAGGTCACATGCTAGGAATTGACTTGATGGGGCCTTTCCCACGCAGTAAGAAAGGTAATACATGCTTGGTGGTGATTGTGGATTATTACACCAAGTGGGTGGAGGTATTCCCAATGCGTGATGGAAAGACTCATCGCATCGTGCAGCTTTTAACTCGGGAGATTTTTACGCGCTGGGGGACACCAAAGTACCTGGTGTCTGACAGGGGGGCTCAGTTTACCAGTGGTGTTCTAATTGAGGTTTGCAAAAAGTGGGGTGTTACACGAAAACTTACTACAAGTTATCACCCTCAGTCTAATCTTACGGAGAGAGTCAACAGAACTCTGAAGCCAATGATAGCTTCCTTTGTGGGACAAAATCAGCAGTTGTGGGATCAATGGTTGCCCGAATTTAGATTTGCCATAAATTCAGCAAAACAGGAGACCACTGGCTTTACTCCCGCTGAGCTAATGTTAGGAAGGGTTCTTAAAGGTCCTCTTGATCATTTAGTGTCCAAATCTCCTTCACCTGGAGAGTCCAGTTACTCTGTGCTTGAGTGACAGGCTGGTATTGCCAAGCTGGTTAGAGAGCGTGTGAAGGAAGCTCAAGGGCGGCAGGCTAAAGATTATAATGCCCGGAGAAGATGTGTGATATATAGCGAAGGACACTTAGTTTGGGTGAGGAGTCACCCAATTTCTGATGCATCTGCTTTTTTCTCAGCTAAATTAGCCCCAGAATGGTCTGGACCAGCCTCAGTAATAAAAAAACTGGGACCAGTTAATTACAGATTGAAGTGGGTGGATCGTCCTGAGAAGGTCTAAACAATAAATGTGGTAAATCTAAAGCCATGTTTTGGGGTATTACCCTAGTTACTCCGCTGGGGGGGGGGGGGTCGGGGGGGGGTGGACGACTATGTGGCACTGCCACCTAAATTAAAATGTTCGGTTCTACATGGTGCAAGAAGCGTAACATGTGTTGCGCCTTAATTGGGCAGCACGGAAGCCTGGCCAGGTTCCAAATACATTTCGAGGTTCTTATTCGCTGGAAGCGGCAGCGCTGTTAATGGAAAGACTGTTTTAGGCAAGTATAAATAGTACCTTTGTTACGCCATAGGGGGGTGCTACTTACTTGCCTTGTGAGTTCCTGCCATCTCCTTAGTTCCTGTTTAGTGACTTTATTCCGTGTTTTGAAAAGACCGCGGCGTTCTTTTGCCCGGGGAGGTTTGCCATGGTAGAGCGATCCTGTTTACTTCGACTGTTCCTGTTGGAAGTTGTTTTGTTTTTTATTAGCAAGTGCTTTGTGCCAGTTTTGGTTTTTTTTTCTGCTCGGAACTTATCTTTTCTATTTTGTTTTGTTTAACAATCAATTATTTTAGCCAATAAATGTTTAAGGTTATCCCTTGTTTCTATAGTGTATTTATTGGGGGATCTCGCGTCCTTGATGCACTGTCGCTTCGCCCTTCCCCTTTGTTAATTTGAGCTATATATGATACAGGGAGGTAATCCCACCGATTAGTTTTGTGCTAAGGGCGAGTCGTTACAGTTAAATGCATGGAATAGATTACCATTTGAAGTAGTAACATCTAAAACTCCTTAATCAAAATGCCATTATATTTGGCCCAATTAAATAAGAGTATCCTTACAAATGCTTAATTTAAACTTAACGATGAAATGCCATGACTTTTTAAAAGTATTTAAAATGCATTACCATATTAATTTAATAAATACACCTTTGAGCCCAGAAGAGCCTTATTTGTTTTCTTTGTTGTAAAATCTCTTACAATGAAACAATCATGATAACATACCCTACTGTGACAATGGACAGCCTCTCACATGGCTACCTCATTCTTTCAAATTCTTTCCTAGTATAAACACAGTGTATGGGAGAACAATGGTGCAGTATATTTCATGGTAAGATGTATAGTAATGGGGCTGCCACTACTCAAAGTTAGAAGAGAAAAACAGCTGTAAACTGATTACCAGCGGATTGTGTCTGCTACCTTCCTTTTTTTTTTTTTTTTTTTTACTCAACATAAAAACTTATCAAGTCTGAACAGCAACAATGCTGGTTAACTGAACATGCATAACTATTCTGCGAAATACCAGGATCTCAAAATTATTTTTATGGCTTCTTTTTACAAATTGCCACCAGAATGTTTATTTGTATAATGTTCGGTCCAGTCCTATAATTTTGCATTTTATAAACAAAGTAAAAAAAAAAAAGTTTGTGGAATATTGTCTTTTCCTGGGGTCATAGGTATTTACTACCCAGCTTAAACCAGAAGCAGCATCTTGCATATGAACATTCGTTTCCAGAATTAACTTGCTATACAAAATGGCAATATTACAAACTGGACCTTACTCTTCCAGTGTTTCTATGTCTACTATAATACAGTCAATGGCAGATGTATTAATGTTACTCTAGATGTTGTATTAATGTTTTGGTCCTTACAGCTGCCTTGCAGTTTGACCATAAAACACTTTGCACCATGTACTGGAAAAGTGTTTGCCAAAACAGTCCAAAAAAAAAAAATTAGCCATATTTTATTGCATGTACAATAATGGACACCATTTTAGTATTAAGACGACAGTCATACAAGAGACCAGCAGTAATGACAAGAGGTACAGTTTTAAGTTAGCACATCATGATAAATTAAACCTTACCCCAGTTTGGAGCTTTAATTTTTTCATCTGAGCATATGAATTATTGTGCTTCATCTGAAATGTAATACTTTTGGTTAATGATTAAAAACTATAAACTAACATCACAATTAGGGTTTGAACTAATCAGTGTTTATTTTGAGCTGGTTTACGTAACCTGTTAAGTTTGAGGCTTCTCCACTAGCTGTTAATTTACAATTCACTTGTATCTGATAAGCAACATTAAACCGTACCTGACTGAGTGGGTAGGTGCTGAGTGCACGCTGAACGCTCATAATCATATACACAATAACCCACTACGCTGTGCAATAAGACATATTACATTCGCAGTGCCTTCACCCACCCAGAAGTGTGGTAGATACATCTTATCGCAAAGCCCGGAGTGGGATATTGCGCTAATAAAATGTCTCTATTTATATATTTTTAAAAAGATTTTAAACTTTAAAATTAAGTTTTACTGAATGTATCCTTCTGCCAGCGCAAAATAGTTCATATACATTTTCTTTAAAAGCTAGAAATTTGCTGGAAACCTTATTACCGTTGAGTTAAAAAAAGAAAAAAAAAAAAAAAAAAAGATGGCTAGAGAGGGAGATATATTCAAGGTTATTTTTTTATTCTCTCTCTCTCTCTCTCTCTCTCTCTCTCTCTCTCTATAAATAATGTATAGATATATGCGTCTCCTCAGTACTGATTTAACTTCAGTCAGACGGTCCAACGCAACTTCTCTCCACCGATTTTAACTCCTGCCCAAGGCACAATTGCTGTGGCCAAAGAGATCAAGATTTTGAGATTTTAAAGAAGATAAATCATATTTAATTTCTGTTAGTGTTTGACTATTAAAAAAAAGATAAATATACTGAATAGCTAAAGGGCCTCAAATCCTTAGCTGGCAGTAGGTTTTGAGAATTTTTTTTTTTTTCTTCAAGCTGTTGACCCAGAACCACTTTGACCTTCAGGAGATGATTCACCCCTAGCCATGCAGGAAGATAATTCTTATTGCACAGTCATGTGATCTTGTTCAGCCAATCATTGCATTTAATTTATAAACATGTATAACATCCGGTAAGGACCTAGGGGACTCATGCTTAACAGCAAATCAGAAAGACCTAAAGGACTAGATTAATACAGGTCTTTCTGATTCACTATAAGCAAGTTAGACATAATTGTGCTGTTAAGAGGGGTTGTAACATGGTTGACACCCAAATTGCATGCACCCTGCATTGGTAGTGTTTAATGCAGCTGATCCGAAACAAATAATACATTACTAAAAGTTATCACATTATGGAAAAGCCTGACACTTGGTGCACAATTAACAGATTTATTACAGTACTTTGGGCACTTGTAAAAAATAAACACCAAAACGTTCAAGCCCTTTTTGAAACAAATCCCAACCTGAAAACTTTATCACTCAATAATGGTATTAAAATTAAGCTTGCAATTTAAGATGTTCAAACAAAACTTAAAGATTAAACAGACTTTTTTCAGTAAACCAGAATTCACATGGTAAGCTCTAGCCCTAAAAATGGAATGTGGGGATTAACCTTGATATTGCCTACTATATGTACTGTATCATATACCTCATACTAATTATTACCCCTCTTCCCCCCCCCCCCCCCCCCCCAAAAAAAAAATTATCTTCACTGATGTTGACATTTATTAAAGTACAAATTAAATCTTAAATATAATTTCTGATTATTCTCCACTGGAGTCTGTGTCATCATTAATATATTCTTCTTCTACAGCTGTACTGCCATTCTGGGTCCCCCACTCTTCCTCATCATATTCAATACTGTCATTATCTTCATTAAGTTCGTTATCAGGTTCAGGCCCACCTGCATCAGCTTCAGCACCCACTGCTGCCCTTTGGTTTTCGTTTGGCGCCACATATCCATTGTTGTTGGCAAAGATGCCATTTTCTCTAGAGCCTTCCTCAATATAGACCTTCTGGTGGCACATGGGACATGTGTCCTGTATATAGAGCCACTTCCGGAGACAGAGAGCATGGAAGTAATGGTGACACGGGGTAATACGAGCAGAGGCAGTGAACTCCTGGTAGCAGATTGCACAGACATCCTCGATCTCCCGTAGTTGCTCACCTTTCATCTCTGGAAGGGAGTTGATCTTCTTCACAGCAGTTCTTCGGTTAATGAAGGTCTTCCATCCATTCTTGGCTTGAAGATAAATGTTGAAGTAAGCGTGGAGGCACATCATGCAAGCGCGGATCTTGCTGCCAGATTCGAACATCATGGTATAGGCTCCATTCCCGAACATGATCACCCCGAATATGAATTCGATGACATTGCCGGTCGAGCGCACATAGTACACATAATCGTCCAGCTTCTCCCACAGGACATTGTAGTAGCCGTCAATCATAAACAGTGTGTAAACAGTCAGGGAGACCATGACCTTCAGACACAGTTCAACACAGAAAGCAGTCACTGCAAATAACCATGTGTTTAGTACATAGTGGTTCCAGAGCACAAAGCTGAGCAAAATGGGCAGCACAAAAAGACATAAGGAGACCAGGAGGACTGGGAAATGTCTTCGGAAAGATGAGACATGTGAGGCACTCAGAGACATGAGAACTGGATCGGTCATCCCATGGATAAAATGCAAGATGGCAGTTAATAGAAGGCACATGTTGCGGCTGAGACGCACGAATCTCTCCTCTGGGTCCAGACCACTGAGTCCAGTCTGCAAAGCCAAAACGAAAAACAGTACTGGGGCCACAAAGCCCAGACGTTTGTCTTCTTCCTCTGTGGACCCAATAAACGCCAAGATCCCCAAGCCTAAGTAATGTGCTATGGAGGAGATGACTGCGCTCATACCCAGTACTGTCAACGTGGAGTCGCAACCGCTTATGATAAGGTTGCACAACACTTCCCAGAAATCATCCCAGGAGATGAAATAATGTTGGTTTCCTTCATCGTTGCCTGCCACCTTGACCACGTAGACCAATATAATGGCCTGGGCAGTCAGTCGGGTCAACCAGAAGACCCTAAGGACATCTGGAAAGCGGATCCTCTTCCAAGTGTCCTCCACTAGCAGCTGGACCCCATAGATGCGGTACATGTGTCGGATGAGAAGGTAAACATAGCGGCCTGAGTAATAGAACCACTTAAGTTTCATAGTTAAATACATAACAGTGTGCATGGTCAGAACTAGGCCGGATGCCACAGCCACCAACTGTCGAACATTCACTGGCAGCTCTATAATCAAGCCCCATATGGGGATCATAATGTCCAGGACAATTAATGCAGCATAGACTGACTGTACATTAAGAAGTGCCACATATCCAATCCCAAACATGAGCTGGAGCATGACCAAGCCCAACCACAGTGTAGGTCCATTTTTTGGAGACAGCTTGACTCCTAACGCTGCAGTGTAATAAGCACTGTAGAAGTCTATGTGCGAGGTGGCAAAGTAGTTGATCAGAACTGTCACTGCTCCCAAGAGGAGAGCAAAGCACAACATGTAGAATTTGAAAAGTGCTTTTTGTGATAAGACCAGGACCACACCGGACACTAGAACACCTGCAACAAATAAAGAGTTGGAAGTGTTACTTTGATTATTTTAAAACAATGGATTTAACATGTTATAACTTTATGAAATTAATGTTGCCAGTGTCACTGGTACGTGGAAGTGCCATGAGAGGTTCCCCTCATAGTTCTACAGCTTAATTTAACACCTCCTGCCAGTCAATTACGGACCACTCAAGCAGAGACTGACAAATTACGTTGTAGTTTCATGACATTGGTTTTACAAGGCCTGTTGGAGTAGAAAGGGATTTGATTAAGGCTTGTCCGTTGCATGGGATAATCACAAATTTGGACAGACAAGTGCTTCCAAAGTATTCAGTGGTCCACTGAAACTAGGGATGCACCGATAATTGTATCTAAATCAATGCAAATTATAATAAAATTCCATAATCTGTAATAGCATTTTACTGTCATTATCACAGATTATTATGATCCTCCCTTGAAAGCTCAGTCTCAAATCTATGATGTTATACTTCAGTTCATAGTTTTCATCTCCAATCCCGCTTTACAAATTGCCATCCTGTGCCGCTTAGTCTCCCCATCAATCAAGCAAACTCTGCTTTATCAAAGCACACTTATGGGTGTGGCAGCTCGCAGCAGGAAGTGCAATGTTATTTATAACTTTTGTTATTGCAAAATTTTAGTCATTTTAACACTGTACAACACAGATTTTCTGTTTATACATAACCACCGTTTGTATGCTTGGGGCTTTCCAATTATTTTCATACAGCTCATAGTCTGTTTCTTGGACCTTTTTTCAGGTACCAGTAGTAATAAATAGGAATACATGCAATATACTAATAGTCTACAATCTTTTACATTTTTAACTGCAGTTTTATCAAAAAGCTACAAAAGGATCTTAGGAATTAATTATTCAGACTAGTTAACAGGCTGTTTTTGACAAGTATGTTTGATGCACATTACCCAGGGCTCAAATTCCAGCGCTTGATTACCAAAATCACGCATTTTCCAAGTTGCTCCTATATATCTGCAACTTTCAGTATGTGAAAATCCTGCAGGGACATTTTAAGACTGCAAGGAAGCAACTATTTTTTTTTTCCCACCCAATTTAGAATGTCTAATTTAAGCACATGCACTATTGTAAGTAGTGCTAGATATGCAGTGGTTTGCAGAATTATTCACCCCCCTGCAATGTTTACACATTTTGTTGGCAACCGAGCGTACTCCACGACACTTTCAAATTAGATGTTACATGTAGAACCTACACAAACTACTCCAAATTGATAAAGTTAAAAAATGCATATAGAATATAAATAAGTAAGATTTACAGAGAAAAACAGATTAATCTCATTCTTAAAGTATTCAACCCCTTTGCTACTGCAACCCTAAATCAGCTCAGGTGCAAATGATTTGTTTGAAAGGTCACAACATTCGTGAAATGGTTTCAGCCTGTGTGTACTCAAAGTGGTTTAACTTGTAGATAATTTCCCTCAGGTATATAAAGACTTTCAAGCTGCAACTCACATAGTGATCCAACAAAGCAACCATGAAGATCAAGGAGCTTTAGAAACAAGTCAGGGATAAAGTGGTAGAGAGGCACAGAGCAGGAGAAGGTACAAGAAAATTTCAAAAGGCGCCGATCATCCCTCTCAGCACAGTGAAGTCCATCTTTAAAAAGTGGAAGATGCATCATACCACCCAGACACTACCCAGGTTGCCCTCCCAAACAAACAAAGCCAAAGCCACACTGGAGTGGTTGAACAAGAAGAGAATTATGTTCTTGAGTGGCCCAGTCAAAGTCCTGACTTGAATCCAATCGAAAGTTTATGGCGAGACTTGAAGATTGCAGGGGATCGATGATCCCCAACAAACTTATCAGAACTGGAGCAATTTTCCTGCGAAGAATGGGCAAAAAATGTCACCATCATAAGAACATAAGATCATAAGAAAGCTTACAAACGAGAGGAGGCCATTCAGCCCATTTTGCTCGTTTGGTTGTTAGTAGCTTATTGATCCCAGAATCTCATCAAGCAGCTTCTTGAAGGATCCCAGGGTGTCAGCTTTTTAACAACATTACTGGGGAGTTGGTTCCAGACCCTCACAATTCTCTGTGTAAAAAAGTGCCTCCTATTTTCTGTTCTGAATGCCTCTTTATCTAATCTCCATTTGTGACCCCTGGTCCTTGTTTCTTTTTTCAGGTCAAAGAAGTCCCCTGGGTTGACATTGTCTATACCTTATAGGATTGTGAATGTTTGAATCAGATCGCCACGTGAATAGATTCAATTCTTTTAGCCTGTCTGCAAACGACATGCCTTTTAAACCCGGGATTCTGGTTACTCTTTTTGTAACAAGGTGACCAGAACTAAACACAATATTCTAGGTGAGGTCTTACTAATGCATTGTAGAGTTTTAACATTACTTCCCTTGATTTAAATTCAACACTTCTCACTATATATCCAAGCATCTTGTTAGCTTTTTTATAGCTTCCCCACATTGTCTAGATGAAGACATTTCTGAGTCAACATAAACTCCTAGGTCTTTTTCATGGTTCCCTTCTTCAATTTCATTATCTCCCAAATGATATTTATAATGCACATTTTCATTGCCCGCATGCAATACTTTACACTTTTCTCTATTAAATTTCATTTGCCATATAAGAACATAAGAAAGTTATGTTCTTATATAGCTAGTAGAGACCTATCCAAAAAGACTCATAGCAGTAATTGCTGCAAAAGGTCCTTCCACTAAGTACTGACTTAAGGGTTGAATACTTATGCAACCAGTAATTTTCATTTTGTACATTCTTTGCAAGTTTTGCTGACATTTAACCTCCTCGTCATATAACAGTATTCAGTTTAACCACTACAGCTTTGAATAAAAAAAAGATAGTTTGAAAAACTGCATACATTATTTTTTTGTAATTCAACAAAATGTGACATTATTGGTAGGGGGTGAATACTTCTGCAAACCACTGTATGAAATGACGCAAGACTTTAATCTCTCGTCCTGTGATAGGCGAATCTTGGCGGCCATCTTAACCACCCAGCTGCTTATGTCTCACCCGAAAGACGGGAGCACATGGAGGTTAAGTGACTTGCTCAGGGTCACACAATGAGTCAGTGGCTGAGGTGGGATTTGAACCGGGGACCTCCTAGTCCAAATGTGGCACAGCACCCCATTAGCCTATTCTAGTCTTTGAAGACTGTACTATATTCTACCATAGATTAATTGTACAATATACCGTATGCTGACATTTGATTTGCTCGTGGCCTTGCAATTGAACTTAAGGAGAAGTCAAAAGGTCAGAGGCAAGGTCATTTTTGGATAGAGTGCAGATGGTTTCCTATATGTTTTCCATAGTAACCATGACCCTATCTGCATTATCTAAGAATTATAAGCCCGTTTTGCATTTGACCTTAACAGAGGTAAAAGATCACGGTCAAGGACCTTTTTGGATATATGGGTTACTGTGTTCCATTGTAAACATGACCCTATCTGCACATGAAGACTGTACTACATTTTACCATAGATTAATAGTACAACATACTTTTTGGATAGACCATATGTTCCTATTTGTGTTCCATAATAACCATGACTAGCTGCACTCTGTAAGGAGTTATAAGCTAGTTTTCCATTGACCTTAAGTAGAGTTCAAAAGTCACTATAAAAGGCAATTTTTGAATACCGGTGCAGCATATATGGGTTCCTATATGCGTTCCATATATATAGCTTTGATCAATAAAACATCAAAATGAGCAAAATGAGCCAAATGGACTTCCACTTGTTTGTAACATTTCCTATGTTCTTAAAGTCACTACAACATAACACCTCCATGAATCTATACTGTTCAAATATTTTAGAAAGTAAAACAAGTAAACAGTATTTCTGGCGAACTGCATTACTAAAAACGCTGCTAACATACGCAATTCAGTAGTGAAAAATTAAATGTTAAGCATTATATTTAAATGCAACATTTCCAAAACAAACGGGCCACTAATGTAGATGCCTTACGTGCTATTAGAAAATAATTGTTTCAAGCCAAATGTCTCTGTCAAAACAACTCCCCAGTGCACATTAAATAAGAACATAAAGACATTTTACTAGCGAGAGGAGGCCATTCGGTCCATCATGCTCATTTGGCTGTTAAAAATCATGCAATGTAAAATTAGACAAAAGACTACCACTATAATTACAACAATAAACTGCAAGTACTTTTCATTGCTTTCATGATGAACCTGTAGCCGCCTGCATGGGCGGACTTGTGTTGTGTGACACAGAACCTCTGCAGGTGAGGCGTCACATTGATCCTGTAGTGTTGGGGAAACCGATATGCTGACAGTGAAGTCTGTATCCATCCTGGTCTTTCCACTGCTCATGCATGCAATTCAAAACACAGGATTTTCAGAGCTGTCACATTACATGCACATAAAATACGGATTAACACCAAAGAATATAAAAACATCTGACATGCAGTAGAGTTTTAATGACACATGTCGGCAAATTTTATTTTTGCACTTTCTAGCAAATGCACTAATGACAAAAATAAACAAGAATCAATGACTCCCTTTTGATCAGCTTCAAAGTGAACAGGGTGGCGATCTCAAAGATATTTCAATAAATTGGTGGCATTACCTCTGTTTGTTTTTCACTTCTTTAAAACATGTTTGATATTTTGACTGTCTGCGTTCAACCAGATTGCTGTGTCATCTGGCTGAAATCCAAAATACTTCCACACCAAACTTTTCTCTGGCATTCGCCAGGACTGCTGCAGTAATTTAATTTTCCCAGAATGCAGAGAGTAGTTGGTCACTTTTGCTAAGCGGAAATGAGTAAGCTTATTTCATATTGTTTTTAAAGCACACAATTAAAGAGTTTTGTTTTAAAAGCTCAAAAATAAATAAATAAAACATGGTATCGGAAAAACCGTGATACTTCGATATTTTTATTTTACTCCGAATTAGGTATCGTAGGATTTTGGTATCATGATGTACCATAGGTATCGATATACCGCGGAACACTAATCTAACCCTAAAAATACCCTGAATTTTGCCAAATGACCCTTTGTATTTTTTCACAATGAAAGTTTGTTGTTTTTAAATTGGATTTTATTTTACACCATTTGATTTTTCAATGGAAAATTTACCTATATTTTAATTTTGTAAGAAGGGTGTGAATCACTCACAAAACACAGATTTGTGTTTGTTTGAATTACATAACAGGCTCTCTGTATTTTTTGTTGTTTTATGAATAAGTATGAAATCACCTTGGTGCCCTTGGGTCGGATTTGTGTTTTGCCTTTTTGTCCCCTTGAACTGCCTTGGTGCCCCTGAATCTTCACACCCAACGAAGGCAACATTGCCTTGCTCTTCATGACCTTAACTGATGCCCTGAGAATGTATCAAGATACATACAATAAGTTACATCTGTGATATGTTCAGTTTAAAGTGTAAATAGAGTGTCAAATTACTCAAGTTTATTGATATTAAATATCGTTAAACAGAACAAGCTATGGGTTTGCAGTGCTGTTCTTTAGAAACACAGAAGTGCTACAGATATGTTTATATGTACCATAATGTAAACATATTTTTTATTTTGTGCTGCAGTCAATCAGTTTTGTTTGCGAACAATCAGTATGCCTTGCACTTGTCCGTGGGACAATCAGAATAAATCCCTTAAAATCTAACCCTATAGAACAGCGGTGGCCAATACGTGGATCGCAAAAGATTTTCGGTGGATCTCGGGACAAATCAGAATAAGCACTAGCATATAAGCATGCAACAGTTTTTGTCTCTGCGATGGGCAGAGCCTTCTGTGTCGTCCAATAGCACAGATAAAAATATCCCAACAGTTTCTGCATGAGACTAACAAAATGCTTGTGCGAACGTACATTTTAATTTAGGCACACGTATGCGACTAGAAATTCCTTCAGCTGAAAAAAAAAAAAAAAAAAAAAAAAACACACCTCACAGGTCAGATCTAAACTCATAGCTCAATCGTAATGTACTCTGGGAATGTAGTTTATTGGTGTCCACTGCCCACTGTTATTCACACATTAAAAACTACAAATCCCATACACCACCAATTTCACTGATTTATCAGTGCGATGGCTACTCGTTTCCAGACAGTTTGTCAAACCAAGATGAGAAATAACAAATTCATATATGTCGGCGTCTTTACAAGAAATTAGCAATGCAGGTATGTCACAACATGAAAGCCAACAGGGAACTTTGAGTTAGTTAGTTACATTTTTAACAGGGAGCCAGATGTTCAAACATGAAAATATATTAACCACAGTGCTTCAAAACGGTACTCAATGTGCGGAGAGGCAGACCATCCCACGACCATAAACAGGCAAGAAGCACATTCTGAGGAACATGCTGCCAGGCAGTTAAAAAGAAAAAAAAAAAAATGGTCCCTTTTTAATTTTATTGATGCAAAAGTATTGAACTGCCCAAGTGTGCACTTATGTAAGAAAGGAAGGAAAAAAAGATCTGTAGATATTCAACAATACATTTGAGCAAAAATTTTATTATTATTATCATTATTTTTTGTGTGCACATCTGTTTTTTTTTTAAACTTAGGTGCACATGTGCCTAAAAAAGTTAGTGTAGAGCGTTTGTTACGTTTTTGTTGTTGTGGTTGTTTTGTTTTATTATTGCTATTTACGTATTGGGCACTATTATATAAAATCCCCCTAATAATTGTTGGTCACAGCTTACTGGTGGATCGCGGAGCCCGTTGAGATCCACCAAAATGGATCGTAGTGTTTGGTGTATTGGCCATCACTGCTATGGAATATATAACATAACAGTGTTCTGTTGGTTAACAACAACAACAGCACTTTTTTTTCTTCTTCCTATTAACAGAAGCTGTTTGACAATGTGTGAATACTATAAATCACGCATTACATGTCACTCACATGCAAAATTCGATCTTTTGATTTGTATAATGCATATTACGTAAACAAAAGTTGTTAATAAAATCTGCTAACACATCGTAATACATTACGTACAACTGGAGCAGGGTATAGTATCCAAAGCAGTGGGCTCGTACCTCTAGTGGTTGTAGTGCTTCAGTAAAATATGTACTGAATATCCTGAATATCTAGTGTATACGACAGTATAAGAGAAGTGCTATGGGAGAATATGTTTGAAACACACAAAATATACAAATCATTTTAAATTTCAAAAACGGAGCACCGTACAACCGGAACGGCAGCATATGAGGGACGCACAAGCACTGCCTAACCCAGAGGATAGCGGTGTGAACTTACACACTCAAGGACCCTTGTGCCTACAGAAGGCAAGGCAGGGTCTACTACATTAATACAGTAGAACCTGGAGAAAGAATGCGGCATAGCCCAGCTATCCGTAGTACAAATGTCAGACATTGGGCACCAAAGATGTAGCCAACCCTCTAGTTGAATGTGCGGCTACCCTACCAGGTGAGGCAAGCCAGCACCATTATACGCAGTCGAGACTGTGTCCACAATCCAGTGTGACAGACGCTGCTTAGAGAGGGGCTGTCCTAGGGTCCATGTTCTGTTACAGACAAAGAGCTGGTCAGATTGACGCAGAGCTCTTGTCCTAAGCACGTAACATCTCAATGCCCGCACTGGGCAGAGGAAATTCAATCTCTCATCCTCCATTGAAGCAAACAGAGGTGGATGAAAAGACTCCAGTTCCACAGACTGGTTAATGTGGAAAGCTGTAATCACCTTGGGGAGGAAAGCGGGGTTGATGCGCAGCGACACCCTTCTGCCATCCTCCCAAATACGCATGCAGGAGCTGTGCACAGACATCGCCTGCAGCTCACTGATCCGCTTAACGGAGGTGATAGCTAAGAGGAAGGCTGTCTTCATAGACAGGTACTTCAGCTCTATGAAGTGTAAGGCTCAAACAGGGCTTTCGTGAGAGCCTCTAGTACAATATTAAGGCTCCATTCAGGGAGAACAGTCCTCCTAGGAGGGCGTAATCGCCATGCGCCTTTAAGGAAACAGGTAGCCAAAAAATGCGCACCCGGAGACATAGAATCTACGGGTGCATGGCAAGCAGAGATAGCCGCTAAATACACCTTCAAGGTGGAAGGTGATCTTCCAGCATCAAGCAGTTCTTGCAGGAACTGCAATATGACTGGCATAGGGCAAGTGATGGGGTCATGGTTTCTAACCAGACACCAAGCTTGAAAATATTTCCACTTATAGGTATACAAAGACCTAGTGGAGTCCATCCTAGCGCTCTGCATTGTACCCACAACCGCGTCCGATAGCCCTAGGGCTAGCCAGCGGTCCCTTAGGGCTTCCCACAGACACGATCAGCTGACGGTGTCTGTCGCGCTTGGGGTGCAGCCGAAGGCACTGAGCCACACTTGAGTGGCTTGGGTGGGTGATGAAGCCGAGGCCATCCGACCCAATAGTTTTTAGCACAACACCAATTGTACTGTGAACCCTTGTTGAACAGGGCCAGACAGTTGCAATGGCAGCCACTCTGTCATCCAACAGGCAGGCTTGCACTGTGTGGGCCACTGCTCCTTTCTGCGACTGGGCAGATCAACCAGTCGTTCAGGTAATTCATCACCCTGATCACTTGCAGCTGCAAGGGAGCTAGGATAGCATCCATGCACTTTGAAACGTGAGGGGGGCTAAGGAGAAGTCGAATCACAGCACAGAAACTCAGGACACTCCACTGTAAGGCGAAGCGGAGATACTTCCTGTGCGCTGGACGAATAGGAACTTGGAATCCGCATTCTTTTGGTCCAGTGTGATAAACCATTCGCCCGGCTGGACAGCCTGGCGAGTATGGCAGACGCCAGCATCTCATTCGCTACCTGCTGAGACGCCTTGTGTTCTCGGTGGGAGCGCTGCAGCAATTCCTTAACCGCTGGTCCAAAGTAATGGTCAGGGAGGTAGGGGCTGCTTTTGAATGAAGGAGCCACCTTCCCATGAGGCCGCGACATAATCGCATCATGGTCCTCCTCAGCAAAGCTGAAATCCGGTTCCGTAATATCCGGGGCAACCACCGGTGCAGGTGGTGTCAGCTCCGGCGTTATTGGCTGAGCTGGGGCCACAGCAAGGCTTGAGCCTGCTGCCTGGCCAGGGGCTCCCAGCGCCGCGTACGGCTCAGCCGTGTATTGAAGCACTCAGGCACCAAGGGTGCAGACGCACTGAGGACACTGAGTGAGGTAGAATACAGTACTGGTGCATCGAAGCATCGGGGGCACCGAGTGCAGGTGTTATTGACACGCAGTGGCGCTAAGCACCGAGGTATGGAGCAACTAAACACCGAGGGCGCAGAAGCACTGAGAGGCGCCCAGCCTTAACTGCATGAAGTCAACACAACACGGGGTAGCGCATAGCATACACCGGGGTGGATACGCAGACTTGAGTGGCTGTGGTAGGCAATCAGGAGAGCAGTACAGGGGAGCGCACGGTGCAGCACAATGGTGCAGAGCAGCGATAACCTGGTTCTGGACTGCGTGCAGTGGACATAGCGTATGCCAGGGGGGAGCACAGGCTCAAGGAGCTGCAGCATGTTATTTCTTTTTAACTGCAAAGGCAGTAATATGAAAACATACAGGCTTATACACGCAGCCATTAAGCTATGGGAGAAACACATTCACCATGCCAGGCGGGTGACCAAGCGCGCCGAGTAGGCGGACTGAAACAAGCCGGAGGATTCAACTCAACAGCGGGACAAAGTAGAGCTGGGTTCCCGTGGAAGAATCACGCTTATTATTTATTTCTAACTGCAGGGCAGTAAAGAAACGAATGCACACACACCACAGCAAGCTGTGTGGTTAGAAAATATCGGTCACCATGGCAACACGGGTAACTGATTTTGTTTTGTTTTTCCAGCCCACCGAGTATGCGGGCTGAACAAGCCGGCGTATGCAACTCAACAGCGGGGCGCAGCTGAGCTGGGTAACGGCAGATATCATACTACATTTTCTTTTTAAACTGCAAGGCAGTAAAGACAAAACACACACACACACACACACACACACAACAGCAAGGTTGCGAGGGTAAAATAGCAGTCACCACGGCAGCATGTGTAACTGCTTTTAAACAGCGCACAAGTAGGGGCCTGAAACAAGCCGGCGTAAACAACTCAACAGCGGGGCACAGCATAGCTGGGTCCCGATGGAGAAATGGCACTTGTATTATTTTTTATTTCTGCGCACTGATGTACTAGACACCTGCCTACCGAGCACCGTGCGCACAGAGTACCGTAAGCACTACATGCACCGTGTACTGTGAAGCACCGTGCGCTCTAGCACTAGCTTTGTACCAAGCACCGCACACAGAGGGTACCTTGTGGGATGATGGCGTTGCAGGCTGTACAGGGATGGGACCCCGATATGGGCCTGACTTTGTGCATTAGCACTGAGGCACTGCTCGCACTAAGTTGAACACTGGTAAGTGTTAACGTAGTGTGTACACTCACTAGCGTTACAAGGTATTAACACTGCACACTGTGCGCCGAGTACCGTGGGCACGTAGTGCACCGTGTACAGCGCTGTGTATGAGCACTAGTGTAGAACCAGTTTACATATGCAACATGTATGCTGAGCCCCGTGCGCACCGAGTATCCTGTTTCACAGGTACCGTGCAGCACCATGAGCTATGCACTAGGTTGAGTAGTGCTAGAGTGGTAGAGGTACTAGCACTAGCACTTACGCACCACGTGCACTGTGCGTACCGAGCACTACGCACACCACGTACCGTGCAACGCTATTGTGAATTACCACGGAGGCGCTGGGCACAAAGCGTGTACATGTACCTATCACTGCTTGTTATGTAGAAAGCAGTGCTTACGCAACGAGCGCAACGTGCACTGCTTGCCCCGTGCATTCCAAGCGCGGTGCGCAGTGGGTACCATAAGAACATAAAGTTTACAAACGAGAGGAGGCCATTCAGCCCATCGTGCTCGTTTGGTTGTTAGTAGCTTATTGATCCCAGAATCTCATCAAACAGCTTCTTGAAGGATCCCAGGGTGTCAGCTTCAAACAACATTACTGGGGAGTTGTTTCCAGACCCTCACAATTCTCTATGTGAACTGCATACCATGCGCACCGTGCATAACCGCACTACAGCGGTAGAGGTACTAGCACTTGCGCACCACGTGCACTGTGCGTACCAAGCACTGAGCACAATGCGTACTAGGGTACTATGTACCATGCGATGCTATCGTGCACTACCGCTGAGGCGCTGGACTATACCTCGCCTGCATTGAGCACCAAGATAAAAAATATCACGGGCTATGCGTGCGCCTCGGTACCGCAGCACCAGGGAGGCCACTACGCAAAGTGCGTACACTGACCGCATGGTCAACACACACACACCTGGTCAGCGCGAAGCGTGTACCGGGGGGGGGACGCAGGGCCGAAGCCACGGTGGGTGAGTTTAAGCAGACAATAAAATATTATATATCTGTATCAGAAAGATAGAGAAAGAGAGAGTACACCATTAGATTACACAACCCAACTCACCGCAGTGGTCGGGCTCGACCGGTGGCTCCACTCGACAGCGGGGATACGGCCAGGCCTAGCCCTGTGGAGGACACGTGTACTCTCAAGAAGACAACCATTCACGGAAGCCTGCACAGACAGTCGCTCACATACGACAGACAGATATAAAGAGTGGCCTACCGCCCAAGGGGTGAGGCTGCTGAAAGACAGAAAGATAAAAGGACTCTGTCTTTTTTAAGTCGTTGATTCCAGGAAAGCGGCAAGCCAGCTTTCAGCACGAATGCCAGGGAAATACACCTGACTCGAGAAGTTATTTTCTATCAACACGCTCAGCTCAACACAGAGGTCTTACCTTACCGTCGTGAGAGGGAAAAAGAAGGAGATCTTCCTGTGAGTGACGGTTTTATACCCTCGGTGGGCGGGACCGAGTGCGTCATCCCAGGAAGGGGCCTTCGGCAGCTCTGGTATAGAGAGCTCAGCAATACCTACCTCAAGGGCAGGAATATCCCATACATAATGTTGGTGGTCATCTTCGAATTGAAGGGAACACTTTATTTATTTCTTTTTTTAACAACGTAAACAAAAATGCTGCTAATAACGCTAATAATAATCAGTAAACAGTAATTATCAAATAAAAATCAAACATCAAAACGTGTGCCATTATCGACTTGCTCTGTGCCATTTATTGAAATACAACAGAACCCGGGGTTGTCGTCGCAACCACTGCACATTTTTCTTGTGTCTTGTTTTCATTTTCGTAGCAGACCCTGCACCTTTTTTACGGTTTCTGCTTCCCTTGTGTTGGAGGGATAGTCACAAATGCGTGTACACAGCTACTTTGCGCAGGCATTGTGATGGATCTGGCTGCCGCATTGCCTGTACCCAGTGCTGTGTTTTGATAGTATTTTGTCACATCACTGCCATTTCAAACCAAACAGCTTCCAGTTTACAGCTGGCTTACCTGCATGCGCTTTTGTTTGATACCAGCATCACTGTTGCTGGTATCAAAATCCTCCGAACCATTATAGAAAGACCACGTACGTTGCCATGTTTAGCTTTTGCTAAAAATGATAAACTAAACAAGTAAAACTAATAATAAAACAAAAAATAATCATTTATAATAACACAATATTTATATATATATATATATATATATATATATATATATATATATATATATATATATATATATATATATATATATATATAATATATATATATACACACACACACACACACATACATACACACACACTTGTAAAAGTTGAATGGCTTCCCACAATATATCTCAGTGTTCTAAACGCCCACAGGTTGATTGGAATCGCTACATGACACGCAATTAGATACAAATGTCACCTGACCCTCCCCCGACTTTCATTGCACATTCCACAGTACTAGCACTGCTTTAGAGAATGAAAACAAACGCTAGACTGAGAAACCGATCATAGAATAGAATGGGAAACTTGAACACACACAGGTACAGCAAGGTACTGTAAGTGGGTTTTCATTTGACATATGTGCGTACGTCAGTGTTGAAGTCGTTAAGGAGCCTTGCACTTCATTACAGTACATTCCGTTAGAATGGTGGAAGTTGAATATACAGCACTTTCCCCGGTTGGCAAAACTGGCAAAGGCAGATTTGTGCATTCCAGCATCATCTGTGCCTTCAGAGCGAGTGTTTTCCGCTGCTGGCCTTGCAGTCAATCGTTTGCGCACAAGACTCACTCAGGAGCATGTAAACAAGATCAATTTCTTAAACAAAAACATCTACGTTGGATACCGAAACAATACAAGAGATTATTATATATATTTATATATATATATATATATATATATATATATATATATATATATATATAATAATTGGATTGCATGGAACTCTAACTGAATTTGGATACAAGATTTTTTTTTTTTTGACAAACTATAACAACGGAATTTTAAACTAAAATCAAAAGTAAATAACTTTTTAGTTTTGAAATAAGCATTTGGAACCAATGGAAAAATTGTTTTAAATTGTCTTCATATTGATTTTTGTTCTGGAGTTTTTTACTGCATTACTGCAATGCGAGGAAGACACAATTAAACTACCATTTTCAAATTAGCATTTCTAAATGAAAGTGAACTTTTTTGGTAACTTTTAAAAAACTGTTTTGAATGGTCCTGGGTTTGTGTATACTTCGTATCTTCGGTTTTGGATTGGTTTCTTGGAGAGTACAACTTAAACAATGTATTATTGAATTGTGTATGGAATGGGTATGCTGCATGCTGCATGTGCCAGCATCACTTAGTCTTATAGTTTAAACGTTTAAACTATTAAAAGCAAAAGAGTATAAACGTGTACCTAATTAGACAATATTTACATCCCTAATGTATATATGAGGAATCGAATCGATCGAAAAATCGATTTTTGGTTTACTCATAGCAGCTAAAGCTAATGATGCTTTGTGACAGCAAAGAGAACATAAAACAGGAATGCACTAGAAGCTGATCAAAAGGGAGTTCATTGATTCTTGTTTACTTCATCATTACAGTGCATTTGCTAGAAAGTGCAAAACTAAAATTTGCCGACATGTGTCATTAAAACTCTACCGCATGTCAAATGTTAGCGATGTTTTTATATTCTTTGGATTTTGTGTTAATCCGTATTTTATGTGCATGTAATGTGACAGCTGTGAAAACCCTGTGTTTTGAATTGCATGCATGAGCAGTGGAAAGACATATCGGTTTCCCCAACACTACAGGATCAATGTGACGCCTCACCTGCAGAGGATCCGTGTCACACAACACAAGTCCGCCCATGCAGACGGCTACAGGTTCAGCATGAAAGCAATGAAAAGCACTTGCAGTTTATTATTGTAAGTCTAGTGGTAACCTTTTGTCTAATTTACTTTCTTTGCAAGACTTTTAACAACCAAATGAGCATGACAGACCGAATGGCCTCCTCTGTGCACTGGGGTGTTGTTTTGACAAAGACATTTGGCTTGAAACAGAATGTTCTAATAGCACGTAAGAGAAAGACATCTACATTCATGGCCCATTTGTTTTGTTTTGGAAATGTAGCATTTAAACATAATGCTTAACTTTTAGTTTTTCACTACTGAATTGCGTATGTTAGCAGCGTTTTTATTATCTTTTTTTTTTATCCTGCTGAACTAATTATTAAATTATTTGAAAGTGGTGATTTTCAAAATATCTAACACTATAAAATTGTAAAACGAACACAGTGTTTAAAATGAAGGAATACAATGATTGTGTGTATTCCCTAATGCAACACATTACTGTGTTAGTTTAAAAAGAAATGTTTTACAGTGCACATGAATCAATCAGGCTAGTCTAGTTTAGCATTATACTCTGTTTAATTGTTTTACTTTCTAAAATATTTGAACAGTATAGATTCATGGAGGTGTTATGTTGTAGTGACTTTAAGAACATGAGAAATGTCAGAGTTCTCACCAGGAATTTTCACAGCGTGGTGGTGGGAGGAGCGGGGGGCGGGAGTGGGGGCGGTGAAACAGAGATCCTCTCAACCCCCTGCAGGCGAGGCAGAACAAGTCATGCACATGCTTACGCTTTGTGGAAGTAGTTGTCAGCATATATAATATTCTATATCTATGGTTGTCAGTAGGTAGATGCAGAGTCTGCGTCATAAGATGACGTACTCCCTAGTAATGCATGGACGCCATTCCAGAGGGGAAACTAGATTTTTGCCATAGTGTTATCGTTTCTGTCCGACTGAGAAACCTGTTTTTATATTTCAAAACATTAATAGCCTACGATTATGTGGATATGATTAGTGCTGTTTTTATTCTTTTCAAATATTAGGTTTTCTAAACTTTTTTCCCCCCAATCGTAGCCTACTGCATAGTACTTGTTTCTGCATGTGAGTTGTATTGTATTATTTGTAGTTAAAATAATATAGGCTTCTTATTGATTACTAAAAAAAGCTATACTAACAACGTGCATCATCTCACATTTTAAATATTCTAATAAACTTTACTGTGATCATGTGATTGTGGAGTTTTGCTTTTGTTGTCGTTGTTCCGATATATATGGTTGTTGCACCATTAAAAGACGTGACTTACACTTGATCACACATGTGCTTGCAAGAATAAGTGGAAAACCCTGTTGTTACATAGTTAAGGACTGTACAACAAATGTTTTTTCCACTTAAAGTAAAACTGGACATGTACTGTGTCTCACATTTTATATTTTAAAACTTACATACTATATGAAAATGTATCTATGGGAAACTGAAGACATACAAAAGGATTATTGTAAAATTCTGGAACTAAAGTCCTTGAAATAAAAAAAGATTGAATATCTCAAAACTGTTTGAAATTATTATTAATATTATTTTTATTAATTTATTTATTTATTTATTAGCAAACGCCCTTATCCAGGGCGACTTACAGTCGTAAACAAATACATTTCAAGAATCACAGTAGAAGTAATACAATTAAGAGCAAGATAAATACAAATAAACACACATTACTGTTCTTCATTTGAACTATTTATTTTTTTAACCCAGCTTGTTATTCTACGTTCCCGCTAGCTGCTCGCCACGTCGCCACAAGCGAAACATTTTCCCTTGTGGCTCAACTATTTTTCCCCGAAGTTCGCCATGGTGGCAAAGGCTTTGAAAAATGTACTTGTGTAAGACTGCCAGCACATTCAATGTGTGTTGGTAGATGAATCAACACAGACTGTTTAGTTTTCATGTTGCCCAATAAAAGCTCTTTAGCTTGATCACATAACATATGCATGCCACAAACGTTGTGTTTGGCAGGAGGACAGAGGCTCTAATTAGAAAAGGTCAGCAGACGGCGCTGCTTGTAAAAAAAATAAAAAAAAACAACAAAAATAAAAATAATTAAAAAAACCCATGTGGCATCCAAACGGTAAAAAAATTTATAAAACAAATTGTAAAGACCAATTACTAGAATCATGTTCCGAAAGATGTAGCCCCAAGGAACACCAGTCACCCGTGTACACACAACTAAAATATGACCGTGATATTAGTCACGGGGATGTGAAGCAGTCATGGTTTCAATGATACCCTCTGGTCCCAAAAGAACATTTTCACAGACAGCAAGCCAGAAACACGCAGCTTCAAGATCACAGCTAACCCCCACCCCTGTTACAACATTAACAGTATGTACATAATATTATTAATCACATTAGTACAATCTTGTGTAACTAGAGCTGCAGTCGGTCAGGGAGGCATTAATATTAACATACACTAATAGCACTGTCTACTGGCACAATTTTGCTTTACCGTTCTGTAGTGGAAAGAAAACCACATCAGTCAAAATAATGTAAAGGATTATGCAGCACATGAATATATCTGCAAACCTATTCAGAATTTAGGAAATTTTGGCATTTATTAAATGAGAATCAGAGTTATAGTGCAATTTATATATAATATGTATGTGTACTGTAAATGGTAGGGTCTGGCATTTAAATATCTACGTGTTTTCAAATAAAATACACATCTTTTTGCCTTGCTGAAATAGTAGGTTTATAACCTGTTTATAGTATTTAATAAAACAGTATGCTGTATTATTGAATTGTGGTTTGTCAAACTTGTACTTTACTTGAACAAAAGTTATTGTATTTCTTGCTCTTATTGTATTACTTGTATTGTAACGCTTGAAATGTTTTTGCTTACGATTGTAAGTCGCCCTGGATAAGGGCATCTGCTAAGAAATAAATAATAATAATAATAATAATAATAATAATAATAATAATAATAATAATAATAATAATAATTTAAGTGGCTAAAGTTTTTCCAATGTGGCAAAAAAATGTTAAGTTGAAAGTCTTAGAGGGAATGTAGTTATGGTATAATAATAAAGATCTGCAGTGGTGTTGGTTGTTACAGAGCTGTGTATCAGGGGCGCCCCCAGGATCTAGTCTCATCCATCAACAGGGGGGGGATGTGCTAATAAAGTTCAGTGAAGTTCAACTTTGTCTCCGTGTCTCATACATTACACACACCAAACTAAAGAACATGCTGTCACAACCAACCCATTGAAGAGTATTGAGAGCTGAAACAAGTTTTTTAAGAAAACCAATTTCTATCACATAAAGGAATAATCAACAATGTTTCACAGGATCATTATTATTTTTTGGCTGTTACACAAACTGAAAACACAGCATAACGTCCTGAAAACAGCGTCATTTTTCTAGGTAATAACATAACGGCCCGTTACGCTCAACAGCGCTGACGAGAACCCTCAATTTTACAAACAAGTGGAGGTCCATTTGGCCCATCTTGCTCATTTGGTTGTTTATTGATCCAAGCAAGAACCTCATCAAGCCATTTCTTGAAGAACCCATGTGAATCAGCTTCCACAACAGTGCTTCATTTTTTCATTCCTTGCTCGTGTTTTTAGGGCACTTCTAAGATACCCCTGTATGTAAAACATCTGGCCTAGTTATAAAAAGTCTACTTCAAGGAAAGTATTTCTGTGTTATTTTGTTATCTATAAGAATTAAGAGAGTCCTTGCAATTAGAGTATTTAAAGCTGACCAAAAACGCCAGAGTTCTCTTTTTATATGCAAGAAATAAAAAAAAATAAAAAAATGGTGTTGCTTACACTAAGTGTTGCTCTTTCTTACCAGTTTTATTTAAATGTTATAGTCAGTGACAATGACCTTTGAATACACTGGAACTTGTCTTCAGCAGTGTATGTGTGTGTGTGTGTGTGTGTATATATAAAATTTAAACAGCAAGCATTCCACGATGCATTATTAACTGTATATTAGCCTCTTATGTACTTTGCACTTGCAAAAAAAGGAAGTTGGCAGCTATTTAACATGTAATGGACATAAGATCCAAAGTATCGTGAGAGTATCGATATCATGGTATCATATTGATACTCCCTAAATGAGGTATCACAGAACACTAATGTCAACAGGCATGTCTTGCTCACAAAACTTTACACCAAGTTGCTACTTAAGAATGGTTTTATGTTATTTTTTTATGAATACAGTAGAGAGTCAATTATCTGATCTTTGATCAACCGTACTGTCTAAACCACCCGAACGCACCTATAATCACGTGATGAATTACGTGTGGTTGCAATCCCGCGAATCCCGTACGGCAAATTCAGCTCCCAAATCCCGAAAACGAGTTGCGATCGCACTGTGCCGTTTGGGGATACGAATTGTCCCATATTGTTTTATTGAAGTTGTAAAACCAAAAATACATGTTTTTTTCTCAACACAAGATATTATACAACTGTACTTTGATTAAATAAAAAAGTGTATTATATGTACGCATTATTTACCATTGTTATGAATTTACTATTAATCAATATTATAAAATCAACTTGGCTCAGACACCTATTTATTTTTTTAGCCATGTTTATCACATGGAAATGTCTGATAAACAATGACATCATTAGTTGCGCAGAAATCCACTGAGCACCACCTGCGGTTGTGCAAGTACGGCATTAACTAACCAAACTGAATTAATAACTGACTCGACACTTGTTCCAAACAGGATTAACTAGTGCGGTTGTCGCTGCCCTTTGTAACCAAACTGTGTGTGTATACAAACCATATTAAGAGCAAAAGGTGAACTCACAACCGCATTTAGCCTGTGTATGTGTACGTAGCCTTAGTAACTTGGCAACCAACTCCTGGCGCTAAAATTAAAACCACAAAATTTGAAATTTGCGTTAATGATAACAACCACTGTCTGCAGCTACTTCGCTCAACATGGCTGAGAGAAATAAATAAAATTAAAAAAGACTTATTGACTGACAAAAGAGACACAAAGAAAACATTCAGTGTGTGTATATATATATATATATATATATATATATATATATATATATATATACACACACACACATATATAGAAATACATATATATATATACACACACACACACACACATATATATATATATATATATATGTGTGTGTGTGTATATATATATATATATATATATATATATACACACACAACTTCAGGTTTTACAATTAACTGGAATGTGTTTGTTATTTGTTTTATGAAAGCTGCATAGAAAGATGCATTGTTTTCAGTTATTTTTTGTTCATTTGCCTGTATTTGAACAAATGTGGTTTCCTGATTAAACATCATAAAAAAAGCTGTACGCAACTTTATCTGTTTTCACTCTGCCTACTTAAAACTCATCTTGCTGTGTGATGGTGCCTAGCAGAAAAAAATACTTAAATTAATGTGTTAACATAAGGGAACAGTTTTAAACAACGCTAATTTAGTACATGCCAAAAGTTTTACCAGGATCTCATCTGTCCGCAGCCACATTTTTATTTTATTTATTAATTGACACGTTAGAATTCCGGGCTTTAAATTGTTGTAGTTACGCAAATTAAAACAAGTCACCTTGTTCTTGATTTTTCTTCTACAGTACTTCGTCAGTAAAGGCTGGAGATCACATCTATTGTTATTGAGCAATTATTGAATTTTTTAAGTTTAATGATTACTAAAGTTCTGTAGTGTGTTAAAGTTGTACTGAATTGTATTCTTTGATTTTCAAAGTTTGGTATATGGTACGTTTAATTGCAGTATTTCATTACCTTAACTGTAGGTGTGATATATACAGACGTGCTCAAATTTGTTGGTACCCTTCCACAAAAAACAAAGAATGCACAATTTTCTCTGAAATAACTTGAAACTGACAAAAGTAATTGGCATCCACCATTGTTTATTACCACATTTAATAGAAATCAGACTTTGCTTTTGATTTTTTATTCAACATAATATTGTAAATAATAAAACAAATGAAAATGGCATGGACAAAAATGATGGGACCGCTAACCTAATATTTTGTTGCACAACCTTTAGAGGCAATCACTGCAATCAAACGTTTTCTGTAGCTCTCAATGAGACTTCTGCACCTGTTAACAGGCAGTTTGGCCCACTCTTCCTGAGCAAACTGCTCCAGCTGACTCAGGTTTGATGGGTGCCTTCTCCAGACTGCAAGATTCAGCTTTCCATAGATGTTCGATAGGATTCAGATCAGGACTCATAGAAGGCCACTTCAGAATAGTCCAATGTTTTGTTCTTATCCATTCTTGGGTGCTTTTAGCTGTGTGTTTTGGGTCATTATCCTGTTGGAGGACCCATGACCTGCGACTGAGACAGAGCTTTCTGACACTGGGCAGTACGTTTCGCTCCAGAATGCCTTGATAGTCTTGAGATTTCATTGTGCCCTGCACAGATTCAAGGCACCCTGTGCCAAGCGCAGCAAAGCAGCCCCAAAACATAACCGAGCCTCCTCCATGTTTCACTGTAGGTATGGTGTTGTTTTCTTTGAAAGCTTCATTTTTTCGTCTGTGAACATAGATCTGATGTAACTTGCCAAAAAGTTCCAGTTTTAACTCATCTGTCCAAAGGACATTCTCCCAGAAGGATTGTGGCTTGTCAATATGCATTTTAGCAAATTCCAGTCTGGCTTTGTTATGTTTTTCTTTCAAAAGTGGAGTCCTCCTGGGTCTTCTTCCATGGAGCCCACTTTCGCTCAAAAAGCGACGGATGGTGCGATCAGAAACTGACGTACCTTCACCTTGGAGTTCAGCTTGTATCTCTTTGGCAGTTATCCTTGGTTCTTTTTCTACCATTCGCACTATCCTTCTGTTCACTCTGGGGTCGATTTTCCTCTTGCGGCCGCGCCCAGGGAGGTTGGCTACAGTTCCATGGGCCTTAAAACTTCTTAATAATATTTGCAACTGTTGTCACAGGAACATCAAGCTGCTTGGAGATGGTCTTGTAGCCTTTACCTTTACCATGCTTGTCTATTATTTTCTTTCTGATCTCCTCAGACAACTCTCTCCTTTGCTTTCTCTGGTCCATGTTCAGTGTGGTGCACACAATGATACCAAACAGCACAGTGACTACTTTTCTCCATTTAAATAGGCTGAATGACTGATTACAAGATTGGAGACATGTGTGATACTAATTAAATAAACTAATTAGTTTGAAATATCACTATAATCCAATTATTTATTATCTATTCTTAGGTGTACCAACAAATGTGTCCAGGCCAAATTTAGAATATCTTTGTAGAATAAGCAATAATTAATCTCTTTTCACAGCTTCTTTGCTTTATTCTATGACATACCAAAGGCATGCAAGTATACATGATAAAATAGCTTTTAATGTCATCACTTTTCAGGAGGAATGAAGCATTATTTCAATGAGCTGTAAGGGTACCAACAAATTTGAGCACGTCTGTAGCTAGTAATCTATGTGATGGAATAGGTTACTAGCCATATATCATCATCAGTAGGTACTTCTGTACTAAGTACTTGTGTATGTTAACTTTATTCTATGCATTATTAAACAGATTCGCTACTCTATCCTTTTAGAAATGAACAATCCAGGCAACACACAGGTGTTCACAACATAAACTGGTACACTGAGATGAATACGCCTAACTTTATATGAAAGTAAACCAGTACTCCCTGCACAACCACGTGGTTTAACAAACTAAGAATATGACAAAATTGTCTTTAGGGCAGGGCATAAAACTTATACTGCGTATGAGCGAACTTCTTAATTTAAAGGGAATTTGTGACATTTGTCATTGTATCTATCTAGGCATATAGTAAATTTGTGTTTCATTTATTTTTATCTTCAGGGGCCAGTTTTGCAAAAATTTTAATCTGGATAACAGTGATGCATCTGGATTTTGTAATCCTATATTCTGTGATCGCGATTACTTTTACCTGGGTTTTTTTTCAGAAAATGTCTCTGTTGGATTACTGAATTTCTATCACAATGTAGGATTAGGCCTACATAGTCCAGATCACTGTTATCCAAATTAAAAAGGTTGAAAAACCGTCCTCTGGATATCGATTATGTTTTCTTTTTTTATTATTATTCTTTAAAAATTAAGTAAATTTGCAGTTTTCCTATATTTTTCCAATAATTGACATGTTTTTAAATGTTTTAGCAAGTGTGAGAAGCAATGCTGGTAAAGCGCGATTTTTAAATCCACAAAACAATTAGCTAATTTGATTGTCATACTTTTAAATTGATTAAGGCCGGGCAGCAGTGTGGAGTAGTGGTTAGGGCTCTGGACTCTTGACCGGAGGGTCGTGGGTTCAATCCCAGGTAGGGGACACTGCTGCTGTACCCTTGACTCGTACTTTACCTAGATTGCGCCAGTAAAAAAACCCAACTGTATACATGGCTAAATGTATGTAAAAATAATGTGTAAAAAAAAATATATATAATTGTATGTAAAAATAATGTGATATCTTGTAACATTTTTAAGTCGCCCTGGATAAGGGCGTCTGCTAATAAATAAATAAAATTGTCGTGTTAAACGTATATTAACGAAAATAATTAAGACGGCTTCAATATTGACTTATCTATAGTACAACTTAAAAAAAAAAAAATAGAGAATTTCCACTCAACTGAGAAGGGGTCATACAAACTCCTAGTCATAATTTATTTAATTTTTTTTTCTTTTTTTTTTTTTTTAAAGATAACATAAATATGATTGCACATCAAAATAAATCACACAGTAAATACATTGACTAGTGAATATACAAAATATTTGTAAACACTAGAGTAGTAAGGTAACGTTAACCACTATAATTAAGTGATAACAACAACAAATACAGTATTATATTAATTCATTTAACGGTATGTCATATTTAAAAGTATTATAAAAACGATGTGATTTAAAGCATGCGTGAACCCCCTCCCTTTAAATTCAGAAACCAACGCATGCGCAGTATACGCTTCCTCCCCCCATTTACCGTGACCCCGGTATTATACTTTTATATACAACCATTTGATAAAAAAAAAAAAAGGTTATACAAAAGTTATACATTGCAGTGAATAGATCACTTAAATGTAACAAATATCTATCATACATGTTTTTAACCCAAATACTTATTTAAAAGACGGCTTTCCGTGGACTCAGGTCTGTGCACTTGATCAGCAGGTGAACAAACTTAGTAAACAAGGTTTTAAGTACTGACAATAAGAAAGCGAAACTGACAGGTTACACATTATTTGAATAATAATGCATTTTGAACGCAGTACAACTTACCTAATAACCTGATTAAAACCTGTGCTGCTGCGCCAGTCAACCCAGAGCCCGGATCATGGTAAGAGTTAAAGATGGCGTCGATAATGAAAATACAGGGAACTCGGAGCACTACATCTAGCACAGCCAGGGCCTGAGGTGATGGCATGGTGCACGGTTCCTTGAAGACTTGTCCTAACGGTGGACGATATTAACCCTCGCTTCTCTATTTTTGAAACACGTTAAATTAATATTAGAGGTTATTTCCCTGGATCCCTACCCACTGCCATTTTCACAGTCCTCGTTGCTATGTGCGGAACCAAGGATAGAAAAAAAAAAAAAAAAAAGCAGCATAGGACATTCCATCCCATGGTTCAATCTTGGTATCCCATGACTCAATGCGCGACTCACCAGGCGCCATTATTGGAGCCCACTCAAACTTAATATAAAGTCATTAGAATAAGATTCAGTCTTTTAGTGACAGCCAGGGATGGGGAGTATTGGAACAAATTGGTATCGTGAATATAAAAAGAGAAAATGGGGAAAAAGCTGGTGGAATATTCGCATTTCATATGACAAATTGGGCAAAAGAGATTAAGTTGAGTAAATAAAAAGAATGGAAAATAGAGATAACATATTGATTTCAAAATGGGATTTAAAAAACGAAAAATATGTGCTCTGTTAACTATAATAATTAACATGAAAGGAAATAAAATGGAAACTAAGATAAAAGGACAGGAATATGTTAAAATAAGGAATACGGGCAGCAGTGTGGAGTAGTGGTTAGCTCTGGACTCTTGACCGGCCTGCTGCTGTACCCTTGAGCAAGGTACTTTACCTAGATTGCCCCAGTAAAAACCCAACTGTATAAATGGGTAATTGTATGTAAAAAATAATGTGATATCTTGTAACAGTTGTAAGTCTGCTAAGAAATAAATAATTAAATACTTATGGCCAAGCAAAATAGAGGAATTTAAAGAAATGGATATTGTGCTTTTTACAGATTATCTAAGATCGATACAGGCAGTAAGGTTGCCACCCGTTCCGTATAATACGGAATCGTCCCGTATTGGTAAATAAAATGTTGCGTTCCATTTCAAATCGATTCGGAACGCAATTTGTTCCGTATTTTGCACTACTGAGCCAAATGTATTTTTCAAGCATGAGAAGTCAGAGATCTCCGTCTCTGGTGAAGCACCAACTTCCTACCGGATCCATTTCAGAGTTAGCAGGTAATTATGGGAAGTGTAGTTCATTTGATTAACAATTATTCACTTCACACATACTGCGCGAAAAGGCAGTTGTGAATCCTATTGGGTGGTGTGTGCCGCTGTCAGCCATGTATCTATGAAACATAACCTAGCTGACCGATTTCGGACACGATGGCAAATTCGGTAACACCTCAAAAAAAAAAAAAAAAAAAAAAAAAAACGGATGCAAAAATAAGGAGACGAATGGGAGAAGGATTTTACATGGGTGAACAAAGTTCATGACAATATTTTCAAAGCCCGGCGGAGTTTGTGACCTTAGACAGCATGAAGCGGGAGAAGTTCATGCTCATAACTGTCGAACAAGGAGAACCAATCAGGCTATTCAATCGTTCTTTTCTCCAGAGAGATCACCTGAAGCTGATAAGGTAGGCAGGCTACTGTACTTCTTGCATAATTATTCTTCTAGCTAGAGCGTTTACAATTATATTAGCTAACGTTAGATAGCTAATGTTACCCACCGCAATTTCCAGCCATTCACGGACCCGAGCACGAAGTTATGATTTTCTTCTGTAATGCGGTCTCCGGTCTCTTTTTTGTTTTTTGTGAACTTTCAGTGTAATTATTTTAATTAATTACACATTGGACAGTGTTGTTCTTGTGTAGTTTTGAATTTTGATCGTTTACGAAATACATTTTCTGGGTCGCTTTCACAACTAAAAACGCACCACCAATTACTGTTACTCTTAACGTTTTAAATGGACTTTATACTTTACGTGCGTGCACTCATATCATAATCCGTTCATCATTCTAAGTGTATTTTCTTGATGTGTGATATGTAAATAGCGTTTTAATGTATCGATCATTTTCTGGGTTCTTAATCTAAGATGTAGCCTATTTATATATTTGCATTTTAATAGTATGTATTGAACGTGTTGTTGTTATTATTTGCATTACACAATTTATCTAAATATTGAAATAACTAGCTAGTATTACTTAATGTAGCTAGAATGAAGTTGCATTCCTTATTCATTATATATATATATATATATATATAAAGGAAAGTGACTACCTGAACTTCAGCTTCCTATATTTTATTGCGTATACCTAGGCTAACCTATACAGATGTAAGCATGTCAATTTTACATTGATAAGATGAGAATGACACACATAATTCTTACTTTAATACGCTTAAGTAAATGTAGATTGTGTGAAGCTATACCCCTAAACATGTACCACGGTTCTATAGTGTAGCTATACTATTATTATTATGGTTGTACTGCATTATTGTAACACAGGGAATTGTACATTGATGGTGTAGATACATATATTATACAATACAATTGTACTTTCACAGATACCATCGTACCTTGTTCCAAAATCCAGGGGTACATTTTTATAGGGTTCCGTTCTAACAGTATTGTTGCAATAGAAACACACGGATAATTGAAGTGTTTCCAAAGAAGCGGAGGGCAGTATATTAATCAGAGAGTATCAAGCAATATTTTCAAAATACGCTGACATCAAGACCATTCCGAACGATGCTTGCAGATTTTATTTATTTTATTTTTTATTTTTTTACATACATTACATACCGCAAATAGTTAACGATGCTTTTGTATATATTATATGGAAACGTAAGCGCATTAAATAATACCGCCTTTATAAATGTAATGATGATTAAATTGTTTATTTAGAACGCAATGTCGATGTATTCATTATTTGAACAACATAAATAAAATGGGCATATTACATTGACAATACAGAGAAAAGTAGATTCCGTAAACAAAAAAAATAAAAAATGACTACACATGGGTGGGATCAGTGCATCAATGTGAGGACTTGGAAATTGCGTCACTGAAGAGGCGGAGTTATAAGGGTGCCAGGCTTGCGGTGTGAGGCGTGTGTCGTCCGTCTTGCATACACTGTTGGACAGTTTCGATGAACTCCCGACCGTATCATAAAGTGAGGGGGGGGGGGACGAATTTCCTAAATGAACAAATTATTATTAGTTTCCCCAGTACTGAAGGCACAAACACTGATTATTGTCAATGATTAACAGTTTTATCCAGACAGAAACACAGATCTGACCCGTGTGTGCTGAACTATAGGCTATTCAATGTCTCTATAGGCTATTCAGTGAAATGGAACGGTCGAAAGCACTGAAGTGACGTCAGACCGTTATCTTTTTTGGTTAAATTTCGGTAAAACCAGGACCCCCCGAAAATATAAATACCCCGTTACTTGTTCTTGTTTACATTCAAATCCATGATTTATTCTTATATGATGTAATGGTGTTCTATATATTGTGACATCATCTCTACTTCTATCTTTGAATCTGTATTAATTCTAATTAACATTACTTTATATAAACTTATATTTTTATGATATCATGCAATGCTGGCTCTGAGGATCAGTCTTGATTTGGCCTCCCCAGCGCATCAGCATGCACAACTTTTGAATGAATTTTGTTTATTTATTTAAATGTTATATATTTATTGAAGTTTTGTTCAGTCTATTTATCCATTTACTTTCTTTTATTCTTCTATATGTCACATTGTCTTATCTTAGTTGTTCTAATACTACAAACTTTACATCATTTATGTCATGTCCTTGACTGGTGAAGTGCTGTACTATTGGTTCATTCATTTTTTTATTTCTAATTAATGAAAGGTGGTTCTGAATTCTTTTATATAAAGTGGTTCCAGTCTCTCCAACATATTTGATTTCATCACATTTTTCACAGGCTATTCCATAAACAACATTGCTATTTTTACAGTAGGTATTAGTTTTTAGTGGATATGTGGTGTTCTTATGTTTAATTATATTTTTACTTTTCGTCCCGTCCAGGGTGTAGTCTCGCCTTGCACCCTGTGTATGCCGGGTTAGGCTCCGGCTCACCGCGACCCTGTAAAGGAGTAAGCCGTTAATGATAATGGATGGATGGATGGATGTTAATTTGCAGCATGCACAAAGTGAATTAGATATAAGGTATATTCACCCCTGGACATGTTCACATAGATATACCAGCATGTGGATTCGTGTTTAGGGCTCTGGACTCTTTACCGGAGGGTTGAGGGTTCAAACCCAGGTGGGGCACTGCTGCTGTACCCTTGAGCAAGCAGGTACTTCACAGATTGCTCCAGTAAAATACCCAGCTCTATAAATGAGCACAAATACAAGTCACTTTGAATAAAAGCATCAGCTAAAAAATTATCTATAGCAATTTATGTCCATATGTGAAACACACACACACACACACACAAAATACAGCAATTTATCATGTAGTCACATAGAGGTGGTGATTAAATGGGTCTCTTTCAGCAAGGTGCAGTTGTATTGAAATGAAAGTGGTTGCCTATAGGTACAGCTGGTGGCTAAAAGTGGAATTGAAGACAAACCAACCCTAACCCCAAACCCTAAATAACAAGCTGTGATGCAAATAAAAATCCAACTACAGCCTCGTATTAAAGATTATAATCATTGAAGCAAGATATTTCAGTTTTTTATTTCAATGTACCATTTGTAATTCAGTAATATGAGAGAATTGGTCAGGGGTCTGAATACTTTTGCAAGGCACTGTATATATATATATATATACACACACACTACCGTTCAAAAGTTTTAGAACACCTCCATTTTTCCAGTTTTTATTGAAATTTACGCAGTTTAATGTCTCAATGTACTCTGAAATTAAAGCATAGAACAAATAAACAATTGGAGATAAAAAAGAAATCATGGAATCGTTTTGTTTAACAAAATGTAATCTAAATTTTTGACTCATCAAAGTAGCCACCTTTTGCAGATATAACAGCCGAACACACTCGTGGCATTCTTTCTACAATGGAAATCAAATATTGTTCGGAAAATTCTTCCCAACACTGTTGCAGCAGTTCCCACAAATGTGTTGCACTTGTAGGTTGCTTTGCTTTCACCCTTCTGTCCAGTTCATCCCAAACCAGCTCGATGGGGTTTAAGTCTGGAGACTGTGCTGGCCATTCCATGATTTGAAGCCTACCGTCTTGTTCTTTTCTTCTAAGGTAGTTCTGACATAGCCTGGAGGTATGTTTTGGGTCATTATCTTGCTGTAGGATGAACCCCTGACCAACTAGGCGTATACCAGAGGGTATTGCATGGCGCTGCAAAATGCTGTGGTAGCAGTTTTGGTTCAGGGTGCCACTCACTCTGTGCAAGTCACCGACTCTGGATCCAGCAAAAGAGCCCCAGACCATCACGCTTCCTCCTCCATGTTTGACAGTTGGTGTCACACACCAAGGAACCATCCTTTCGCCTACTCGACGGCGTACAAAAACCCTGCGTGATGAACCGAAGATTTCAAATTTTGATTCATCGGTCCATAAGACCTTCTTCCAGTCTTCAGTAGTCCACTGGCAGTGCTTCATGGCCCAGGCAAGCCTCTTTTTCTTATTTTGCCATCTTAGCAATGGCTTTCTTGCTGCCACTCGACCTGTCAAACCTGCAGCTCGAAGTCTTCTCTTCACAGTTGAAACTGAGACTTGCTTACTTCGACAAGTGTTAAGCTGTGCTTGAAGCTGTTGTCCTGTGAGCCGCTTATCACGCAAGCTGTTGACTCTCAGAAACCTGTCTTCTGATTCTGTTGTGGCTTTGGGTCTGCCAGACCTCTTCCTGTCAGAGTTTCCTCCAGTTTCCAAGTGCCTTTTGATGGTGTAGGAAACTGTACTCACTGACACCTTGGCTTTCTTTGCAATTTCTCTAAAGGAAAGACCTACACTTTTAAGGGTTATGATGGTCTGTCTGTCTTCCTTTGTTAATTGCCTTTTTCTCGCCATTATGAGAGCAATATACTACTTCCTGCAGTACAATACTGTCCAAATAATGCTTAAGAGGGTGTAGTAACACAGTCTGTTCCAACACAGCTTTTATACAGACAGAGGGTTTGTAAGAAATCAACAAAAGTTGGGACACCTGTAGGAATTGTTAGCATCAACTTTCAAGGCTTAATTTACTTCCATTGCTGCAGAACAGCTGTAAGTTGTTAACCCATTACTTGTTCCCTGAAAAAGGCCTTTTTGTATACTCTAAAATGTACATTATTTTTCAGTTTTTGGTAACCTAAACTTTTTTTTTTAACCTCTGGCAGTTTACCGCTTACCTTTGTACCATTTCAGGTTATTCACTGGACTTGAACTGCTTAAATTTCAATAAAAACTGGAAAAATGGGGGTGTTCTAAAACTTTTGACCGGTAGTGTATATATATTACATACAATGCAAAATGCAAGTTTTAAGTTTTGTTTTCTGGGGACACAAGCCTGGTGTAACCTGAGCTGTTGCAGTCAGATCAAGGCAGTACAAACTAGTTTATGCAGGGAATGCTGAGTGTTTGGCTAGGTGAAAAACTGGTCCTGCAGCTTTTGGATTCTCCATTCCAGGCTGCAGAGTTGTCACAACTATCTTTTCAAACACACTTCTTAAAGTCTGAGCCTTGTTTACTTCTGATCATTTGTAGTAGGGAAGTCAAGAGAAAATATAGATTTTTAGATATAGAAGTTTTATTTCCAGATATGTTTAAATTCGATGAAAATTCTCTACTGTCAACATAGATATACACATAAAATTATAATATAATGTCACCTCTGATAAAAGGCCACTGTCCGCTGTAAGTCCAGAGTAATTTATAAGGGAAATTTTATATATATATATATATATATATATATATATATATATATATATATATATATATAATATACCTGTGTGTGTGTATATATATATATAAATTAACCACAAATGAATACACATTTAATATATGAAAAGTGTATATATTTGTATGCAAAATTGTACAGCTTAAACAACGTAACCAAATGAATAATAATTATAAAAATGAAAGTTAAATCATTGGTGTAACTTTGGATGTACCGCATGCTAACCTGAATCTTTGTTACTTTTAAGTGAAAAACAATGTATCAATTTTTCCATTGTTTTTGGTAAATTTGCATTTTTGATTGCCCAATGTACCTAAGTCTATGGCGATAGTTAGGATTGCAAAGATAAAAGTTAGCAAAATTTTTACCGTTATGTAACAGAAATCTTTGTTATAACTAGCTGTAGTCGTAAGTAACCAGTGTTTACATCCTGTAGCAATGTCGTCGTTTTTTAATAAACATTAATTATAACTTTTTATAAGTATTTGAAAATAAATAAATAAAAAAATGTGATATGTGATTTAAGTAATTTCAGCGGAAACTAACAAATGTTTCTAATGTATATAAATATAAGTTAGTTACACACACACATTATAATTATATATATATTGTAACATAGCGGGGTATGAGAAACAGCAGGGAGGGGGTTAAAACCTCCCTGCTAGGAAATGCACTGTTTTGATTTGTGTTCTGTTTTGATTTGTGTTGATTTAATTGTTTAATGGTTTAATTGTTTTATTGTTAATTGTCATCCGCACCTGGGCGTTATTGGAAATTAAGCCCAGGTGCGGGGGTTTAAAAAGAGAGCAGGCAGTCTGCTCAGGGCTGCTAAAGAGAAGGAGGCAGAAAGGAGTGCTCTGCTTCCTAGCAGTCCCGAGAGAAAGGTACGGTGCAAACCTGTATGGTTAAGTGTGTGGAACAGGGAAACGGTTTAGCCGTCCTGTGATAGTTAGGTTCCTGCGTGTGTAGTTAGTGCTCAGAAAGAGCTAGGTGTTTGTTTTGTGTATTTTATTTAATTTTGTGTTTATTAAAAATATAGCGCGTGAGCGCTTGAAAAAAACTCAATTTCTGTCTCTGGGTCAAGTTCTTAAAGGGGCAACGAACCCGAGTGAGGGTCGATCGTTTACATATGGTGGCAGAGAGTGTGGGCGCCCCTACGACCCAGAGAAATATGGATTTATGGGAACTGATCAAGAAGATCAATAAAAATACAGCCACTCAAAGAGAGCAAAATGAGAGATGGGAGAGAGAGATGGGGTTGGCTCCAGTGGAAAGGAGGGAGCCAACAGAATTGGAGCGGTTAATCCTGGAATGGGAGCAGGCTAGCGGAGCTCCGCAGCCTCCCGAGCCAGAGGGGGAGGAGCTGCCGCTGTCAGAACCCAGAGAGGAGGAGCTGCCGCTTCCGGAGCCCAGAGGGGAGGAGCCGCCGCTTCCGGAGCCCAGAGGGGAGGAGCCGCCGCTTCCGGAGCCCAGAGGGGAGGAGCCGCCGCTTCCGGAGCCCAGAGGGGAGGAGCCGCCGCTTCCGGAGCCCAGAGGGGAGGAGCCACCGCTTCCGGAGCCCAGAGGGGAGGAGCCGCCGCTTCCGGAGCCCAGAGGGGAGGAGCCGCC
Organism: Acipenser ruthenus; assembly: GCF_902713425.1. Classification (NCBI taxonomy): domain Eukaryota; kingdom Metazoa; phylum Chordata; class Actinopteri; order Acipenseriformes; family Acipenseridae; genus Acipenser; species Acipenser ruthenus. The sequence goes on from NC_081192.1 coordinate 56,681,868, forward strand.
GCTTCCGGAGCCCAGGGGGGAGGTGAAAAGTTTACCTCCACCACAGCCCCGACCACCGCCCCTACGGTCCAGTCCGGCACCGCTGCGTCCAGTCCCTCACCCTTTGCTCCAGGACACCCGGCCGGTCTTCCCGGACCTTCCTGCGCTGGACCTTGAGCCCAGGAGTGTGCAGCACTGGCCACAGCTTTTCCCCTGGTTCCCTGCTCCGCTCTTCCCGAGCACCCAGACGTCGCTGGGCTGCTGCCAGACGTCGCTTTTGCTCCCCCTGTTCGCTGCTTCGCTTCCCCTGGGTGATCGGACATCACTGCGCCGGTTCCCAGGGGAAGATCTCTGCCCACTGCTGCATCCTCCAGTGCCACGGTCTACGCTCCGGTCGCCCCTGTTGAGCCGTTGGGTCCCCTTGTCGCCGGTGCGCGGTCCCTACCTGGCTGAGCCGGGACGTGGACCGATCCACCCTCAAGCCTGCCCGTGGAAGAGGGCAAGAAAGGACATTTGTGGACTTGAGGGTGGGTGGTTATGTTTTAGGGGAGGAGGTGGCCGTCTCGTGGCCTGTGTCTTGTAAAGACAAGGGGGGGGATATGTAACATAGCGGGGTATGAGAAACAGCAGGGAGGGGGTTAAAACCTCCCTGCTAGGAAATGCACTGTTTTGATTTGTGTTCTGTTTTGATTTGTGTTGATTTAATTGTTTAATGGTTTAATTGTTTTATTGTTAATTGTCATCCGCACCTGGGCGTTATTGGAAATTAAGCCCAGGTGCGGGGGTTTAAAAAGAGAGCAGGCAGTCTGCTCAGGGCTGCTAAAGAGAAGGAGGCAGAAAGGAGTGCTCTGCTTCCTAGCAGTCCCGAAAGAAAGGTACGGTGCAAACCTGTATGGTTAAGTGTGTGGAACAGGGAAACGGTTTAGCCGTCCTGTGATAGTTAGGTTCCTGCGTGTGTAGTTAGTGCTCAGAAAGAGCTAGGTGTTTGTTTTGTGTATTTTATTTAATTTTGTGTTTATTAAAAATATAGCGCGTGAGCGCTTGGAAAATCCATTTCTTGTGTCTGGGTCGCATTCTTAAAGGGGCAACAAACCCGAGTGAGGGTCGATCGTTTACAATATATATATATATATATATATATATTATATATATATATATATATATATATATATATATTATATATATATATATATATATATATATATATATATATATATACAGTACTGTGCAAAAGTTTTAGGCAGGTGTGAAAAAATGCTGTAAAGTAAGAATGCTTTCAAAAATAGACATGTTAATAGTTTATATTTATCAATTAACAAAATGCAAAGTGAGTGAACAGAAGCAAAATCTACATCAAATCAATATTTGGTGTGACCACCCTTTGCCTTCAAAACAGCATCAATTCTTCTAGGTACACTTGCACACAGTTTTTGAAGGAACTCGGCAGATAGGTTGGCCCAAACATCTTGGAGAACTAACCACAGTTCTTCTGTGGATTTAGGCAGCCTCAGTTGCTTCTCTCATGTAATCCCAGACAGACTCGATGATGTTGAGATCAGGGCTCTGTGGGGGCCATACCATCACTTCCAGGACTCCTTGTTCTTGCTGAAGATAGTTCTTAATGACTTTCGCTGTATGTTTGGGGTTGTTGTCATGCTCCGCTCTCCAGCCCTTCGGCGAACAAACTGCCTTCTGCTACAGCCAAATATTTCAAATTTTGACTCATCAGTCCAGAGCACCTGCTGCCATTTTTCTGCACCCCAGTTCCTGTGTTTTTGTGCATAGTTGAGTCGCTTGGCCTTGTTTCCATGTCGGAGGTATGGCTTTTTGGCCGCAAGTCTTCCATGAAGGCCACTTCTGACCAGACTTCTCCGGACAGTAGATGGGTGTACCAGGGTCCCACTGTTTTCTGCCAATTCTGAGCTGATGGCACTGCTGGACATCTTCCGATTGCGAAGGGAAGTAAGCATGATGAGTCTTTCATCTGCTGCAGTAAGTTTCCTTGGCCGACCACTGCGTCTACGGTCCTCAATGTTGCCCGTTTCTTTGTGCTTCTTCAAAAGAGCTTGGACAGCACATCTGGAAACCCCTGTCTGCCTTGAAATTTCTGCCTGGGAGAGACCTTGCTGATGCAGTATAACTACCTTGTGTCTTGTTGCTGTGCTCAGTCTTGCCATGGTGTATGACTTTTGACAGTAAACTGTCTTCAGCAACCTCACCTTGTTAGCTGAGTTTGGCTGTTCCTCATCTAGTTTTATTCCTCCTACACAGCTGTTTCTGTTTCAGTTAATGATTGTGTTTCAACCTACATATACCTGTTTGGTATAATTGTTTAATCACACACCTGACTATATGCCTACAAAATCCCTGACTTTGTGCAAGTGTACCTAGAAGAATTGATGCTGTTTTGAAGGCAAAGGGTGGTCACACCAAATATGGATTTGATTTAGATTTTTCTTCTGTTCACTCACTTTTCATTTAGTTAATTAATAAATATAATCTATTAACATGTCTCTTTTTGAAAGCATTCTTACTTTACAGCATTTTTTCACACCTGCCTAAAACTTTTGCACAGTACTGTGTGTGTATATATATATATAGTGCGCCAAGGTCAGACTGGAAATGACATTAGTAGAGTCACGCGATAAATGCGTAAGGGAGGCAGCACCTGTGTTGAAAACTGGAAGAAAGTGGGCGGCAAAGAAAGCTGTGGAAGATGCAAAGGCTGCCCTTCGAATTGGTGATATCATGGGGCAAGTTCAGCATGGAAGAGGGGGTCTTGGTTTCAGTTCAACTCCTCCTACATGGCACAAGGCAGCCCCAGCTCAAAGGAGAAAGCTGGTAGTCAACGAGGTGCAAAAGCAGGAGGAGAGGATGAGGTGTATAAAGGCCATTTCCCAGGCCAAGCAGGGAGAATGGATGAGATGGGAGAGTGTGGAACAACGCAAGATTGGCTGGTAAGACCTATGGTCAATGGAACAGAGCAGGATCAGTTTCCTCATCAGGTCAACATATGATGTTCTCCCATCACCACAGAACCTAAACCTCTGGGTAGGAGAGGATCCCTCATGTCCTTTGTGTTCATCACCTGAAACATTAAGGCACATTTTGACAGGATGTAAGGTGGCTCTTAGCCAAGGACGGTTTACTTGGCGCCATGACCAGGTGCTGCGATGTTTGGCCTTAGCATTGGAAGACAAGCGTAACATGACCAATAAGTTGTCACCTGTTCCATCAAAACATTACACACAAAAGACAACATTCCTCCGCCCAGGAGAGCAACCACCAAGAAAAGGTGTTAAAACCAATCCTCGCCCAGGACAACTGGAAGCTGCTAGAGACTGGAAAATGCTGGCAGATGTTGGTCAACGGCTTATTTTTCCACCTGAGATTGCCACCTCTAACCTTCGACCAGATATTGTCTTGTGGTCTGGATCAGCACGCCTTGTTCATCTGGTAGAGTTAACAGTGCCATGGGAGGATGCTGTAGATGAGGCGTATGAGAGGAAGAAACTGCGGTATGTTCAACTAGCCACTGAAGCGGAACAGCGAGGATGGAGAGTTCGGGTTTACCCAGTGGAAGTGGGTTGTCGAGGATTTGTGGCACACTCTACAACCCGGTTTCTCAGAGACGTCGGATTCAGTGGCCAAGAGTTGTGTCGCACAGTGAAGAACTTATCTGAAGCAGCAGAGAGGAGCAGCAACTGGCTGTGGTTGAGACGGAAAGATTCTGGCTGGGGACAGGTAAGTAAGCTGGGCTGAGTTGAGTGGGGGACGGAGGGGGGTGATGCTGGGACGCCAGAATCACCGTCGAGCCCTCTTGAGGTGTCGTGGGCTAGTCGACAAAACACTGAGGATGGAAGGTGCCCACTTGAAAACCCCAGAGATGTACCCTACTTAGCTCAATCCAGACGGTTGTCATGCTGATGCGCTGGGGAGGCCGCACTTTGGTTGATCCCCGGAGCCAGCATCGCAGCCGTTGTGTGTGCTGATGCGCCAGGGAGGCAAAATAAGCTGATCCCTGGAGCCAGCATTACACTTCAGCCATTAACACCAGACAGAAGGATATCTACATTATCATATGGAAGGAAACGTAAATGGATGGAGACACATATGGATCACATTAGTTTACTGTAAAGCTACGTCTTAGTTGGTGCTTATCTTGGCGAGAGCCGAGTTCAAATCAGCATGAAGTTTTAACATCTACTCTCGTGTAATGGAAATCATTATATATATATATATATATATACACACATATATATATATATATATATATATATATATATATATATATATATATATATATATATATTACTCATGGATAATTAAATACAAAGGCAAATTTAACAAGTTAAACATACCTTGTGTGTCCTCTTCTGTCAAAATTTAAATGCAACTGTGCTTGCAAAAACCGTGCATGTGTTTCGCCTTCTCAAATGTGACATCTTTCTTTTTGCGCACTGTAGAGGTGTAGTTAGAGGCGGAGTTAAAGGGTGCCAGGCTTGGGGTGTGAGGCGTGTTGTCGTCTGTCTTGCAAGTATACCCTTCTCCAACTGTCAGTGTTCCATTCCACACACACACACCGTCAATGGTCAGAGAAACGAACGAGGGAAACAGAATGCAGTAGCACTTTATAGTATTACCCTGTATGCTGGGTTGTATTGTTGCTCAGGGATGGCGGGGCTCCAGCGATACTTTAATTTAAAATTAAAGTCTGTACGTTGCTGCTGCTTGAATAGAGTGAACGTACAATAAAATAAAATAAAAATAAAACACACACACACACACACACACACACACACACATGTTTCAGAGTGAAACAACGTTCATAACTGAAGGGGGAAACCAAGCCCTGGAGAGCCCTGGCACAAATTAAGAAGATACGAAAGTTTACAAACGAGAGGAGGCCATTCAGCCCATCTTGCTCGTTTGGTTATTAGTAGCTTATTGATCCCAGAATCTAGCAGCTTCTTGAAGGATCAGCTTCAACAACATTACTGGGGAGTTGGTTCCAGACCCTCACAATTCTCTGTGTAAAAAAGTGCCTCCTATTTTCTGTTCTGAATGCCCCTTTATCTAATCTCCATTTGTGACCCCTGGTCCTTGTTTCTTTTTTCAAGTCAAAGAAGTCCCCTGGGTTGACATTGTCTATACCTTTTAGGATTTTGAATGTTTGAATCAGATCTCCGCGTAGTCTGGTTTGTTCAAGACTGAATAGATTCAATTCTTTTAGCCTGTCTGCATACAACATGCCTTTTAAACCCGGGATAATTCTGGTTGCTCTTCTTTGCACTCTTTCTAGAGCAGCAATATCTTTTCTGTAACGAGGTGACCAGAACTGAACACAATATTCTAGGTGAGGTCTTACTAATGTATTGTAAAGTTTTAACATTACTTCCCTTGATTTAAATTCAACACTTCTCACAATATATCCGAGCATCTTGTTGGCCTTTTTTATAGCTTCCCCACATTGTCTAGATGAAGACATTTCTGAGTCAACATAAACTCCTAGGTCTTTTTCATAGTTCCCTTCTTCAATTTCAGTATCTCCCATATGATATTTATAATGCACATTTTTATTGCCTGCATGCAATACTTTACACTTTTCTCTATTAAATGTCATTTGCCATGTGTCCGCCCAGTTCTGAATGCTGTCTAGATCATTTTGAATGACCTTTGCTGCTGCAACAGTGTTTGCCACTCCTCCTATTTATGTGTCGTCTGCAAATTTAACGAGTTTGCTTATTATACCCGAATTAATCACTAGTTAAATAATAACATGTAAGCCTTGGATAAATGCGTCTTCCAAATGGATAAAAAATAATAGACTACAATGTATTTGCTATGACACCTCCTATTTTAAACTCCAATTGCTTTTTGTTTATTGAAGATCGTTGTTATTGGGTTTGTGATTATTTGTTTCTATCAAAGTTGTAATTTGCTTTGTTAAACTAATGATCTGACTGACAGCTTTACATGGCCCAGCTTGAACAAAACCCTTGTTCGTCGAGGAACACATTGATTCACATAAAATAAATACATACTGCCTGCTGGATACGAAAAAAGAAAGAAGTCTGTCAGTACTTGTAAACGCAATACTGTAAATGGTTATGATCTTGTATAGCGTAGGTTCCAAAAAAAAAAAAAAGTGAGAAGATGGCAGCAGTGTGGAGTAGTGGTTAGGGCTCTGGACTCTTAACCGGAGGGTCGTGGGTTCAATCCCTGGTAGGGGACACTGCTGCTGTACCCTTGAGCAAGGTACTTTACCTAGATTGCTCCAGTAAAAACCCAACTGTATAAATGGGTAATTGTATGTAAAAAAATAATGTGATATCTTGTAACAATTGTAAGTCGCCCTGGATAAGGGCATATGCTAAGAAATAAATAATAATAAAAGGTAATGTTTTGCCAAATAACATAAAATACAAATATGTATGTGTGTTATATATTCCATATTTAAGCACATACATTAAACACTTTCTGCTATTTGTTTACTGTATGTCGCTGCCAAAGGAAGTATGAGATTTTTTTAATTAACAGCGCGCGCTGGTCCACGAAGTTGTTCTTCAGCTGCTACGGAATGTTTATCTTGAAAGAGACCTTCTTCACAACGCGAAGTATCAGACAGCAGTAGAACATCCACAAGTAAAATTGAAAGTTATTTAACTTTTTTAATGAAATGGATGAATAACAATATATTTTTTAGAAAGTATAAGACATGACTGATGATGATAATCAATCAGCCTGAATTAAGAAAATTAATTAATACGACTCGCAAAAAGTTGTCTAAAGCCAGTAAAAAAAAAAAATTACAATACAGTATATTATTAATACAGTGACAATACAACTGTAGTAATATTCGTATTGTAATTGTTTATGTGTACAACTTTAGAGGTACATTTTTTTAACTTCTTGATAATTATTTTAATTGCCCTGAAATAAGAATGTATCAGACAGCAGTTGAACATCCACAAGTAAAATAAAAAGTTATTTAACTTTTGTTAATGAAATGGGTCAATAACAATGTATTTTTTAGAAAATAAGACATGACTGATGACAATAATCAATCGGCCTGAATTGAGAACATAAATAAATTAATACTACTCGTAGCGAGTAGTCTAAAGCCGGTAAAAATATATATATATATTACAACTGTAGTAATATTCGTATTGTAATTGTTTATGTGTACAACTCATCAAGACAGTACAGCACAGAATTCTATTTATTACATTTAGAGTAAACTTTAGGGGCAATTCAATTTAGAAATGCATGTTACCTGTTGCTATTATTTCATTTTTAATAAATACTTTTAGTATATCACAGATTATTATATACATTTTCAGGTATCCAAATCACTATACAGAATTCTATTTATTACATTTCAGAAACCTTTTTTTCCTTTGGTGGTTGATCCAAATATCTCCTATCTAATTCAGGTAAGAACTGACAAGATCCGCCTGACAGATAGAAGAGAGAAGAAGCGACAGCAAATCCAATATGGCATCAAGACCTTAAATTGCATACAATGCATCCGTCTGCCTAAAAACCTGCAGGATTCTTACACGATCTTTCTAGAGAGAGTGGACAGAGCCACACAACATGAAGAATAACTGCTCCCTGGCAGTACTGTTCAAATAATGTCACCAGCTCTCCAGCCTCAGGTACAGCCCTTGCTTTCCCCACCTTTCCAGCCTCAGATAGAGCCATTGCTGTCCCCATCTCTCCAGCCTCCAGGGACAGTCATTGCTTTCCCCCCTCCTCTAGCCTCAAGGGCAGGGATTAACAACATTTGATTCTGCCTCAATAAACCTGGTTTAAAAAAAAAATCTTTACATACTTGTTGTTGGTTGTTTGATTTTTCAAGATGCCTTCTGCAAAACTATGGAAATTCAATGGAAATTCAATGGCAAAAACTTTGTTTAAGGTTTGTTTGCAAATGTCCAAAAGGTTAGGAAATTGCAAGTTAAGGTAGCCACGCAACCTTAACTCTGCATCTTTATGATGTCAAGTGTGACAGGATACATACACATATATGACATCATCAATGACATCACTAAGCACATGACAAATTCTCCCCGAAGACTGGCCATAAAGTTTTTGCCATTGAATATATATATATTATTTCAATACATTTTAAATTTTATATAATATTATATATATATATATATATATATATATATATATATATATATATATATATATATATATATATTATTTAAAATGTATTAAATAATATTTATATACTCGCATATTTAAGATAAAATAATTGCCAGACACATATTTTAATACAGATTCAGTTGTTTATTAGCCTATTTCATGTTGTTTCTATTAAGTTAAGTATTTAATTTAAGAGGTTTCTAATAACATAGGCTACTTTATTAATAGGTCACAGTGGCTGAGTTGGCTAATGTATACCACACAGTGAAGCACAACTTGAGCTACAACAGTACAGACTGTGCTTTGAAACTGGCACAGAAAACGTTTAGTGATTCATACTAAAATCCAGAATCTGCAGATGGCATTGTGAAATGCATCACCAGCTCACTGGAGAGGTTTGGATTATCTCTGAACTCAGTTTCAGCTTTTAGTGGCAACAACACACATGACAACTATGGTGTCCATCGCAAAACAAATGGAGCGACAGCCGAAACAGGTAGAGCTTATCAAAAGTGAGGTCCTTATGAGCCTCTCTTTCGATGTGGGGTGTGCAGACTTCCACTCCTTGATCATGGAGGACAAACCTCTCCTTGCTGCTGCAAGAAGCAACCAAAAATATGCATGGAAAAGGAAATAAGGAACTTAATGGCTGCCAATAAAGATTCAATATATGTTGGTACCATCCATGTTTGGACACAACATCATTTGTTATTAGCTCATCATAAGCAATTTGTAAATCAGTAATAATTTCTACTTTACTAACAATTTATAAATTCACATATCTTAGTCATTTTGACAACCAATTCTGATTCTGTAAAGACCTACAAACTCAGGCTGAGAATTGATCAGAATTTGTATATGCAGAGAGTTTACGAAGATCAATATATCTTTTTTTTTTTTTTATTTATCTTTAGCTTTATGCAGCAAATTCATTCTGGCATGTGACTTCCTGTCAGCAGAAATGTGCATGTCCACTGCTTAATTTGAAATGTGCAATAGCTATGTGGTATTTATTTTAAAGAGGAAATTTATTTTAAAGGGAACTTGTAATTCCACATAGTTCTAGGTTTTTCATTGATATTTGTTTGTATTCAATGTGTGTGAAATCCTGACATTTGTTTGAATTGCCAAGAATCTACAAAAGTGCCCTGGAACTAACGTTATACTGTATATAATAAATGTTTTTGGCCAATAGAAAATGTAAAAAGCCTATGATGCTTTCATTTGTCGTTAATATGGCAGCCTTTGGTCACATGGTGTGGCAGCCATCTTGGATTAAATTAAAAGTTTGGACAATATTCAAAAGTCTTCTTCTCATGAACGGTAAATAGTACAGCTGTGAAAAATTGTGTACATAGTGCGCTCATGTCCACGATTGATTCTACTTAAGGAAAAATGGATCGGTCCCATGGTGTGGCAGCTATGTTGGATTTTACGTAAAACGCTTAAACAATAACTCCTCATGAGCCCTTTGGCTGATTGATGTGAATCTTGATTATACGTTACCTTTGTACTGTCCTCTAAAAAAAATTAGTCAGGAAAAGTTCCTACATTAAAAAAACAGCCAATCAATATGGGTGACATGCCGGTTCGCCCAAATTTTACCCTGAAATGACACATTCCCACCACTGGGGACAGCTGTTAACATGGTATAGTCAACAAGCTAGAGAAAATATCTTTCTTAAAACAGCCATTTTTTGCTGGTGTTTAAAAAAAACAGTTTTACTAACTCATGTAACTTAATTACAGTGGAAAGGATGATATTAATTCACACGTACACACAGTATATAAAGACACATACTGTAAACTACTGTTGCAGCTGCATCCACGTGAAAAAAATAATAAAAATAACCTGCACTATGCTTTTTAAACCAGAAGACAATCGAAACAAACAAACAAAAAAATACATACTACATGAGTTTTACAAGTCACATGAATACAGTTTGCTTAAAAATCGTTATATAATTATTTTTACGGCTGAACTGTGGTCAAACAGAGTCACAGATCCTGAATTATTATTATTATTTGTTTATTTAGCAGACGCCTTTATCCAAGGCGACTTACAGAGATTAGGGTGTGTGAACTATGCATCAGCTGCAGAGCCACTTCCAACTTCGTTTCACCCGAAAGACGGAGCACAAGGAGGTTAAGTGACTTGCTCAGGGTCACACAATGAGTCAGTGGCTGAGGTGGAATTTGAACCGGGGACCTCCTGGTTACAAGCCCTTTTCTTTCCGACAAACCCGCGCGTGTAGCAGCTACAGGATCTACTCTTAGGTAGGCTGACAGACTAATATCAATATATAAATGATGTTTAATACGATATTCGTTTGGTTATTTGTATGTTTTAAAGTGTTTCTAGTATAAACCTACTGCCACAATGTGTTGACAAGTCAATGGGAAAATTCAAAGTCTCAAAATAACAGTTATACGCAGTTTGTACAACTTATGAACAAATTTGTTTTATTAAAGCTACCATGAGTATAATTTCGGCAGAATGTAAACATATAACAGCAGGGTTCCCGCAGATCCTTAAAAAGTCTTAAATTAGTTTTTCAATTTTTAAGGCCTTGAAAGGTCTTAAATATGACCGGTTTCAGTTGAAGGTCTTAAAAAGGTCTTAAATTATTTTTTTCTATAAAAATAAAAAAACACGATACCAGAGATAAAGTTCTGAAAACTGCCATGCGTATCTGAGTATTAAATAAGAAACCGCCCGTACCCTAAACAATGATCGCTAGCAAACGTGATTGTAAGTAAATGAAAACAAATAAACTTGAAAATATCAGCACGAACAATGCACAGTGAATGTTCAATATTTAGATTTTGACTATAAACCGACTACACTTTTCATCACTGACTTCTATTAATTACCGAACCAAAGAAATATCAGTGCACACTCGTCACACAAAGGATTCGGTCAAATGAAGAGAAATGTAGTAAGCACATATAATACACCAATGCAGATCAGAAAATCGATGTACTACTAGAACTTGTCTAAAACTTTAGGCATTTGAATTTTTATTTTAAACTGTATTGCAAAGATGTTGCCGTCTCCTTGAGTTGATACTACTACTAGCAAGCATTTCACAGTAAAAGTATACTGAACTGCAGAGATCCACAATGTAATTTATTGGTTATATATTTTTTAATTCCAGAGTTAAGAACATAAGGAAGTTTACAAACGAGAGGAGGCCATTCAGCCCATCTTGCTCGTTTGGTTGTTAGTAGCTTATTGATCCCAGAATCTCATCAAGCAGCTTCTTGAAGGATCCCAGGGTGTCAGCTTCAGCAACATTACTGGGGAGTTGGTTCCAGACCCTCACAATTTTCTGTGTAAAAAAGTGGCTCCTATTTTCTGTTCTGAATGCCCCTTTATCTAATCTCCATTTATGACCCCTGGTCCTTTTTTCTTTTTTCAAGTCAAAGATTTTGAATGTTTGAATCAGATCGCCGCGTAGTCTTCTTTGTTCAAGACTGAATAGATTCAATTCTTTTAGCCTGTCTGCATACGACATGCCTTTTAAACCTGGGATAATTCTGGTTGCTCTTCTTTGCACTCTTTCTAGAGCAGCAATATCTTTTTTGTAACGAGGTGACCAGAACTGAACACAATATTCTAGGTGAGGTCTTACTAATGCATTGTAGAGTTTTAACGTTACTTCCCTTGATTTAAATTCAACACTTCTCACAATATATCCAAGCATCTTGTGCCTTTTTTATAGCTTCCCCACATTGTCTAGATGAAGACATTTCTGAGTCAACATAAACTCCTAGGTCTTTTTCATAGTTCCCTTCTTCAATTTCACTATCTCCCATATGATATTTATAATGCACATTTTTATTGCCCGCATGCAATACTTTACACTTTTCTCTATTAAATTTCATTTGCCATGTGTCTGCCCAATTTTGAATTATTATTATTATTATTTATTTCTTAGCAGACGCCCTTATCCAGGGCGACTTACAATTGCTACAAGATATCACATTATTTTTACATACAATTACCCATTTATACAGTTGGGTTTTTACTGGAGCAATCTAGGTAAAGTACCTTGCTCAAGGGTACAGCAGCAGTGTCCCCCCCACGACGGATTGAACCCACGACCCTCCAGTCCAGGGCCCAGAGCCCTAACCACTACTCCACACTGCTGTCTAGATCATTTTGAATGACCTTTGCTGCTTCAACAGTGTCTGCCACTCCTCCTATTTTTGTGTCGTCTGCAAATTTAACGAGTTTGCTTACTATATCAGAGTCTAAATCATTAATGTAGATTAGGAATAGCAGAGGACCTAATACTGATCCCTGTGGTACAGCACTGGTTACCTCACTCCATTTCGAGGTTTCTCTTCTAACCAGTACTTTCTGTTTTCTACCTGTTAACCACTCCCTAATCCATGTGTATGCATTTCCTTGAATCCCTACTGCGTTCAGTTTGAGAATTAATCTTTTATGCGGGACTTTGTCAAAAGCTTTCTGGAAATCTAAATAGACCAAGTCGTATGCTTTGCAGTTATCCATTTTCAATGTTGCATCCTCAAAAAAGTCAAGTAGGTTAGTTAGACATGATCTCCCTTTCCTAAAACCATGCTGGCTGTCTCCCAGGATATTGTTACCATATAGGTAATTTTGGTCAGCACTGTTTATAGGGTCCTGGGTGTTGTTTCTTTCATTCTCGTGATGTTGGTTTTGGTCATCTAAATGTTGAAGTGGCTCAAATGTGTTGGCTGTCTGGATTTCTGGTGGTTGCGTTTGACGGTTTCTTTTTTTCCCTGCTTCTGCCTATCTGAACCCAGCTGTTTCGACTCTCTTCCATCTCCCTGGTGGTTTTCAGTCTGCTAGGGGTGCAGACTTCCATGAATTGTGGGTGTGTCAGCTCCTCAAGCTCCTGTTGCTGTCTCATTTCCTCTAGCTCCTTTTCTAGCAGGCTTAATCGCTGAAGCAAGTCCTGGATGGTGCGGCACTTTACACAAACTTGGTTGAGCTCTGTTGGGTTTTCTCGGATATCCCACATCATGCAGTTGTCACAGATTACTGGCTTGAAGACCATTTTTTTTTTTTGTTTAGTTTAGCTTCTGCAGCTGTCAACCTGCTTTCCAACTGCTTCTAACTGCATTGTACTTGTCCACTCGTACTTCTCCCACGATGTCGCTTCCACACGCTGTCGCTGGGAAGTCTGCCTGCCTTTTGTTTGTTTGTGTTTGTGCTGCGTACTCCGCTCCTCCCCCGTGTCCCAGAACGCCGCGGGATTTGAATCAGCTGCTCCGAGTTTCAGCTGCATTTATCACCAGAACTCATTGTATTTCTGTCACATATCCCACCGCTCAGAGTGGAGCCGAAGGAACACTCGGCTAACTCTACCTTTCCCATTACTCCCCCCTCCCGGGAAAAATAATCCGCATTTTGGTGGCCTTTCCCCGCACGGTGTACCATATGGTACATGAAGGGCTGCAATGCCAGATACCACCGAGTTATCCGGGCATTGCTGTCCTTCATTGTGCTTAACCACTTGAGTGGGGCGTGGTCTGTGACCAGATCAAATGAGTGTCCCAGCAGGTAGTATCGTAAAGAGTGAGTAGCCCATTTAATGGCCAAACATCTTTTCGACTACGGAGTAGTTATGTTCCCGAGGTAACATTTTTTTGCTTAGGTACAATATCGGGTGTTCTACTCCAGCTACTTTTTGGGACAAGACTGCACCCAAACCTACATCTGATGCGTCGGTGTGGAGGATGAATCTCTTGGTGAAATCTGGGGTAATAAGAGTGGGGGCCTGGCAAAGTTTTTGCTTAATCGTATCAAACGCCCCCTGACACTCAGCTGACCATTTAATTAAACTCTTTTTGGTGAGGTCAGAAGGTAGCAAAGGGCCCACTATGTCCATTGCAATGCGCTCGAAAGGAGTGGAAATAATCGGCAGTGGGACCAAAGGGGCGGGGCACACTCGACCCGGCGCTACTCGCTGGCAGTCTGGGCATGTGGCTACATATCTCGACACATCAGTATGAAGACCGAGCCAATAGAATCGAGCCAATATTCGTTCCCTTGTCTTCTCGGCTCCGAGGTGCCCCGCAAAAGGGATATCATACGCCAGCCTCATGACCTCGGTCCGACAAGACGGGGGAACCAACAATTGTGTTACAGGCTGTCCTGTGCCCGCAGCTAGGTTTACCCTATACAGTAATTGCCCCTTGATACTGAAATGTGGATATACTAGCGCCCCAGCGCCATCAACATCCTTACCTTCAATGGACCGGACCTGCCCCCAAGCGTGCACCAATGACGGGTCGTTCTGTTGGCCCCACACTAGGTCCGCGCTTGAGTACCACAGGTCCGGTACATTGAGAGGGGCTGGAATAACCTCTGCCCTAGTCGGCCCAGTAACCTCGCTCTCTCGGTCACACTGCGTTCCCACTCCCTTCGACTGGCGTTTGTTACCATTGCAGCACTCTCCCACCAGGCCCCAGCCTTGTCTCAACAACGCTCCCTCCCATTTCGCAGTCCGTCTCTCCTTATTTGTTTTTCTGTATTTCTGTCACACCAGGACAGTGATATTTTGAAATTTACCTATTTTCCAGAACATTCCAGATAGATTCAGTGCTGAGTAAACTTGGAGTAACTTCTAGAACTTTCTAGAACTTTCCAGTAATATAAATAGTAGTATAAATACAGGGGCCTTAAGCCCACCAGTTCAGTTTAGTTCCAGCTGCCTAAGTGGATACACATCTGCATTTTTCTGAGATGGTATCAAGAGGCTGCAAGCAGCTATGTCTGCGGCCAATTTATCAAGACAAGAGCGAAAAAGTACTCTGTGGAAGCATCTGCTAAGATGTGTGAGCCCTACAAGGCATATTTCGGCATGCCTGTCTGGGATTAAGACAAACCCTGGGCACCTCATTTCACCTGCGAGCACTGCAAAAAAATTCTGGAAGGTAAGATGGACAATTGTTGCTCGGAATTTTATGTTATAAAATTTGTTCAAATTTTTTAAATTGTAAAAGTTTTTAATTTTAAAATGTTTTACAATTTTCAATGTTATTGAAAAAATATATCATATATGAAAAATGTTGCGAGAATCTCTTACACATTAGTCATGGGTGAAATAAATGTATTTTTGTAGGATGGTACAGAGGGGAAAAGAGAGCCATGAAGTTCGCTATCCCAAGAATTTGGCGGGAACCCACTGACCACTCAAGCAACTGCTACTTCTGCATGGTGGACCCTTCCAAATGTTGGACTGGCAAGAATGCACCTGCTATCACGTATCCGGACCTTCCTTCATCCATCGCCCCGGTGCCACACTGCCATGAGTTCCCCGTACCCACTCCTCCGGAGAGAGAGCAGTCGTCTTTAGAAGAGAGCAGCAAGTCAGAGAGCGAGGAAGACGTTGTAGATCCAGATGACAATTTCAGAGGTGGAGCTGAGGAGAGAAACCCATACTACCCCAACCAAAAAGACCTCAATGACTTGATTAGAGATCTTGGTCTCACCAAGTCCAATGCTGAGCTTTTGACGTCTAGGCTCAAGCAGTGGAACTTGTTGGATGAAAGTGTGCAAGTCGCAGATCAGAGAAAGCGTCACCAACCGTTTTCCAGCTTCTTCACCCGTCAAGATGGGCTCTACTTCTGCCACAATGTGACCAGTCTCTTCGAGGCAATCGGAATCGCCTGCAACCAGAATGAGTGGCGCCTCTTCATTGACAGCTCATCCAGGAGCCTCAAAGCCGTGCTGCTCCATAATGGTAACAAGTACCCGTCTCTTCCACTGGCTCACTCAGTGCACCTCAAAGAGGATTACAACAGCATCAAGACCTTGCTGGACGCCTTGAAGTTTGATGAGTACGGCTGGGAGGTCATAGGAGACTTCAAAATGGTGGCATTCCTGATGGGTTTCCAAGGAGGTTTTACGAAGTTTCCCTGCTATTTTTGCCTTTGGGACAGCAGGGACACCAAGGCGCACTACCACAGGCGGGACTGGCCACAGCGGACCGAGTTCTCTGTGGGGAGGAACAACGTCAAGTGGGAGCCACTGGTGGACCCCCGGAAGGTGCTGATGCCACCACTGCACATCAAATTGGGCCTTATGAAACAATTTGTCAGAGCTCTAGATAAGGAGTCGGCAGCCTTCAAGTACCTTCAAGACTTCTTCCCTAAGCTGTCTGATGCAAAGGTCAAAGCCGGTGTCTTCGTCGGACCACAGATAAAGAAGATCCTGGAGTGCAATGAATTCCCCAAGAAGCTCACTAGTAAGGAGAAAGCGGCTTGGAACAGCTTTGTCGCAGTGGTTCGGGGCTTCCTGGGCAATCACAAGGCCGAAAACTATGTGGAGCTGGTTGAGACTCTGGTGAAGAACTACGGCACAATGGGCTGTAGGATGTCCCTCAAAGTCCATATCCTTGATGCTCATCTTGATAAATTCAAGGAGAACATGGGAGCGTACTCGGAGGAGCAAGGCGAGCGCTTCCACCAGGATATACTGGACTTTGAATGCTGCTACCAAGGACAGTATAACGAGAACATGATGGGAGACTACATTTGGGGGCTGATTCGTGAAAGTGATTTACAGTATAATCGTAAATCTCGAAAAACTACTCACTTCTAAATCTTTTATAGTCATGTTTGTATTACTTTAGTATAAATACATGTTAATTTGGATTCATATGTTGTTTTTTTCTGACTTTATATGAACGAAAAGACACAAATTCGCCCGTTTTCTCATTGGAAATAGGTAAATTTCAAAATATCACTGTCCTGGTCACAAAAGCAAAGTTTGTGGGGAATAATAGCCATTTTCTATACTTTTGAGACATAAGCAATTAGGAAATAACACTTACTACCCAGGAACAAAAATTGTGTTACATAGTGAGCTGAGTGGTCCCATAACTTCACAGATATCTGAGCATCTAGTGGAATTGATTCCTTGACGTTTCACAGCTGTATTCTCTAACACTGCACTGTCTGTAAGTATTGAGACAGTGAAGTCAAAATTGGTATTTTTGCAGTATACTCAATTTGGATTTCAGATGAAAAGATGAATATTAGGCAAAAGTACAGAATGTCACCTTTTATTTCTGGGTATTTCTGTGCATATATGTTTTACCATTTTAGAATAATAACACTTAAAATAAAATGTGACATTCTGTACTTTTGCCTCATATTCACCTTTTCATTTCAAATCCAAATTGCTCGAGTATACAGAAAAGAAAATCAAACGCTAAATACTGAAAACAGAACCCTGAGGGACCTCAACATTAATTTGCAGAGCAACTTGCTTAGCAGATTTCCAAGAGGTAAGAATTATATTAATGTTTACAGTTTAATTTATTTCATGTAACCCTCCTATTTTGCTCAGAATTTAAGTACATCTGTTATGTTTTGGGTCATTGACACGATGCCAATGCAAAGTAGCTTATTTTATATAGTTGTTCAACATACTCTCTCCAGTTACCCACCAAAACGTTTTAATATGTACTCTTATTAGTCATACTTGAGCACATCAATAAAAAAAATGTACTCTTTGTACTGCTAGGCCTACTTGTACTTATAAATGTGCTGGGGTGTATTTACATGTACTTGGCCCCAGGTTTGTTTTCTAGTAACATGTTTTGTTCATTGTTTTGTTTTTCCAGAGTCAGCCCACAACATCTAAAAAACCTATTGCTGTCCATGAATGTCCAGCTTCAAAGGAATCGCAATATATTCCTTTTGATTGCATTGATGGAAAAGTAAGCTAAACTTTACACAATATCCAATTACATAAAAGAAAGGACAAGCTTGTTTCTAAGATACTGAGGCAATACTATAATTCAAAATTAAACCCTGTACCCTGTATTTGATGAAGTTGTTTATATTATGTAACAAATTTTGTCCCTCTCTATAATTGTGTTGAAGGTGTGTATTGGAGAGGGCATTTGGTTGCCAGAAGAAAAATGGAGATGGATTTCCAAGGCAAGCAAAGATTCCATTTTTTGCAAAGAGCTTCTGGGGCAGTCTGGGGTTCAAAAGTGCTAAAGGACAGGAGCACAGAGGGCAAAATCTGCAACAGATTTAAACAAATGAGAGCAGTTGCAAAACCACCTCTTACTCCTGCTAGATATCAGGCTGTGAATTGTAAGTATTTTGCCAACTACAGGCATTTTTAACTTGTTTGCCCTGTCAGATGTATACAAAATTAACAAGATATCAATTACCATAAAATATCTGTTAACATAAGTATATGCATCTGTGGAAGGGTGGTGGGCAATTCACTGACACAAGGAGACAGTACTTTATTTGTAACGCCGCTCAGGCGTACTGATTTATTTGTCGCAGTAGATGGCGCTGTTGTCCGTGTTCTGGATACTGACAACAGTAACCAGAATCACGGCGTTTACCAATACAGGTATATGCACAACAAGTGCCCGCAAATAATAATGAAAAACCAAAGGCGAAAGAAAAAGGGAAAATAAAACACAGTAATAAAACTACAAACAAAAAGTTCTGCTTACGCAGTGCCCCCACTGCCGCTAAGCCGGTCAGAACGGGCCTCCGTCCTACGCTCAATTACCTATACACTGGGATGGCCGGAGTTCCCCGTACAACTAAGCACGTCCCCTCGGGTACGTGGTGATTTCTGTTATTTCTTTTCTCGTTAAATTATTTTAAGGCCGGCTGTTTTTCTCAGCCAGTTTTGCCTCGTTTTATTTTAAAACTGACGTCTTTCGTCAGTGTCACTGGGTATTCCCCAAACACGGCCACCCGAGCGTCCAACCAAACCAGATCTTATGGGCCGTATGTATTTTTTCCTCACTAGATTGCTTTCACCAGTGGTTAAAGGAGAAAAGCGTTGTTGAGGACGAATTAAAAAAGCGACAAAGTAAAATAGGGCAGTACATATCTGAAAAAATCATGGATGTTGTACGAGCATCAAGAAAAGAAATGATGAAGAACACCCAAAATTTTGAACAATAATTTTATTTAAAAAGGTTGACTTGTGGGGCAAATTACAAGCAAGTTTGAATCGTGCCAAATGCCGTGCTTTAAGTGTTACATTTAAAGTGGTACCGCTGAATTATAATAGCTGCGTTACATAGACAAGTCCTTACCAGTTTTGTCCAGATGGGCTTGCTGTACGGTGTCGGGAACTTGATGCTATCTATGCTCCATGGTTGCCATGTGAATTCCTTGTATACCAGCAGTAGAGTGACCATGGAGCGTGCTTTAAACGTCATGCTATTCTGGCGAGCTGCTCTGGCCGCTCTATATTGCTGCAATACGAGGAAATCACATGACAACCGAAGAGCGTGGACAGCAACAAGTTCCCGACAAAGTACAGCAAGCCCATCTGGACAAAACTGGTAAAGACTTGTCTATGTAACGCAGCTATTGTAATTCAGCGGTACCACTTTAAATTTAACACTTAAAGCACGGCATTTGGTACTACTCCAACTTGCATGTAAACATAGCCAATATGTGATTAAAACTGTTATATACATTTGTGTGTGTGTATATATATATATATATATTGTGAGATGGCAGGGAGGGGGTTAAAACCTCTCTGCAGGAAAAACATGTGCGGAAGGCACACTTTTGTTTTGTTTAATTGTTTAATTGTTTTTGTTTAATTGTTTTATTGTTTAATTAGTACCTGCACCTGGCTATTATTGAAAATTAGAGCCAGGTGCAGGGTTTAAAAGGAGAGCAGTCAGTCTGCTCTGGGCGGCTGCTGAAGAGGGTAGAAGCCTGACTGTGCTGGTGTGTGGGTACAGCCGTAATTTAAAAAGAAAAAGGTAGAGTGAAGCCTGTTTTGTTTGTTTTTTGCACAGGTAAACAGCTAAGCTGTCCAGTTTAATTTAGGTTCCTGTTTTGTTTTAGTTAGTGCTCAAAGAGAGCTAGGTGTTTGTTTTGTTTATTTTTGTGTTTATTAAAAATTGCGCAACCGCGCTTAAAAAATCAATTTCTGTGTGTTGGGTCAGTGTTTTAAAGGGGCAACGAACCGCGGTGAGTGCGATTTTATTACATATGGTGGCAGCGAGTGTGGGCGCCCCTGGAGACCCAAAAATGGATTTTAAAGATTTAATAGAGATGTTTAATAAGAACACCGCTGCTCAGGAGGAGCAGACAAGGAAGATGGAGAGGCAGAGACAGGAGCTGGGCGTGGCCCCGTTGATAATACAAGAGCGGGAGCCAACGGAACTGGAGCTGCTGCTGTCCACGCTCTTCGGTTTTAAATATATTACTGGTAAGTTATTTCTTATATTTAATTAGATGATTATTTTTTTTTCCAATTTTATTGATGTAAACAGATTGAAAACAATGTTATATAATTTTATAGATCTACCTGAAAAATGTAGACAATAACAAAAGAAAAAAAGGTGTGCATTCCATTAGTTTTATGTTATTGTAGTTATTACTTTTATTTAGCAGACATAAGTATGTTAAACTGCAATAAAAAAGAATACAATGTCAGAGTTTTTAGTTTTCTCTTATGCTCTACAAATGTAAGGAGTTATACAACTCATGATGTTGTGATCAGCACTTCTTATATTATGTGTAACAGTACATTTACCACTATCAGAAGGAGACCAATAGCTAATTGTAGACCAGTACCAGTAGAGACCAGCAGAGCTACTGGGAGACCAGTACCAGTACAGACCAGTAGAGGTACAGAAAAACCAGTAGAGCTACTGGGAGACCAGTACCAGTAGAGACCAGTAGAGCTACTGTTTCCAACCCAAACCAGTAGACCAGTTCAGTTGTCCAAAAACCCATTTGAAACCAGTTGCCACAGGTCACCAGTAGAAACCAGTTGAACATTTTCTATTGGAATTTCCATTAGGGTAAACATTACTTTTACAACCAAAAAACATGCCTCAAATTAATGATTTAAAATATCTTACCTTTCATCCAACTACTGTTAAGGAACAAGCCACCCAAATGCACACCACCAACTTCTGGAAACCGCGCCTAAATTAACGGTCAATTTTTGGGCAGGCGCGCTGACGGTGGATACAGAAGACACATTTAATAATTTAATTAATACATTTAATAAA